>NC_141991.1:22098739-22407950 GCF_049901715.1 Pseudonaja textilis
CCACAGTCACATGACCAAGCCACACCCACAAATTAGGCCATGCCCACAGGACAGGTTAAGAAATTTGAACCCCACCCCTGCCTCTGTGTGTTTGTGTGTGTGTGTGCGAGAGAGAGAGTGAGTGAGTGAGTGAGGGAGAGAGGTTAGATCAGATCTCTCCCCCCGCCTCTCTCTCTCCCACCAATGTCAGCAAACCACCAGTCACAATTCATATTAGTGGTCCCCTGGATTTAAAATTATGAGTTTGGTGGTCCCTGAGGTCCAAAAGGTTGGCAACCGCTGCCTTAGAAAATTGTTTGACCCTTTCTTTCTTAATTTGGAGTATATTGTCACTCTTAGTCAGTATGGCATGGGGATATGAGGATTATAGGCTAAAATATTTGGAGAATACCAGTTGTTTTATCCCCTTTTGTAGACAGGTTAGTTTTTTTTAGAAGGCAATTTCTATTTTGTTTGTCATCAAAGTAGACTTCAAGTGTTTCCCATCCCTCTCAATCTGGAGAGGCTGATTCACTCCACTGGAAAATTGACCTGAATTTGAAGGGCTTTCAAAGCCTCCCAATGCAGCCACCTCAGTGTACAGGATTCCACCTCTAGTTTATTGAAATTGAGGCACAAATTGATATTTACATACTCAGACTTGATGTTTGCACAGCTGCTTCGTGTCAAGCAAAGGTTTATTTGGCAGTAACAGCAAAATGCAGATTCTACTTTCAAATGCCTGAGATGTCAATTTAAGCAAAGGCTGCTGGCCAGAGTGCTTATGCACCCTTACTCAGCCTTCTTTCCTCTACATCTTCCCAATCAGGCAGATAAATAATAATAATAATAATAATAATAATAATAATAATAATAATAATAATAATAATAATAATAATAATAATAATAATAATAGCAGCAGCAGCAGTAGCAGCAGCAACCACAACAGTTCCTAGGTCTTTGGTTAGGACTCGAGCTGTTGAGCTACCAACCAAACCCAACGGCTGTGAATCTCACCAATAACAACAACAATAATAATTTCAATGAATCTGCAGGGCAAACATAGTGGGAAAGACCGGGTTATGAGCTTCCCTCGAGGCGTTTTGGCCTCAGAACAAGACGACTTGTGTTCAACAGCAACAAGATTTCGTTTGGTCCGGACGCTTTTAATGGAGGGTGAAATACAATCTCCTTCCGGCAGGATGTCTTGCCCCGGAGACTGCAGAGGAGCCCAACCGATGGCCGCCGCGGCCTCTTTAAGCGCCTTGACAGGTGCTGCTCCGAGGAGGGGAGGGAACCCGGACGGAGCCCGCCTATTGGTCGTTGGAAGGCGAAGGGGATGATGTCATCGCACAGGGCCCGATGTCATTGGCGGAAAGAAGAAGCGTTGCCCCCCTCCCCCCCCCACACCCTTGATGGCGATCTTGCGATCGCCGTGGAGGGGGTTGCTCAGCTGTGGCGGACCCGGGAGTCGCCTTCCGTGCGAAAGTGGGCGCTACTCTTCCGGGCTTCCCCCGTCGCTTCACGCTGCTCTCCCGAGGGGGCGAGCGGGGAGAGGCAAGGTAGGTTTGAAGCCCCCGATCGAGGCGTAGGGCGGTTGGGTCAGGGGGAAAAAAACACCACGTTTTCTTGGGCTGACTGTCTTCCGGGGCTGGGTTAGCCATTCGGTGGCACTGGGTGGCTTCAGTTATTCCTGCCTGCAGAAATAGGGAGGGTCACCTTCGGCCGCCTCAGAAAAACCTTCGCTTGCAAGCCCTCCTTCGGATGTGGAGCCGCTATGCAGAGAGACCGGAGCAGGAGGAATCCCGTGTCATCCCGTTTACACGTTCCCTTGGTTCTGTAGCATGGGCCGATCCTGGATCCATTATGTACCATCAAGTCGGGTTTTTGGACTCCACCAACCACATAGGTAGATCTTCCGACGTTGCACCCGTGGCTATCCACTTTGCTCTTGGTCACCCTCTTCTTCTCTTTCCTTCCACCTCTCTCAATGGTGCAGCCTTCCCCGGCGGCGATCCAGGTCCTCATATAATGTCCCCGACGTAGGATCATTTGAACCTGGTCATAGTGTGCCTCCAGCGAGAACTCTGGGTTGATTTGTTCAATGATCCGTTAGATTCTGAAGGTAAGTCCTGCTAAATTCATAATTGCCTTTCTAAGGAAGTGGGCATCAGCTGATGTGGGTATTGTGCTGTGGTGGCTTGCAGCTATATTTTCAACAATAGGGGACCAGCTTGTAACACATGTTTTCCACAACCTGGTGTCTTAGGTGTGTTTGCTTATAACCTTCATCAGCATGGCCAACAGAATAGCTATTGGTTATGTAGGCTGAGGAATGGTGGGAGTTGTAGTCCAATGCTTGTGGAGGGTGTCTTTCTAGGAAGGTAGATTTGATGCCATCTGCTGGAGATTAGGATACCCCATACTTACAGCAGCTTTAATATTTCTGGTATCTCTTGGTCATTCAGTTTTTTGCATTTTACTTTAAATGGTTAGAAGTTTAATAATTTGTTAAATAATGAGATTCATCATCTAGTCAGTTTGGGAATCTGAGGGGTTTTTTTTAGATCAAGCAGCTTGATCTGGCTGTTACTGGCTGCATCCAGTATGTATAATTTTTATATTTGTGATTGGTGTCTGCCTAAAATGTATTTTGAGCTGTTGAATTAGGTTTCTATATACCTCTGATGCTACAGGGAAATGGTAGAAGTCCGAGGCCAAACCTCATTCAAAAGTGCAATGCGTATTTGTTAGATTTTGGATACTACCAGATTGAGTGAGTCTTTTTTTCTTGATGTGACTTACTAATTTATATATAAATTGGATCTGTTATTTGTGGTTTATCAGTTTATATGACTTGAAAGTAGCTTACTTTATATTTGTAAACATGCTTATGTGGGCATTATATCCTGGGTAATTGGGATTAACACAGCTCCTGTTTTTCAGATTCTTTTGGCACACAAAGCTTAGGTTTCTCTAATCCCAGTCATGAGAATATAGAGAGAACAATGTTGGAGGTGCACAGAAACCATATTCTTTGTCAGAGCAACTACCTGACAGCTAAATGGCTCTTGGAAAGGAGATTATCCACTTACTTTCCAAAAATGCCTTTAGTGTTCCAATATCCAAGGGGCTGCCATAAAGAAGAGGGGGTCAACTTATTCTCCAAAGCACCTGAAGGCAGGACAAGAAGCAATGGATGGAAACTAATCAAGGAGAGAAGCAACATAGAACTAAGGAGGAATTTCCTAACAGAACAATTCATCAGTGGAATAGTTGCCTTCAGAATTTTTGGGTGCCCTCATCACTTGGCTTTTTAAAGAAGATATTGGACAGTCTTTTGTCCAGAATGGTGTAGGATTTCTTCTTTGAGTAGGAGATTGGACTAGAAGACCTCTAAGGTTCCTTTCAGCTCTGTTATTCTGTTATATAGGAAGGTTTTCAGTTTAATAATGAGTAATAGTGGCAACTAAAAAGCTCAATGTCTATTTACTACATAGAGTAGTCTTCAGTTCTGGGAAATGTAGCCCACATTTCAAAATCATACAGAACCCCTCTGAATGTAAATCAGTAATAACAATAATGCACTTCATAAAGATGTTTAGTGCCTTAGGGATGCTTGACTAGATGAGCACAAGTATGTGTTTGCAAATTCTTCTTTTTCATGTGTTCCCAAGCAAGATTTCTTTCCTTGTGATTTCCAGATAGGCATGAATAGCTCTTTCTTTTTTCTATCTTCCTCCTTTCTTACTTAATATTGTAAGGTAGAGGAGCAGTTGAGATATTGGACCAAGATTAGAGAAACTGAGGCTGAAAGGTACCTTCAGGTGTGGAGATTGAGTGGGTCTCTCCAATCTCTAAGCTACCTTGTGGAGTAATTTGGGGGAAATTGAATATATGGCTAGGTATGCAACCTTGAGTTCCTGGGGGGAAAGATGGAATATACATGTAACAAATAAATGAAAATTGTTTGATCTTGTCCAGTTGTTTGCAATATATCTCCTTATAGCCTGAAATTTTTAAATCCCAACTTCTTGTGGTTAAGGTTTGGATTGTTACCCTGTGCATCAAGAATACAGATGTGGAGGTTATGCAGAATAATCTTGAACCCAGGTTGCTGTATGTCCATTGCCTAGGAGTCTCTTGCTCCATCAGCTTCTCAAATACTCTTGTTGGTCTCACAACCTTTCCTCTTTCTTCCAGTCTTGTTCCTGGCCTGAAAGTGGCTTTTTCCAGGATGAAAGTCCCACCTGCTCTGCTCTTCTTCCTCTTACTATTCCACTGGATGCCAAGCTCTGGTAGTTCCCAGCAAGATACCTGCCAGACCTGTCGGAGTCTTGTGGACAATTTCAATAAGGTGGGAGGCTAGAAAATGGACCGGGTGTATGCGATCATGATTAATGCAAAGTGGACATCCCATTTAGCTGCTAAGTGTGCGTTCGTCTGCTCCCTCCTCCCATTCTCAGAAGAGGGTGCAGGGGAGGGAAGTGCGCTGGAACAAATGCTGCTGAGAGACGTATGGAGTTTGTAGAGGATGTGAGGCAGAAAGCAGAAATGGAGAGGGTCGGTTTCTTTTTTCTTTTTACATTTTTTAAAGTTTATTTAAGATTAAGACATTTAAAACAAACAAATATATATACATATATACATTTTGCAGCATGTGTTGAGCAATGGTTACACATTTTTTCCCCTAACGTTGACGTGATCTGCCTTGTTACAGTCCCTTCTTCGTTCTTTTAATGCTTTAATTTCACAAAATACTTTATGATTGAACGCATGTCTCCCATAGTTTCATAACTTATCCAGTTATCAAGTATTGCCTTTCCTTTAACCACTCATACCAACAATTCCATGTTTTATAGTAATCATTATCTTGGTTATTTTTCAGTAATTTAGTTAGGCTATCCATCTCTGCGCACTCGTGATTTTTTTTTAATAACCATCTCTGAGGGGGTAGTAGGCAATTTCCAATTTTGTGCATAGCATATTCTGGCTGCTTTTATAATGTACAAGCTTAAATATTGGTGTTTTTCCCCATTTTTGAGTCTATCATACGTAGCAAGGAGGTTTCAGGTTCAAATTTTACATCTTGTTTAATTATGTTTAATATCCAATTTCTAATGTTTCTCCAAAACTTCTGAGCACATGGGCACGTCCACCACATGTGATAGTATGTTTCTTGGACGTGGGTCGGTTTCTATTGCATGGGGTTGAGGGCTGCTGGGATGGGATGGGGCGAGACGATCAGCTCTGGCTTTGCTGTGAGGCTTGTCCTGCCTTCTCAGGGTCTGGAGCGGACACAGCGAGAGAACTTCGGGGGCGGGAACACCGCCTGGGAAGAAGAGAAGCTTGCCAAATACGCCAACAGGTGATTTGAAGGCTGGGCTGCAACAGGCCATTGGTGAGATGCTGATACTGCAGACCCCAGGCCCTATCTGTATCCTTGTTGGGAAGTAGCAATCTCTTACTAGCATCCTGATCACATAAAATCCAACGAGATGGGCCTTGGCACCCCAGACCAAGTCTCTTTTTAAAAAAAAACAAAAAAAACAAGGCTATGATAACTTAGATAATTGCTTGCTTTTAAATATTATTGTGGACATTCTGACAATAACCCAGTTGCCGGAATCTTTATTTTAGTTGGAGACCGAACCATAGTGTACACGTGGACTTCAACTCCCAGAGTTCCTCAGCCAGCATGGGAGTTGAAGTCCCTGTGTCTTAAAGTTGCCAAGGTTGGGAAGCCTTGTCTTGCAGGAGAAGGCAGTTTTAGTGAGGAGAAACTGAACAGAAGCCATTGGGTCTAGTCTATCAGTCAAGAAAGCTACATTTTTTTCAAGGGTCCAAAAAAAAAATGTTTCTGCAAGTATCAATTGAGTTCCTCTCCTTTGTCATCAAGATACTTTCCTGGGTCTTTTACATTATTTTTTTTTTAACAAAATGTTCATAGAACTTTCTTTTTTTACTGTTAATACAATAACTAACGAGGAAAGAAATCTATGCACACTCATGTTGTTCTGAAGTATGGACAGCAAGATGGGTGGCACATAAATTTTAACAAACAGATGCAGGAACTCAATTCCAGCGTTTTATTTATTTGCATCATTTGAGCTCTGACTCTAAAATCCACAATTTGGGTGAGGATATTCAGTAATTTATTTTTGAGCTGTTCGTTCGGTCTTCATCCTTATTGTACTCCAGAGCAGTTCTCAATATTGAGTTTATAATAAGGTCAATGCTTATAAAAACAAGCTTTCACTCTAGAGGGGTTTTCATTAGAGGATAAAGTAAGACAACTTTTCAGGGCTCTGAGTCTTGGTAGCAGTTGATCTATTTCATGTCTGTACAGGTAGCCCTCAGTTTATGACCATACTTCAGCTCAAAATTTTACCCCATTTTACAACCTTTTGTCAGTGTTCCAGAAAACCTCCCTTCCAACAAATAACTCAAAGACAGACATTCTCTCCAAAGTTCTTTTTATTAGAGTAGTAAACTGGCACATCTGGGGAATCCCGAATCTGAAAGTTCCGGGTTTCCTTGCAATAAGTAAAAATTAGAAATCCTCTTATCACATGCCCCAATCACCATCGGTCCCAACTTGAGACATCCCCTCACCCAGGTGCAGAAATAACATGACCTTGACTTAGAAGAAGAATGTTGTTATGTCTAACCACATACACTCCCAAAAAATTCCCCCCGCCCATTTCCCCAGGCTCAAGAATGAGGCAGTGTGGAAGCGTCTGGTGCTAATATGGCTTTCAAAGCTGGTACCTTTCTTGCTCCAGTTGCTAAGTGAATCACTGCAGTTATTAAATGAGTTGTTAAACGAATCACTGCAGTTGTTAAATTAGTAAAGACAGTTGTTAAGTGAATCTGGCTTTCCCATTGTCTTTGCTTGTCAGAAGTTTGCAAAAGGTGATCACATGACCCGTGGACCCACCAACCGTCATAAATATGAAACAGTTGCCAAGCATCTGAATTTTGATCATGTGACCAAATGCTGCAATGGTAGTAAGTGAAAAAGTGTGAAAAACGGTAATTAATCACTTTTTTCAGTGCCATTGTAACTTCAAACAGTCACTAAACGAATGGTAATAAGTCAAGGGCTATCTGTCTATCTATCTATATATGTATTTCTCTGCTTTAGGAGTTTTCCAGTCCTTCTCTGCGGGGAAAAAGCTCATCTATATTTAATTCTGAGTGCAGAATTCTGCCTTGTTAGATTCAGAATGCAGACAACACAAGTCATTTATTTTTCTCCTTGAGAGATGAATAGGAAAACAAAATAAAGCAAGTACCGGTAATAATGTCAAGGAAATTTGGAGTGATTAAATTTTTCATTTTAGATCAGAAATGGGGGATCTTTCCAAATAATATTGGACAACAGTTGCCAACGCTCCATTATGATTTTGAATTCTGGCAGGGATTGTCACTTCAGTGGACCATTAAGGATTTGCATTAGCTAATCATGACATGTATGGGTGAAATGAAAAATTACTTTTTCTCCCTTAAGGGATAGTTAAGCCTGTTATTTCATTAAAAATATCAGACCGTTTGGGGATAGCTCAAAGAGTTATATGTAAAGAATGAGCAAGTTTTAAATTCAGCACATTAATGGGGTGTTGTCCTCACTTAGCTCAAATGAAATGTCAGTGAACCTAAGATTTATCTCTATGTAAACATATGCGTATGGTTGTATAGTGATGAATATGTGGTAGGATATAGATGGAGCTCAGTCATCTCCAAATTTATACCCTCCAGGATTTACTAGAATTCCTGGATAGGAAGAGCATATGGACTGAGGTAGCTGGTTAGGAATTACAGGAGTTTTTCTCACATTTTTGGAAAAATGGTATTGAGCTATGTTAATAAGATTCAATTGTACCAGTGCAGGTTGATTTCATTTCAGACTTAAGTTGAAAAATGAGCCTACAGCTAAGATGTATTTTTTCCTCTGTGATGTCATCATTAATCAGCTGGGGTGTTTTCTATATAGATACATAATCAAATCTGGAATTGTTCATGTGCCCTTCTTCGTGATATTCCCCATGCCTCCTCTATGGATAGACCAAGTTTGTTATCCTTTACTCCATTTTAATTATCCATTGTGAGAGTTTTGGTTTTGGCGACCTTGAAAGCTTACATTAAAACAAGTAATAAAGATACATTACATTATTTTATCCTTTTTTTCTTCATACAGTAGATCTGCAGTGAGAAGTGATTGCTGCGACAGTTAAGGTTAAGGCCCCCGTCTTGACAAACACCTTTCATGTTTGTTCCATGGTTTCACAGCTGTTGCTCACAGTATCCCCAGAGTCACTTGTTTATCATTTTGCCAACTCCTAACTTGACTCTTGGGAGGAAGGAAAAGCCTTAGGGACTGGCTGCTTGACGAAAGAATATCTGGATGAAATTTTGAGAAAGAATACGGTTTATTTAAGGTTCCCGTGTGAAAGGTCAATAGGGAGATTTCTGAATGGACACAAGATATCTTAAAGCACTGTTGTTCAGATTTGGCAGCTTGAAGATGGATGGACTTCAACTCCCAGAATTCCCCAGCCAGCTTTCCTGACTGGGGAATTCTGGGATTTGAAGTCCACCCATCTTCAGGCTGCCAAATTTGAATAACACTGGCTTAGAGGGATAACAGAGGGCTGTTTTGATCAAGCAGGCAGGGCAGACTTTCTAGGACAGAACTCTGCCTTGACTTGTCCAACTCCCTCAATTCTCATGCTGTCTCTTTCTCCCCTCCCAGTGAGACACGTCTGTTGGAAGTATTGGAAAGTGTGTGTTCTACATCAGATTTTGGCTGCCACCAGCTGCTGGAGCAAAGCGAAGACCACGTAGAACGTTGGTGGTTCCATGAGTGAGTTAAAAAGAGGAAGGCTGGGGTATTACAGGATGCTTTAACTTGGTGAAGAAGCCCATTCTGGAGGCTTATTTACCACAGATCATACCAGTATTCTCTTGTGTTAGCAGGAGGAAAACTGAAGTTATGAGATTGAATGGAGGAACTTCAGTGATCCGTATCATTCAGTAGGCAAAGTTAAATAAAAAGCATTCAGAAACCAAATACCTGCTTTACCTTTCATAAGGTCCTAGTTCAATTCCCAGCATCTGCAGGTAGGCCAGGAAACTGCAAACGCCACCACTAGTCAGGGCAGACAATCTGACTTTGTATCTGTGTCCCTCTCCTGCCCAAATACTGTATGGCTGTTTCATTCTTGGGAGTTGTGCAGAGCCTGTATCATTGATAAATTGCAGCAGTGGAATGAGGAGTAGCAAAAACCAGAAGATATTTTTTTTTTCTCCTTAGGCAGCAGCAGCACCCAGACTTTTTCCAATGGCTGTGCATGGATACCCTGAAATTATGCTGCCCACCTGGCATGTATGGCCCTGATTGCCAGAGTGAGTATTTCTAAGGCATCTGCGGTTTATTGGAGAGGATGTTCCAACAATCTTTGTGCATCTCTGACCATTAGCTGTTATGCGGATCCTCCAGAACCTGGCTGAAGCAAAGATTCCAGTTATTCTCCCTGATTTAATTTCTTAGGAGTATATATTTCCAAAGGTTTTCTGCTGATTCTATAGCACAGAGGTCTCCAAACTTAGCAACTTTAAGACTTGTGGACTTCAACTCCCAGAATTCCTCAGCCAGCATAGCTTGTTGCCAAAGTTGCCACGTTTGAGGAATCCCTGCTATAGCCTGACAGCTTTTCTCTTGGCTACCTGGCTGCAGATGAAGAGAGTTCCAACATTTTTAGAAGGCAGCAGATGGGGGAAAGGATCGTGAAAGTCTAATAAACATCCGAGATGGCTTGTTTTTTAGAATAGAGTGGAGTGGAGTAGAGTGGAGTGGAGTGGAATGGAATGGAATGGAATAGAATAGAATAGAATAGAATAGAATAGAATAGAATAGAATAGAATAGAATAGAATAGAATAGAATAGACTCCTTTATTGGCCAAGTGTGATTGGACACACAAGGAATTTGTCTTGGTGCAAATGCTTTCAGTGTACATAAAAGATACATTCGTCAAGAGTCAAGAATCATAAGGTACAACACTTAATGATAGATATAGGGTACACTAAGCAATCAAATCATACTAGGAAACAGTCCATATAAATCATAAGGATACAAGCAACAAAGTTACAGTCATACAGTCACAAGTGGGAGGGGATGGGCGATAAGGAGTGATAAGAAGATTAACAGTAATAGTGCAGACTTTGTAATAGTTGAACAGTGTTGAGGGAATTATTTGTTTAGCAGAGTGATGGCTTTCGGTGAAAAACTGCTCTTATGTCTAGTTCTTCTGGTGTGCAGTGCTCTATCGCATAATTTTGAGGGAAGGAGTTGAAACAGTTTATGTCCAGGATGTGAGGGGGTCTGTAAATATTTTCACAGCCCTCTTTTTGATTCATGCAGTATAGAGGTCTTCAATTGAAGGCAGGTTGGTAGTGATTGTTTTTTCTGCAGTCCTAATTACTCTCTGAAGTCTGTGTCTGTCCTGTTGGGTTGCAGAACCAAACCAGACAATTATAGAGGTGCAGATGACAGACTGAATAATTCCTCTGTATAACTCTATCACCATTTTAATACCAGATAGTCCTTATTTAGCAAGCGTATCTGACCAGCACATCTGATATTAAGTAAAGGAGTTGCTAAAGTTGGAAATTAATATGACTGCAACTGCTTTCCTTTTCCCCATTCCTCCCCTGTTTGGCTTAAATATCCCTGCACTAAAGAAGGGAATTCATATTTGCCTTTACATTGATTGGATAGGAAGTGATTACAAGCAGCCACACATATTGAAAGCAATACAGATGGCAGTCATGAACGTGCTTACACAGACAGCCCGGTTATTCCTCATTGTGTGCCCGCTTACTCTCTTGCAATCCCTTTCTTTGCAAGGCTGAAGTCTTTCAAGTTAAAGCAAGTTCTTAACCTTTGCAAGATGTAGGTCTCTGGAACGGGGAGAAGAGATGGAGTGAGTGAGGAAATCTGAGCGCTGCAGCGTAGAGCCAAGTGACATGTCGGTTTCCCCATCTGATTTCCATCTCTCTGCAGCCTGCCCTGGGGGTACCGAGAAGCCTTGCAGTGGATACGGGCAATGTGATGGTGAAGGAACACGTGGAGGCACCGGTCTTTGCATGTGTCAGACTGGCTACGGTGGTCCCTTTTGTTCAGAGTGTGGAGATGGCTACTATGAAGCTGCTCGCAATGACAGTCACCTGGTATGTGCGGGTACGTAGAGTGTTTGTGCTGGGCTGAGCTAGGTTGGGGGATTGTCATTTCTGTGATCTCTTCCCAAGGCAAGATTAATCATAGCTGTAGTTTTATGTGGCAGGTTGGCAACTGGAAGGCATGCAACTGGTTTACTTCAGCCATGTACTGCTTTTTCTTCTCAAGCTTTCCACCTCACCTCCGTTGTAAACTGTGTTCCTTTTCACCCAATTCTCTCTCCCACTCAGAGTGCTACCGGGCCTGTGGGCGCTGTTCAGGCCCCGAGGATACCAGCTGTCTGCGCTGCAAGAGAGGCTGGATGCTGCACAACCAACGATGCATTGGTGAGCCTGTGGCCCTGAAATAGTTTGGAGTTGGCTTGGTGATGTTTGAAAAGGCAGAATTAATTAATAACATATTTATTTATTTATTTTATTTTATTTTTGTCAATTGCTTACAAGATAATAGGTATAAGTATAAACATAGTTAGGAATACATGAAATGGATACATATAAGAAAAATAAAAAGAAACAATGGGACAGGGACGGTAGGCACATTGATGCGCTTATGCACGCCCCCTACAGGCCTCTTAGGAAAGGGATGAGGTCAATAGTAGACAGTCTAAGGTTAAAGTTTTAGGAGTTTGGGGAAGAAACCACAGAGTCAGGTAGAGTCTTCCAGACATTGTTGCTGAAGTCGTATTTCCTGCAATCAAATTTGGTGTGATTAACCTTAAGTTTGTATCTGTTGTGTGCTCTTGTGTTGTTATGGTTGAAGCTGAAGTATTCATTGACAGGTAAGTCATTGCAATGTATGATTTTATATTCCTTCAAAGACCTGCTTCTTCTGGATAGGGTACGGGTAGTCCTTGATTTAATGACCGGTAATGTCATAAGTGACCGTTCAAAATTACAACACACCCTCTAAAAGGTGTTTACAAGCCGGTTGCTCCCACCCCCTGCAGACACATGACTGAATTTTGGGCACTTAGCAACTGGCCGGCACTGATGGCTGTTTGCTGTGTTCTGCAGTCATGTGACCATGGTTTATGACATTTTTGCTGAAAATGTTCCATGGTGAACAAAGAGCATGCTTAACAACTGTCCCACTTGCTTAATGACTGCTGCAAAACAAAATGATCACAAAATTGAGTCAGATAACAGATAGTCAGAGTTGGACCAGACCTTGTAGGTCATCTAATCCAAGCCCCCGCCCAAGCAGGAGACCCTGCACCATTTCTGACAGATGGCAGTCCAATCTCTTCTTGAAAGTCTCAAGGGATGGCGCTCCCACAACTTCCGAGGGCAAAGCTGTTCCCTGGGTTGTTTGTTCTGGGAATTCTGGGAGTTGAAGTCCACAAGTCTTAAAGTTGCCAAGATTGGAGAACCCTGCTCTAGAGTCTTTTAGAGCGGGTGACTGTAATAAATGTAATAAATAATAGCAATAGCCACAACAGCAACACAGAAGCTCGAAGGAGAATGTAAAATGCCTCCGTGAGCATTGAGAGAGAAGGAAGGAGGGAGAGAAGGTATTCGCCCACCTCCTATCTTGAATCTCTCTTGTCTTTCTTACAGACATAGATGAATGTGGCACTGACATGGCACACTGTCGCAACAACCAGTTTTGTGTCAATACCGAAGGCTCCTATGAATGCCAAGGTAAGAGGTTGGAGCTTTCAAAATGGACCGTCTGTTGCTGTGCACCCCTGTGGGTCTCACTGAAACACGTTCAAGAAGCAGAGCTGCTTTCAGAGAAGTAGGTCTTCAGCAGAGGATCTGGTGATTCTGTTCCTATGGGTTGTGCAGCCCTTGGGAAGTTATGCTACGAGTTTATCAACCCTTGTTTGTCTGGTTTGGGGCATGAATCCCAATACAGTGGTGGGATTCAAAAGCGTGGCTTGGTGGGCGTGGTGTGGTTTGGTGGGCATGGCAGGGGAAGGATACTGCAAAATCCCCATTCCCTCCCCAGCCCACTAACCTGCTTTCCAGTTCCGTTCTCCTGTGCAGGGCAACCAAAGAAGATCCAGCTGATCAGCTGGGACTCGGGAGGCAGAGAATAGATGGGGTTGGCAGGGCCAGTCAGAGGTGGGATTTGCCGGTTCTCCAAACCACTCAAAATTTCCACTACCGGTTCTCCAGAACTGGTCAGAGCCCGCTGAAGACCACCTCTGCTAATATATGAAGTTCTTCAGGGAAGCAAAAATGGCATAATCTACCAGCTGAGAACATTATTTTTCCCATCTCCCATAAATAGACATTCTTACCTATTTAGCCAGGTAGGTAGTTTACACCTATAAGAATCACCTTTTTTAAAAAAAGCAGGAAATAGTGGATGCTTCACGCTAGGCTTACTGCGTTTATTTGTGCGTGTGTATGTGCCTTTGAGTTAGTTTCTGACTCTTGGCAATTGCCTGGACCAAACCCTGCGGGTTTTTTGGCGAGGTTTTTTTGGAAGGGATTTGCCCTTGCCTCTTCTTTCTTCCTGGGGCTGGGAGAGAAGGACTGGCCCAAGATCACCTAGCTCAGGGATGTCAAGTTCAAGGCTCGCGACCCAGATCCGGCCCATGTGGTGCTTAAATCTGTCCCGCGGGGCCAGTCTAGAAACAGCAAAGGACTGGCCCACGGTGCTTCGGCCCAGCCTGGCCCGACCGGGCGCTGATCTACAACCTGATGGCGGCTGGCAGCGTGTGGGAGGAGGCCACGGCAGCCGAAAACGGAGCTCGGGAAGGCTGCCTGCACCTCTCCCGAGGTCTGCCATGGCCTCCTCCAGCACATGCTCCATATAGCACGTTCCTCTACAGGTGCTTCCAACACGAGTGACCTTGAGCTGGCCATGCCCACCCTGCCCAGGCCCACCCCAAGGTCAAACACAACCCTGATGCGGCCCTCAATGAAATCGAGTTTGACACCCCTGACCTAGCTGGCTTTGCATCCAAGGAGGGGCTAGAATTCACAATCTCCTGGTTTCTAACCGGATGCCTTAACTGCTACACCAAACTGGCTATGGTTTATACACAACCAATGTTCTAATATTCTTCCCTTACCTTTTCATTCAGCCAGCCACCCAGCTTTCCTTACCCCTATGGGGGTCAATGCCTAAGCCCATCTCTTCATTTCGCTCTCTTAATTTCTCTTCAGATTGTGCCAAAGCTTGTATTGGCTGCATGGGCGCTGGGCCTTCTCGCTGCAAGAAATGCAACAAGGGCTATCAGAGAGATGGTGTCAAATGCCTTGGTAAGTTCAACTGTCACCCCTTTCTGTGCTAGAGTTCTTATTGAGGAGTCCTTGGCGCTCTCTGAGTTTGGTTCTTTTCATGCAGATGTTTCATTAGCAATTGCAATAGCGCGTAAGATTTATATATCACTTCATAGTACTGTACAGCAGAATGTCTATGGAGATTCTCAGTCCTCCAGGCCATGGTTGTCCCAAAGGTGTTTTTTGCAAGAGGCAACTGGGCTTCCTGGTTTTTCTTTGAAAACATTTCTCTTCTCATCCAAGGAGCTTCTTCAGCTCTGACTGGATGGTGGGGTATGGGAGGATTCATACTCCTTGCAGACAGCTCATCATTTGCATTTTCCAGTCTACAACAAAGTCCTTTCAAGAGTTCCAAGAAGGCTCCATACCCATTTGCACTACTCAGGCAGCCATGACAACACAGTTAAACCTCCAGGTGGCCTCAAAAACTCACTAAAAGGATGCAAATGACCAGCTGTCTGCAAGGAGTGTAAATCCTTCCATTCCCCACCATCAGGGGTGGGATTCTGCCAGTTCACACATATTTGCTAGAACCGGTTGTTAACATTCTAAGCAGTTCAGAGAACCGGTTGTTAGAAGAAATTACTGGCCTAATCGTGTAAGGAAGGCAGGGAGGAAACATTCTGGTGTTGCTTACAGAAACTGCCTCTCCGTTAACCCTTATTACATTCTTGGTAGGATTAGACTTCTTGTCTCAAGAACTTCTCTGGAGTTTTTTGCCCCTCCTTTGCTGGTACTTTGCTTGTGTGGAGTGACCATTCAAAGTTACAATGGCACTGAAAAAAGTGACTTATGACCATTTTTCACACTTAGGACTGTTGCAGCATCCCCACAGTCATGAGAGGCCAGGCGTGCCTCGATGTGAGTGATATTGAGTTGGCGACACCCAGCCAGTAACATGACAAGCCATGTCCACCCAGTCACATGACCACCAAGCCATGCCCACCACCTAAGCCACGCCCACCCAGAACCCGTTGATAACAATTTTGAATCCCACCCCTGTCCACCATCCAGTCAGAGCCGAAGAAGCTTCTTGGATGAGAAGTGAAAGAAAGTCCAGTTAGCTCTTGAAAAAAAAAAAAAGCACCTTTGGACTTTATAGCAGAGTTTCCCCAACGTTTCTGGCTTTGCAGACCTGCAGTGGGGGGAGAGGGGATGGTTCTGTGCGAGGAGTGGTCAAGCACATGCACGCGCAGCTCCATTTGCACAAGCGGCAGGCACAAATGGAGCACGCACGCAGAATCGAAGCATGAACGCCCAGGTTCGCCCACTGCTCGTGCAGGTGGGGATGCGCATGAACACATACGTTCACCTCCCATTTCTGTGGCCTGGTTCCGAACAGCTCAAGGCCCAGTAATGGGCCATGGCCCAGGGGTTGAGGAGCCCTGCTTTGCAGCCTTCTCCAAGCAGGTTACAGAGTCAGCCTACGTCCCCCAACAATCTGAGTAAAAAATTACAAATCCAACCCCTGTATCCCTCATGGCATCACACATGCCCCAATCACCATCGGTCCCAGCTTGAGACGTCCCCTCACCCAGGTGCAGAAATAACATGACCTTGACTTAGAAGAAGAATGTTATTATGTCTAACCACATACACTCCAAAAAAATTCCCCCCTCCCATTTCCCTAGGCTCAAGAATGAGGCAGTGTGGAAGCGTCGGGTGCTAATATGGCTTTCAAAGCTGGTACCTTTCTTGCTCCAGTTGCTAAGTGAATCACTGCAGTTATTAAATTAGTTGTTAAACGAACCACTGCAGTTGTTAAATTAGTAAAAAACAGTTGTTAAGTGAATCTGGCTTTCCCATTGTCTTTGCTTGTCAGAAGTTTGCAAAAGGTGATCACATGACCCCTGGACCCAGCAACCGTCATAAATATGAAACAGTTGCCAAGCATCTGGATTTTGATCATGTGACCAAATGCTGCAATGGTAGTAAGCGAAAAAGTGTGAAAAACTGTAAAGCCCTGCTTTACAGCCTTCTCCAAGCAGGTTACAGAGTCAGCCTACGTCCCCCAACAATCTGAGTCTTCTTTTTACCGACCTCGGAAGGATGTAAGGCTGAGACAACCTTGAGCCGGTTGGGATCGAACTCCTGGCAGTGGGCAGAGTCAGTCTGCAGTACTGCATTTCTAACCATTGTGCCACCACGGCTCCTACCCAGTTTCATTACCCAAACTAGGTAACATCATCAGTGCTGTTAGGTGTGTGTGTGTGTACGTGGAGTCACTCTCCATTTATATTCTAGTGGCTTGCCCTGTCAGTATTGATGGGGGGTGGACTTAGAGGTTCTTTTGTTGGTTTACTGTTTACTGTTGGCTTGTTTAGCAGTTCCTTGACTGAATGTTCCTATTCCTGTATAACTGGGAGGCAGCCAATCTTCTGGGCAGCCTAGAGTAGTTCCCTAAAGCTACAGTGCTTTCTTCCTGCCAGCAGGCCTGTTAAAAGTAGCAGGGACTCCTTTAATTTTAACTTTGGGAGTTGCCGAATTGTTGCAGTCTGTTTTCCTTGGACTGCAGATATTGCTGTGGTGGTTGGCTGTATCCCGGAAAAGACTCTAAATTGGCCCCAATCCTGTTACCCTTTCTTAAGGTCCTAAAATCATAGCTATGTTCTCATGCTTGAGATGCTGACTGTGTTAAGGGCCCCCGTTGCCTGGTTGTATTGCTAACTGGACAAGTAAGTTAGTTTAGCTTATTGATTAGCCCATAGGCCATATCAAAATACACAAGAGTTCCAAACACAAATGGTTAATAAAATCCTATAAAAAACAATTTAAAATGACATTGGAGCTAACTGGCCAAGTAGCTTGCTCCTATCTATATATAATCTGGATGTTTTTAGTGTTTTAAAATGTTTTTAGCATTTTTGATTATAATGTGTTTTCTTGAATTGTATGCCTCCAAGAGTCATTGACTGAAATGGGCAGCTATAGAAAAGGAAGGGAGGAAGGAAGGAAGGAAGGAAGGAGGAAGGAAGGAAGGAAGGAAGGAAGGAAGGAAGGAAGGAAGGAAGGAAGGAAGGAAGGAAGGCAGAAAGGAGGAGGGAGGAAAGGAAGGAAGGAAGGAAGGAAGGAAGGAAGGAAGGAAGGAAGGAAGGAAGGAAGGAAGGAAGGAAGGAAGGAAGGAAGGAAGGAGTAGCGAAGGAAGGAAGGCAGAAAGGAGGGAGGGAGGAAGGGAAGGAAGGAAGAAGGAAGGAAGGAAGCAAGCGAAGGAAGGAAGGCAGAAAGGCAGGGAGGCAGGGAAGGAGGGAGGAGGCAGGAAGGAAGGAAGGAAGGAAGGAAGGAAGGAAGGAAGGAAGGAAGGAAGCGAAGGAAGGAAGGCAGAAAGGAGGGAGGGAGGAGAGGAAGGAAGGAAGGAAGGAAGGACGGACTGTGGCAGTTATAATTATTGCCAAGCAATGCCTGAAAATCCCTCGCCTGTGATTGCATTAAAGTTGATATAATTAAGTGGCCGAAGTCACAAAATCCATATAGGAATGCCAGAAATCTCATGTAAAATTGTCAGAAGATTCCAGTCTATTTCCACAAGAGTTCTGACTGGTGGGATTTTGCAGGATCTGTTTGCTTTCATTTTAAGGAGTTCCCAGATTCATTTGCTGAAGGCGTCACCGCTGTGAAAGAGTTACCACTAAAGGGTGGGGTCCTTTGCAGGTATGCAGCCCAGCCAAAAGAAGGCTTAGGAATAGAAGAGTTCCAGAAAAAAACTGTAGGAAAACTGTGGAGTTTTGGATAGAACATTTCAAGGAATGAACCATAGAGTTAAATAAAGAGGCGGATCATAGTTGGATATCTGTTAAGGGTAATCCTCAACTTACAACAGTTCATTTCGTGACCGATCAAAGTTACAATGGCACTGAAAAAGTGACTTATGACCATTTTTCACACTTACAACCATTGCAGCATCATGGTCATGTGATCCAAATTTGGCTGAGGGGTAACTAACTCTCATTTATGTCCTGGGGTCATGTGATCGCCTTTTACGAGTTTTTTGACAAGCAAAGTCAAAGGGGAAGCCAGATTCACTTACCAGCCTTGTTACTAACTGAACAACTGCAATAATTCACTTAACATCTGTGTCAAGCAAGATCGTAAAATGGGGCCAAGTTCATGTAACAACGGTCTCGCTTAGCGACAGAAATTTTGGGCTTCAATTGTGGACATAAGTCCAGGACTACCTGTATATTGTCCTGGCTTTTCAGCACTCTGATACACTGCGTCTTTTCTCCCAATAGTAAATCCAAATGCAACAAACTAATGGAAGGAGAGGCCTGAGAGCCAAGCTTGTGTAAGATGTAGCCTAATGCATATAAAATATGCAAACATCATCTTGTTGATTTGCTAGGCAACAAACTTTTTTCCCCTCGTTTGGAGCAAAGCCCGAATTTAGATTTGTCTTTGACGCTTGAAATCTGCTGAATCAAGGTCTGGAAAAGTAAGGATTTACTGGCTTAGAAATGGGCGAGGCGCAGCAGTTGAGCAGATGACACAGCAGAGAGCTCAAGAAAGCATGGCTGCTGCGTTTGGGGATAAAAATGGGAGATCCTGGGCAGGATTGCCACGATCAAAATGAACATCTTACCAAAACTCCTTTACTTATTCCAGACAATCCCAATAAAATTACCAAAAAAATTTTTTGAAGATATAAATAAGGTAACTCTTAAATTTATTTGGCAAGGGAAAAAAGCTAGAATCAGTATTAAGGCCTTACAAGATGCAAAAAGTAGAGGTGGGCTAGCGCTCCCAAACTGGGAATTATATTATTGGGCAGCCAACTTATTATGGTTAAAAGACTGGGTCAATTTACTGAATAAAAGAACTTTAGTCTTGGAAGGGCACGACCTTCAGAGAGGATGGCACGCATTTCTATGGGATGTGGGGAAAACTAAACAGTCGTATTTTCATAGACATCTTATTAGAGATTCACTATTAACTAATTGGAAAAAATATGCAAAAACATTATTTAAAAATTCGATTTGGCTTTCAACAATGGAGGCAATGGTTCATCCCAACAATTTGGATATAACAAAAATGACTAAATATAAAGATTTATTAGACCCTTTAGGAAAATTAAGAACTCGACAGGACTTACAGGAACAGGGATTTAAAATTGACCAGTGGTTATATATACAAATCCATAGCAGATACAAACAAGATATCAAAGAGTTTGGAATCTATAGCAAATTACAATATTTAGATAAAATCTTATTAGGATCAAATAAAAAGAATATCTCCAAATTTTATAAATATTTATTGGAGGTAGAACTAGAGCAAGAGATAGTGAAAGGGAACATGATAATGTGGAGTAGGAATATTGGAAGAAGCATTACATTAACAGAATGGGAAAAGATCTGGAATAGAAACATTAAGATTACGAAACACAGGCGTACAAAGAAAATATGTATAAAATGTTATATAGATGGCACTTACCCCTTCGAGGTTAGCGAAAATGAACCCAAACTCTAGTCCAAAATGTTGGAAATGTAAAAACATAGAAGGAACCTACTTTCATATGTGGTGGTCCTGTAAGGAAGCCCAGAAATACTGGCAAAAATTAGAAAATGGTTGGAGGAAATAACCAAAGAACAAATCGAATACAAACCAGAGTTCTTCCTACTAGGGATCTCTGATAAACATTTACCTAAAAAGATGAAATATATAACAATTCATATTCTAGCTGCGGCCAGATTAGCATTTGCCCAGTGCTGGAAATCATCCTATATACCTACAGATCAAATGGTCATCCAGAAAATATGTGACTGTGCAGAAATGGACAATTTAACCATAGCACTTAAAAATAAAGAGTCTTCAGCATTTTATGATAATTGGAATGCGTGGTATAATTGGTTATCTCAGAGATAAACTGTTCAATGAACAATGGGTAATTTAAGCATAAATAGTGATAAGATGTGTACAATTAAAGTAAGGTAGGAGAATTGGATCTTGCAGACTGTCAAAAAGGATATCTGTCTGTTTTTAATGTATTTTCTTTTTTCTTCCGTTTCTTTGTTTTCTTCTTTCTTTTATACCTCTTTTTCTCCTTTTTCGGTTCGCAAGACCGAGCGTTTTTTTTTTTCGTTTTTTTTCCCTTTTTTCTTTTTCCATTTTCTCCCCTGTTGTAGATGTAATGTTGTTATGTTTTTAATTATAAATTCAATAAAATTTATTCAAAAAAAAATGGGAGATAGGAAAGGGACGAGTTTTTAGCCAATATTGTTTATGGTTCTTTGAAATTTTTATCGCTCCCTTTCCTCGTCAGACGTGGACGAATGTGCAGGTGAAGCGGAGGAGCCGGTGTGTACGGCAGCCAACGAGGTTTGTGAGAACACAGAGGGCAGCTATCGCTGTGTTTGCGCTGAGGGACATCTACGCAAAGAGGGGATCTGTGTGGAAGACAAGCCCCCAGGTAAAAGTCAGCAGGGGTATTTTATTTTTACTTGTTTATCTATAACCAGCCTTTATTATTTTTTACAAAGAAGGTGGCAGATATATCTAATATTCCTTCTTCCTGCTGTTTTCCCCACAACAGCCCTGTGAGGTAGGTTGGGTTGAGAGAGAGGGACTGACCCAAAGTCACCCAACAGGCTATTGTGCCTCAGGCGGGACTAGAACTCACAGTCTCCTGGGGATTGGCCCAAAGTCACCCAGAAGACTATCATGCGTCAGGCGGGACTAGAACTCACAGTCTCCTGGGGATTGGCCCAAAGTCACCCAGAAGACTATCATGCGTCAGGTGGGACTAGAACTCACAGTCTCCTGGGGATTGGCCCAAAGTCAGCCAGAAGACTATCATGCGTCAGGCGGGACTAGAACTCACAGTCTCCTGGGGATTGGCCCAAAGTCAGCCAGAAGACTATCATGCGTCAGGCGGGACTAGAACTCACAATCTCCTGGGGATTGGCACAAAGTCACTCTGCTGGCTTTCATGCCTAAAATGGGACTAGAAGTCCCCGTTGCCCAGTTTCTAGCCAGGTGCCTTAACCACTAGATCACTTTGGCATCTTTGACAGCTCACAGGTTTTTGCTATAGGGTAACCATAATTCTGTCTAGGATCAGCTTTGGGATCCATCTTCTTTGTTATTCTCTGGCTCCCTGTATTCTGTAGACCTTTCCTCACAAACTGGCCCTTTTAGGAGTAGTTATTGAATTAAATTCTTTATTGTCATTGTACGTACATACACAGTATGTGTACTATGAAATTCACATAACACCCAGAGACCAGACCCAACTCGTACACACACATGACAATCCCCAAACACCCCCCAGCCCCCACCCTCCAAAATTCCCTGCCCCCTAAAAACACACAAACATCCATACAAGAGACCAAGTAATATTGTCCAACAACTCATATAATTAGGGTCTATAATTGAGTTAAACACAATCCCAATCGGAGTGATATTCCAAGTCAGACACAAATTTGGATTTGTTTGGGAGTAAAAGAATTGTGAAATCGTGTTTTCTCTACCATTTAAATATATTTCTGAATCGAACTGAGGTTCAGTCTTTACACACTGGGCAGGGGAAGGGCAAACCTAGACTAATATTTCTCAACCTTGGCAACTTTCAACTCCCAGAATTCCCCAGCCAGCCTTGGCGAGGTTGAGAAAAACTTGACCTAGACCCGTGATGGCGAACCTATGGCATGTGTGCCACAGGTGGCACACAGAGCCATTTGTACGGGCACGTGAGCCCCAGCCAAACTTACCTGCACTGTGCATGCACGCACCTCCCAGCTGATTTTCGACCTGTTTGAGGCCAGGTTTTTCAGCCTCCAAAGGCTGCAGAGGCTTCCCTTATGCTCCTGGGAGGGCGAAAACTGCCTCCCCTGGGCTCCAGAGGCGCTCTGGAGGCTGAAAACGGGCACTTGTGGTATTTCCGGAAAGCCCATTTTTCGGCCTCCCGAGGCTGCAGAGGCTTCCCTCTAGCCTCAGGGAGGACGAAAAAGGCCTCAAACGGGCCAAAATCAGCTGGGAGGCACGAGCATGTGCAGTACAGGTAAGGGGCAGGGAGGTTGCGCGCACATGCGCATGGGGGCAGAGTGCATTGCATTGTGGGTGCCGGCAAGCATGCGCTATTGCATGGGCACTTTCGGCACACCACAACAAAAAGATTCGCCATCACTGACCTAGACAGTCAAGCTGCTCCAGAGGTTAAAAACTAACCGCCCTTTGCCATTGCTGAGGGCCTCTTTGTTGTCTTGCAGATGCTCCTGAGAAAGGATTCTTTGATGACATTACAGACGACGAAGTGGTTGTGCTGCAGCAGATGTTCTTCGGGGCGATCATCTGCGCGCTGGCCACCTTAGCTGCCAAAGGAGACATGGTCTTCACTGCCATTTTCATAGGGGCGGTGGCCGCGATGGCCGGCTACTGGATGTCAGAGCGTAGTGACCGCGTTCTCGATGGCTTTATGAAAGGGAGATAGGACTTAGGCAGGGATCACTCCCTTCTGCTTCCTGCCTCGGAGAGTCAGCTGGTTGGGGTGGGGGGAGGCAGGCATACCTCGACCCCAACCCTTTCCCCCTTACCTTAGCAGGTTTGAAACCTAGAGGTGGAATATACAACCTGCATCCCCATCTGGGCTAAAGGAAGCCTTGACTTTCTGAAGATATGCTGGAGAGACAAATAGGAGCCAGGAAATCGTATGTGCTCTGCAGGCCTATCACTCAGTGGTCCTGGCAGATATTAGAAGGGACTGAGTTACCCCTTAGGGAAGTTTAAGGTTCAGATGAAACCGCTCCTATTATCGTCCAGCTGACCCACTCTCTCTATGCATGTTGGATGATCCTGGAAAAGTTCATCCCAATAAGCTATGATCTCTCCCACTTGGGGCTGCCAAGGCGAACTGGAGAAAAAGCTCAGCTCTTTGGGTCACTGCTGGTATGGGGTGGTTCCCTGCTGGCTCTTTGGGAATCTGTCCTTTGGCCCAAGAGTTGACCTGCACGTCGCATTGAAGGAAGTGAGAAATGGTGGCAATACATTTTTAGAGTATTCTGCTTCAGGTAGGATTCAGTGTTTGGGCTGATCCCTGATCTCAAAATCACCCTTGTATTGAATCAATCAGTATCCTAAGAGAAGAGCATAATATAAATTTAATAAATAATAATATATACACTTATTTGTGTGGTCAGAAGTGGTACATTTCAAAAAAAAAAAAATTCCTCATCTGTATAACATATGGACTTTGGAAGGCAAAGGAAGTTGAAAGAGTTCTGCATGTCCACTTTTTTTCGCTTTGCAATTCTGTATCTCAGGAAAAATAAATGTCTCTGTCTAAATCCACATGGTTCTCACTGTTGCATGCTCTCTCTCTCACATACCACAGGTTCTTTTTTATTTCTACCAGACTTGTACACACAAGGTTCAAAACTTTCAATTTCACTTCAGCCTTCACGTTAAAAGACTTTTGGGAGAAGACTTCGAGAAATCACTGAAAATGTTCCCCTCTCTCTCTCTCTCTCTCTCTCTGTTGTCTACAACCAAATTTGCCTTCTCCAATTTTTTGTGGGTCTTTTCGCATGCACGAAAGTTTGATCCTTGGACTACCAGACAGGAATGAGTGGAATTTCAGTTGAGAAAGCTTCAATCCTCTCCTAAGCTAAACTTGTTTGCTTGCTTGTGCTTGTAGGTCATTCACTTCCTTATTAACTCTGGATGGCTTAGAGAAATAACAGGAAAATGGCTCAACAACAGCTAAAGCAAACCCTAGAATGTTATTTTAGAACAAATATTTAAACTGTTGTTAAGAATCAGAACAATTACAAGCCCGGAATAAACAGGTATTTGGCCTATGATAAGAAACCTCTCCTAAGCTGTAATGCTAAGGAGCCTTGTTTCCATTTAAAACGTAGTTTGTTCCTCAGTGTGACCCTTTTCACAGAGAATCAATCAATCAGCTGGAAGGGAGGTTTTCTAGTCCCAACGCCCTGATCAAGTAGGAGACACTACAGTCCAGGGGTGTCAAACTCACTGCCTGCGGGCTGGATGCGGCCCTGCCCCCGCCCGTTTTAGCAAAGGGGGAAAAGTCCCGATACATCACGTGACGCCGCCGTGATGTGAGTTTGACACTCCTGCTATAGTCTACCATTTCCAACAGGTGGCTGTCCAGTCTTTTCTTCAAAACCTCCAGTGGTGAAGCCCCTACAACTTCTGAAGGCAAAGCTGTTGTACTGGTTAATTGTCCTCACTGTTAGGAAGTTTCATCTTAATTCTGGGTTGCTTCACTCCTTGATTAGAATAATGGGATGGAGTGATAGAGCCGGAAGCAGAGGTGGTATTCAGCGGGTTCTGACCAGTTCTGGAGAACCGGTAGTGGAAATTTTGAGTAGTTTGGAGAACCGGCAAATGCCACCTCTGACTGGGGATTTTACAGTCTCCTTTTCCTCTCACGCCCACCAAGCCACACCCACAAAACCAGTAGTAAAAACATTTGAATCCCACCACTGGTTGGAAGGGACCTTGGAGGTCTTCTAGTCCAACCTCCTGCTCAGGCAGGAAATCCTATACAATTTCAGACAAAGAGGCTGTCCAGTCTCTTCTTAAAAACCTCCAGTGATGAAACACGCACTGCTTCTGAAGGCAAAGCTGTTCCCCTGGTTAATTGTTCCAGGTTGCTTCTCTCCTTGATTAGTTTCCATCCATTGTTTCTTATCCTGCCTTCTGGTGCTTTGGAGAATAGGTTGATCACCTCTTCTTTGTGGCAGCCTTTCAGATGCTGGAATACTGCTATCCTGTGCCCCCTAGTCCTTTTCTCCAGACTAGCCGTACCCAAATCCTGCAACCCTTCTTCATATGTTTTAGTCTCCAGGCCTTTAATCATCTTAATTGCTCTTCTTTTCACTTTTTCCAAAGCCTCAACATTTTTTTTTTTGTAATGCGGTGACCAAAACTGGATGCTGTATTCCAGGTGTGGCCTGACTAAGGCTTTATCAAGCGGTACTTAATAAAAAAATATGTATTTTTAAATATGTAAACATCTCATACAAAATAATAAAGCATTGAAAGTGTTCCATTGTTGATCTAAGTGGCTGGGCGGGCTATTTAAGAAAGCAACTAATGGCATCTCAACATGAGATTTGGGAGAGGTCTGTTACAATTTCTGAAGTATTTTCAAGTGTCACCTTACTGAGAGACCATAAAATAATTTTACCTTGAGGTTACCAGCACTTATGTGAAAAAGAAAGTATACCCTCTTTTGAGTTCTATGGTTTTACATATCAGGACATAGTAAAAAGCATCTGGTCTTTAGAAGTTCTTAAAAGTAGGTAAATACAATCTCAGATGAACAGCAACACACGACACATAACACCATGTCATCCTTTATTTTACAAAAAGAAAGCCAAAATGGAGAAGCCATGAGTGGAAAAGTAAGCATACCTTTACTGCTTCCTTCAGCATGAAGAGGCTTAGTAGCAGCCAGGTGCTGATAACCATGTTCCCTTGATGAATTGATCATCAGCAAGTATGACTATAAAAGCCAAAGTTTTAGGAGTCTGCTGGTACAGCACTGAAGCATGTATCAACACACTGCCAAAGAGGAAAGACATCAGCAATGATCTTAGAGCAGGGGTCCCCAACCACCGGTCTGCGGACCGGTACCGGTCTGTGGAACAATTTCTACCGGGCCGCTGGTTTGCTGGGCGCCGCCATCTTGTTTTGATGAAAAAGTGCTTCCGGTGAGCTTTTCCGGGTAGAAAGCGGCGTTTAGGTGCTGAAAGAATCCTCGCGCCTTAGTTTCATCGAGGGGGGGGCGGCTTCGAACAAAACTAAGGCGCGAGGATTCTTTCAGCACGCATGGCAAGGTGAGCTGAGCGACCGTCCCGAAGCTGCCGCGAAGCCCATTGACACAGGTACAAAGGAGGAGTTGAAGGTGGCGGGGAGAAGCGGGGGACGGCTGGCTGGCCGGTCGCTCGGCTCGCCTTGCCATGCGTGCTGATGCCGGTACCAGGCTGCGGATGATTTTGTGATGCCGGTACCAGGCCGCGGCACAAAAAAGGTTGGGGACCACTGTCTTAGAGAACCAAGTGTTGCTGCCTATCAATCTGAGAAGGATTATAAGGCCATCTCTAAACAATTTAAAGGCCATCGTTCTACAGGGAGGAACGTTACTCACAAATGGAAAACATTAAAGACAGTTGCCAATCTTCCCAGGAGTAGATGTCCCAGCATATTCATCCCAACCTCAGGCCATGCAATGCTCAGAGAAATTCCCCCCCAAAATCCAAGAGTTACATCTCAGACTCTACAGGTCTCAGCATGTTCAATGTTAACACCCAGGACAATACAATTGGGGGGGGGGGGGAATTGAACAATATGGTTTGTTTGAAAGGGTTGCCAAGAGAAAGGCTCTTCTCTCTAAAAAGAACATGGCAGCACAACTTAAGCATCTGAACAAATCACAAGACTTATGGAACAATTTCCTTTGGACAGACAAGGCTGAAGTGGAGATGTTTGGTTATAAAGCATAGTGCCATGTTTGGCGAAAACCAAACACAACGTGTCCACAGAAACATACCAATCATCAAGCATGGTGGTGGAGTGGAGATGATTTGGGCTTGTTTTGCAGCCACAGGACCTGGGCACTTTACAGTCATTGAATCAGTCAACTGTGAACTCCTCTGTAAAGTATTCTGGAGTCACATGTGAGGCCATCTATCTGACTGCTAAAGCTTGGTTGACATTGTATGATGCAATGATCTCAAGCACACCAGCAAATCTACAGCAAAATGGTTGAAAAAGGAAAAAAATCAAGGTTTTGCAATGGCCCAGGCAAAGTCCAGATCTCAACCCAATGAAATGATGGGATGGGGCCTCGTGAGAGCTGTGCATAAACAAATGGCCACAAACCTCAATGAGCTGAAGCAATGTTGTCAAGAAGAACAGACAAAAATTCCTTCACAACAATGTGAGAGGCTGATATGTCATAGAGAAAACAATTACTTCAAGTGATTGCTGCTAAAGATGGTTCTACAAACTGTTGAATCATCAGGTGTACTTAAGTTTTTTTAACACATAGCTTCCCCATTTTGGCTTTCTTTTGTAAAAAACAAATTTGAGGACACGGTGCAACTGTAATACGTGATGTATTTTGTTCACCTGAGGTTGTATTTACCTACTTTTAAGAACTGCTAAGGACCGGATGATTTTTACTATGTCCTGATATGTAAAACAATAGAACTCAACGGTATACTTTCTTTTTCATATGACCGTAGGTGACCCAAGCTGGATCTCTTTCAGTTTGCCAATAATGTTGTCTGCTGTTCAGCATCAACGCTTGATCCAGGAACTCCCTCAAAATACAAACCTGAAGAAAGGTGCAGCACTCTCCAGAGGTCTAGCCTCTGAAGTTAGTAACAACTCCATCTTGTTCATGCTAAGTTTCAAGTTTAGTTTGCAGCAGAGATCATAGGTAGGTACGTGGGAAAATAGGTAGGGAGATAGGTAGATGGTAGATAGATAGATAGATGATAGATAGATAGATGATAGACAGAGGTATGGATAGATGGATAGATGAATAGATTGATAGACAGACAGACAGACAGATAGATAGATAGATAGATAGATAGATAGATAGATAGATAGATATGATACATAGATGATAGATAGATAGATAGATAGATAGATAGATAGATAGATAGATAGATAGATAGATAGATAGATAGATAGATAGAGACAGACAGACAGACAGATAGATAGATAGATATAATAGAAGAGTGATTGATAGAGGTGATAGATATGATTGATAATGGATGGGTGGATGATAGGCATGCAGACATGACATGACATTATTACATAACTTGACATATATAGATGAAAAAGGGATGGATGGATGGATAGATGACGTGATAGATAATAGCTGGAGAGATGGTAAGAGAGGATAGATGATAAATACAAAGGACTGATGATTGACAAATGAGAGAGAGAGAACTGCAATCAAAGGTTCATTTGTCAGACAATATTGGACTACAACCATTAATAAGAAATGGATATTTTACTTTAATTCCATATACATAATCTCCTGGGAAGATATATAAATGGTTACATGGTAGAAAATGCATATTTATAAATTCAGTGCAACTGTTCAAATCTTAAGGTTGCTAGGATAATTATTAAAAATCCTAATCAAATTGTTTCATTGAAAGTCTTTTATATGTAAATGGATGCATAATCACTTGAGAATCTTGTAGGGTTTTTTGTTCTTTTTTAAAACTATGGCCCAATTGCACAATTGGGTTTCTAGCAATTATCCTTCCCTCCCAATCCACTTTCATAACTCCAGAGACTTGATGCTCCTGCTATTTTTGGCTGATGATGCATCTTGATTCTTGATAATTATCTTTGAATTGCAAATCAGATGTAATGTTTTTACTAAGAAAACTAGATTGTACAAAGCTTCTCTTCATTTAGTGTGCAAACATTAAATGTGTCGCTTCAGAATAACAGAGTTGGAAGGGACCTTGGAGATCTTCTAGTCCAACCCCCTGGTCTGGCAGAAAACCCTATAGCATTTCAGGCAAATGGTTGTCCAATCTCTTTAAAACCTCCAGTGTTGGAGTGCCCACAACTTCTGGAGGCCAGTTGTTCCACTGATTAATTGTTGTGTCAGGAAATTTCTCCTTAGTTTTAGGTTGCTTCTTTCCTTGATTAGTTTCCACCCATTGCTTCTGGTCTTGCTCTCAGGTGTTTTGGAGAACAGCTTGACTCCCTCTTCTTTGGGGCAATCCCTGAGATATTGGAAACACCACTATCATGTTACCCCTAGTCCTTCTTTTCATTAAACAAAACATACCTAATTCCTGCAACTTTTCAGTTGTTTTAGTCTCCAGTCTAATATAGTTGATTCTTTGCCCACCGTCATTTTTGCCATTATTATTGTTATTGGTGATAGTAGTAGTAGTAGTAGTAGTAGTAGTAGTAGTAGTAGATGATGATGATGATGATGATTAAACCAGGGAAGCTTGTGTTGGCTTTCATGTAGGACAGAGTACAGTGTACTTTAAAATAATAAAAATGCCATCCTGATACGCTGCGTTGGTCTATAAATGTTACAGATGTGTAATTTCTTTCTTTTATCTGCACATTTTATTATACTTGAGTAAGGCTGCAAGAAAGAACTAATCTAGGCATAGAAGTTCTAAGTTCATCTTGACTTTTTAGCAAATGCTTTTATGATAATTGTCCTTGAGTTTGTATTCTACAGGGTCATTCCTCCACAAACAATTCTGCTGCTGAAATGGCTTCCATGCCAGAAAATTTGTAGGAGGCATTTGAAAACGTTCTCGTAATCAGTGTTATTTGTTGATGTAATTCAAACGCCTTGGGTTCAACATCTGAAAAGTGCAGGTGCAGCTAACATGTCTCTTAGAGCAAGTTTATAGAGTATCCAGCCTCCATCAATACTGAAATAATGCTGTGCTTGATAGATGCACTGACTGTCTTAGCCTAAGATGGGGTCATAGATATTCAGACGAATAGAATAACAGACTTGGAAGGGACCTCGGAGATCTTCTAGTCCAACCCCCAGCACAGGCAGGAAACCCTATACCACTTCAGACAAATTCACTGATGCTCATCTATTATGTAGTGCTGGGCAAGCACTTTAGCGATCTTCACTAAAATACGAATCTGTTGTTTTGCTGATGAAAGAGCTCTCCTTGATGTTGAAATTAGATGTGTTGATGAAGACTCTCAGTCACCCAGGCAAAACTGCCAGAAGGTTGAATCATGGCAACTGGACTAATTTTTGTTAGCATGACAGATTTCGTTGCTTTAACAGATAATCAGAGTTGGAAGGGATTTTATAGGTCATCTAGTCCAACCCCCCCTCCGCCCAAGCGGGACACCCTACACCATTTCTGACAGATGGGAGTCCAATCTCTTCGTGAAGGTCTCAAGTGATGGCGCTCCCACAACTTCTGAGGGCAAGCTGTTCCCTTGGTTGATTGTTCTCACTGTCAGAAAATGTTTCCTTATTTCCAGGTTAAATCTCTCCTTGTTCAGTTTCCATCCATTATTCCTTGTCTGGTTTATAAATGCTTTAGAAAATAGCTTGACCCCTTCCTCCCTGTGGCAGGCCCTCAAATATTGGAAGACTGCTATCATGTCTCCCCTGATCCTCCTCTTCACTAGACTAGCCATGCCCAGTTCCTCTAACAGTTCTTCATATGTTTTAGTCTCCAGTCCCATAATCATTCTGGGTGTCCTTCTCTGTACTTTTTCTAGAATCTCAACATCTTTTTTATAATGTGGTGACCAAAAAACAAAGAAGCTTCATTAGTCCAGAGCAAGTCAGTTAGGCAGACAGTCGTTGGAATGTACCAACTCTTGCCACACCATACTCAGGGGTTTCCTCCCCAAAATGGAGATGAAGCTTCTTGGATGAGCACCAAGACGTCTCAAAAATTACTGCGGTTGCCGTGATTCAACCTTCTGACACCTTTGCCTGGCTGATTTTAAGAGTCTTCATCGACAAATTGCAACACATTTTGAGGAGGAAACCCTCGAGGTTGGTGCGGCAGGAGTTGGTACATTCCAACGACTCCCTGCCTAACCGACTCGCTCTGACCGATGAAGCTGCTTGAATGAGCAGCGAGATGTCTCGAGCTAACAAAAATTAAACCAGTTGTCATGATTCGACTTTCTGAAACAGCCAATCAGGTGCTGCTGCTGGTTGGGGTGTCTTTCTAAAAGGAAGGAAAGAACAAATGGACTTTTCATGGAAATAATTTAATGGGCAATTTTGGCAGCGTTCAATGGAACAGAATTCAAATCCTGGACCTTCCCCACCTTTGCTGTCCTTGAACACTTGGGAGGGTTGAAGAGAAGACTGGAAGAAGACCTTACAAGGTCCCTTCCAACTCTGTTAAATCTGTTAAAAAGATAAACTGGGAAAAATCTTCTGCTCTTCCTTTCCAGGAGTGCTGAGCAGATTCCAAGGTAGGATTCTTCCTGCCAGAAAGGAAGATAAACACCTCTAGAACCATGGTGGTGAACCTATGGCATGCATGCTGGAAGTGGCACACTGAGCCACTTCTGCCGGCAAGCGAGAGCATGGCAGGGGGATCACGTGAGCATGCTCAGGGCTGGAGGGGCAGCATGCATTGCCTTCTGGGTGGTGGTACGTGAGCACGAGCACACAAGCCAGGGGTGGGATTCTACCAGTTCGCACCTATTTGCTAGAACCGGTTGTTAACATTCTAAGCAGTTCGGAGAACCGGTTGTTAGAAGAAATTACTAGCCTAATCCTGTAAGGAAGGCAGGAAGGAAACATTCTGGTGTTGCTTACAGAAACTGCCTCTCTATTAACCCTTATTACATTCTCGGCAGGACTAGACTTCCTGTCTCAGGAACTTCTCTGGAGTATTTTTCCCCTTCTTTGCTGGTACTTTGCTTGTGTGGAGTGACCAAAGTTACAATGGCACTGAAAAAAGTGACTTATGACCATTTTTCACACTTACGACTGTTGCAGCATCCCCACAATCATGAGAGGCCAGGCGAGGAGATGTGTGCCTCAATGTGAGTGATATTAAGTTGGCCACACCCAGCGAATAACATGACCAAGCCACGCCCACCCAGTCACATGACCACCAAGCCACACCCACCACCTAAGCCACCCACAGAATCAGTTGTTAAAAAATTTGAATCCCACCCCTGACACAAACGTGCACGCAATTATTGGCACGTGAGCCGAAAAGGGTTTGCCACCACTGCTCTAGAATAATCTCTCCATTCCCCACTATCCTGTCAGAGCTGAAGAATCTTCTTGGAGGAGAAGCGAAAGGTCTTCAAAGAAAAACCAGAAAGTCCAGTTGCCTCTTGAACAAAGCACCTTTGGGACAACCATGACCTGGATGGTTGAGAATCTCCATAAACATCTCTAGAATAACAGTCGGAAGGGATTTTGGAGGTTTTCTAGTCCAACCCCCAGATTAGGTAGGAAACTCTTATACATCCGCTTCCAATTCTTTGTTTCAGATAGCAAGGAAAAAGTAAAGCTCCAGCCTTACGTCCCAGGTCATATTTACATTTAACTGTTTTTTAGGTAGTCCTTGACTTACTGCCACAATCGAACCCAAAAGTTCCATTCCTAAATGAGACAGTTCAATGAGTTTTGTTCCATTTTACCACCTTTCTTGCATCGTTGTTAAGGGAATCCCTATGGTTGTTAGTACCACGATTGTTAAGTGTGAATCTGGCTTCCTCACATCGACTTTGCTTATCAGAAGGTCACAACGGTGATCACATGATCCCGGGACACTGCAACTGTCATAAATCGCCAAGCATCCAAATTTTGATCCTGTGGCGAAGGAGATGCTGCAACATCATAAGGGTGAAAATAAGTCACTTTTCTCAGTGCTGTTGTAATTTCAAACAGTCACTAAATGAAGTGTGTGTGTGTGTGTAGGTAGAAGAACTGATGGCAGGTGGACCAAGGCAGTCATAGAATGGATCCCACTTGATAAAAAGCATCCACAAAAGAGGCCTAAAACAAGATGATGGAGGACATCAGCAAGTATTGTGCGCCCAATTGGCAAAAGAAAGCTCAGGACCGTATTGGTTGGAAATACAGTATATGGAAGAGGCCTTCATCCTGATAGACAATGGCTTAAGTAATGATGATCAAATATAGCAATAGCACTTAGACTTATATACCACTTCACAGTACTTTACAGCCCCCTGTAAGCGGTTTTAGAGCCAGTCTATTGTCCCTCACAATCTGGGTCCGTTTTACCAATCTCAGAAGGAGGAAGGCTGAGTCAGCCTTGAACTGGTGAGGATTGGATTGCCAAACTGCTGGCAGTCAGCAGAAATAGCCTGCAGAACTGCATTCTAATCACTGCACCTGCATATACTGTATATATTAATTACTATGATTTAACTGCATTAGAGATGAGGTAAGCCTCCCCTATTTAAAATCGACATAAAAAGCAGACTTCAAGACATATGATCCTCCAGCAAAAGTTTTTTATTTTGTTTTGGCACAAATAGACCACAAAAACATTCAGCAGCTTCAGGTTCAACTTCAAATCTGGACAGCTTGAACCGTCTTCTCTTCCGCCACTGCAGCAACTGATAAGATAATACTGGGCAAATACAAATTGTGCTATTTTGAGAACCATTATCTCTACAGTTTCCACTCCAGTGTACAACTCTTGTTCTCCTCCGCCCCCCACCAGGATCCAGATGAAGGTTTGAATTTCAGGCAAGTTTTGGATTTGGATTCAAAAAAATAAATAGTGGAATACAGGTAGCCCTCGACTTACGACCACAATTGAGCCCAAAATTTCCATGGCAAAGCAGAATAGTTGTTAAGTGAGTTTTGCCCCATTTTATGACCTTTCTTGCCACAGTTGTTAAGCGATAAGTGAATCACTGCAGTTGTTAACACGTATATTAAGGGAATCTGGCTTCTGCTTGTCGGAAGGTCGCAAAAGGTGATCCCATGACCCAGGACACTGCAACCGTCATAAATGCATGCCAGTCGTCAAGCATCTGAATTTTGATTACGTGATTGTGGGGATGTTGCAACAGTCGTTAAGTGTGAAAAAAATGGTCATGGGATCCTACCGGCATAACAACCGGTTCGGTGAGCGCGCACTTTGCACAGTACTTGTAAATCAACTTCTCCTGTAAGGAAAAACCTTCTCCTGCTGATGCGCGACGCTCAGCTGTGCCGCACAAAGCAACCAAGGTTTCTTTAGCAGGGAATAAAGGACAGCCTAGAGCCCAGGTAGGCAGGTGGGCCAAACCGAAGAAAAGAAGAACTTCGGAGCAAACCGATTCGGTGTCAGCTGCTCTTCGGAGCTACCAGTTCTATAGAACCGGGCCGAATCGGTAAAATCCCAGCCCTGGTCCTGGGTCACTTTTTCCAGTGCCGTTGTAGTTTCAAACAGCCACTAAACACATGGTTGTAAATTGAGGACTATCTGTGGACCGATTAAAAGATGCATGGACAGTATAGTCTGCCTGAAGAGACTCTGAAAACTTTTTTTTTTTAAAAAAAGATCGAGATCAAAAGATCGTTTCTGTAGCATCTGAAAATGTATCTAGATTTTCGTATCTGCTATCTGTGCATCTGAATGGGGAAAGGTTGCACCTATTTTGGTAGACAAGGAGAGATTATCTGCAGTTCGCATTTTCTGTCCCCATCGTGAGACTTGACCTTTCTAAACAAAAAGGTGAAGCAGCGGGAATTCATCCCCGCCCTCTGAGCTACAGATGCTGAACAGGAAACCTCAGCAAGTTCTATGATTCACAAGACAAATTGCATGTTATAGAGCTCCACCTGAAGACATCTTCTTATTTGACCGTTGCTAAATGAGCTCAGGATTATCACCTCATCATGGGCACCATGAGGACTTGGGTTAAATTCCCTCCGGGCCTTGCTAACTGTGCTATCACCATCTTCTATGCACGGACTCCCAACTCCCAAAATTCTCCAGTTAGCATGCCAACCCAGGTCGTCCTTGACTTATGACCACAATCGAGCCCCAAATGGCTGTTCGTTTAGCAAGATATTTGTTCAGTGATTTTTATGACCTTTCTTGCCACGGGGGGGTTAAATGAATCACCGCAGGGGTTAAGTTAGGAACATGGTTGTTAAGTGAATCTGGCTTCCCCATTGACTTGGCTTTTCAGAAGGTTGCAAAAGGGAGAAATCATGTGATTCAGGGATACTGCAACCGTCATAAATATGAACCAGTTGCCAACCGCCCAAATTTTTATCGCATGACTGTGGGGGTACTGTAATGGTGGTGTGAAAAATAGTCATAACTTTCTTTTTTTCAGTGCTGCTGTAACTTTGGTCACTGAATGGACTGTTGTAAGTCAAGGATTACCTGTACCTTAAAGTTGATGAGGTTGAGAATCTCTGGTTTATGCAACGGGGGGAGTAGGGGGTGTTCAGCATGCAAAGCTTCCCTAGGCCACCCACCGCCCAATCTCCTTGCCCCACTCTGCCTTCTCTCCAAGAGCATCTTTCTCAGGCCTCAATGCCAGAAACAAACTATGTCTTCCTTCGGCATTCATGCTACAAGGTTTCTGGGGAACTGCCTGTTGCTACAGTACAGCCCTTAAAACTGGGAGGCTGGCAAGCATAGGGTGTGCTTTAAGTCATTATTACAGTGGCAGGCACTACAAGGGAGGCTTGGCCCTGCCCTCTGTGGGTTCATTTCACAAATGGTTGTGGCTGCAAAAAGCCCTGCAGCTTTTAAAAAGGGAGTGGGATTGCTCTGAGCGCCCCACTCTCCAGCCTCCCAGCAGGCTTTTCATTCCCCAATAATGGACAGGTTTTTAGCCACCACCTCCACCATCCCCGTCCCATCTTACAATTCAATAGTGTCACTTGAGAGGCTGCGGGAATCCACTTGTTTGCTGAGTGCCAGAAAGCTCTTGCGGGCCTCATGTTCGGAGTTTGGAGCGCTGCTGTATGGTGCCGGAGGGAGATCCTCTGCCTGCGCCTGGTGCTGTTGGCTGGGCAGCTCCTCTGAGGGCAGGCTTTCGGGAGAGGACACCCCATGGCGCCAGGGGTTCCAGCTGATTTTCAGGGACGCCCGGGAGAAGGAGGTGCGCGAGAAGCTGCCCAGGGATGTGTCCGTGGCGGGCTCGCTAGCCAGGCCTCGGCCAATCAGATCTCCCACTGAGCTGGTCCGCGCTAAACTGTAAAGGCAATCGGGGTCGCTGCTCCGACGGGGCTGGGCCAGCAGGGGCTGGGCTGCATGGGACAGTGTGGAGCAGTCGCCACGCAACGAGGCGCAGGAGTCCTGGCGCGCTGGGAAGCGCAGGCTAGAGTGCAGGAAGATCGAATCGCGCACCAAGTGCTCGCGGAAGAGCGCTTCGTCGATGCTGCGGCTCAGGTTGATGGGCGAGGGTGGGCGGAACTCCAAGTCAGCCAACGAGAGGACTGACTCCCTCTCGAAACAGATGCTGGTGTAAGAGCGGCCCATTGCTGCTGCCACAGCCACATTGGGGCACTTGGGGCTGTAGCCTGCACGCCTCGGAGAGGGGCTAGCGCCCTGGCCGGGTCCTGCTCGCAGGTCATTGCTGTCCTTGAGACCCCAGAGTAGCCCACCGGCGGGGGAGTTCCGGATCAAGTTATTATTGAGGTTGTGACTGGGTATCTTCTCCAGGACTCCGCCAGGCCAATCATAGCAATTGTTGGGGTACTCTGGCACCTCAGCCTTGCGGTAGGCACAGAAGTAGCTCAGGAGCTTGGCCCAGCAAGAATGCTCGGTGGTATTGTGGTGCTGGCAAAGTGCCTGCCAAGCCAGCGAGACCAGGATAAAGGAGAGTGCCAGTTCGCCAATCCGGAACCAGAACTGCACAAACCACCAGCCCCAGGTGAAAACGTCCGGCTGTCCCAATGCCCCCGAGAGCCACAGTACCCCGTAGAACTGCAGGACGCAGCATGGCAGTACCAACCCACTGCTTGCCAACAACACCCAGGCTTCCCGCCATATGCCAGGCTCCAGGGTGCCCTCTATCCCCTGGTTATGCCGCAGCAGCCAGTACACAAACACAGTGGCCGGCAGGAGGCAGAGACCGGCAGTACAGGAAAGGGTGTGGAGTCCCACAGACACAGCTGAGTGCATTGCAGGGGACAACAAGTCAGCCCCCAAGAGAACAAGGCTGTGTAGGGAGCTCAACGCAGCCCAAAATGGCAAGCTCTGCCATCTGGAGGGCAAGACCTGTAGCCGAGCCTGATGAACCAGGCGGAGCAGAAGTACCATGAAGGTGCTCAGCAGCAGAGGGAAAGGTGCGGTGTAGAGCAGTCGCATAGCACGGGCAGGCAGTCGGCCCAGAGAGCCGTAGGGGTCAGCCAGGAAGAACGTGGCTCGCAGTACCCCAAACACCAGGAGCAGACCACTGGCAGCCAGGACATAGGGGAGCTGTGACCTGTGCAACGAAAGGGATACCCCCAGACACGCCAAGCTCAACAGGCTTAGCAGCAGAAAAAGCCCTCCAGCGCCGTAGACATGCAGTGCCCAGGCAAAACTCAGCGTCTGCTCAAGTTCCCCCCAGCGCAGAAAGGTCTTGTTGGGCAAGAGCTGGTGGCAGGTGCTTCCAAGACGGGGGCAAGGTGGACTGGAAGCAGGGGGCATGGCAGGCAGGCTTGGATCTGGCTTAGGCAACTGAGGGTGCTGCACAACTCTTTGCGTGGTGACTTGGATTAGCCCACGGCGAGAGGTAGCTGGAACACGAGCAGATGTAGCGGAGACCACAGTGCTATTTTGTCCAGATGGCTGCTTCCAAGCTGGATCTGAAAATCAGAAAGAAGCGAAAGGATGATCAAGACTTAGGAAGCACCGGGCTTGCAGTATACAGCACAATTTCCTGATTCCTTGTCATTCTGACCTGTGCCCACAATAACAAAACAGAGGTCCAATACAAGTCTAAAATATGGTACTATGATAATCATGAAATACATGTAACTTTGATTTTATCCAAAAATTTAATAATAGGATGCAACAAATTAGAGTTGCTGCACCTCTCCAAGCCAGAAGGGCAGGGAAGAGTATATCTCCCAACTACTGGAACAGTTTCTTTCAGAGGTCTGTATGTTTCTTGCTCCTCCCTTATTTTTTCTTTAAAAAAATAATTAAAAAATCCATGGTTGAAGAATTTGGGGTGATGTAGAATTTAGTAAATTTCATAGATTTTTTTGTAAAGCACAGATTTGGAGCTAAATTGAAAATGTCCCCCTTCTGCTCATTGATCTGCCTTCAAGAACTATCCAGAACTATTTACAAATATTAAAAACTGGGCCTTTGCAGGAGTGTCCTCTGTAATGATATGTGGGAATGACTTGAAGAGACAGGGAGGAAGAGTCGCAGCCTAGATCAGAAGTCTCCAAATTTGCTGGCTGGGGAATTCTGGGAGTTGAAGTCCACCAATCTTAAATTGGTGACTGAGAATCTCTACAGGCTTTCTCCAATCTTTTTAAAGTTGCCAAATTTGGAGACTCCCTGGCCTAGATAATGGTCAGATAAACTAAACCTGAGGCCGAAGGAGGATGGGGTGGAGAAAGTGCCTCACAAAGGCTCCTCCCTAGTTTTCGGGAGAGTAAAAGTAAGGGAGTAGAGAGATAATTTCAGATTGCAGATGATTCTGTTACAGGTAACCCTGGGTTAATACCATTTGTTCAGTGGCCATTAAAAAGCTACAACGGTGCTGAACAAGGAGATTTAGAGCTGGTCCTTGTATTTGCAGCCATTACAATGTTCCCATGGTCGCATGATTGGGATTCAGGCACCTGGAAACTGGATCATAATTATGACAGACACAGATCATGTGATCGACCTTTGCAACCTTAGTGTCCAGCTTTTGACAAGCAGAACCAACAGGGAAGCTGGTAGGATGTCACATATGAGGATTGTGGAATATCATGCTAAATGACCACCCGGGATCTACTTAATAACCTCAACTGGAACTGCCAAGTTGGTGTAGTCATGTGACACTCCGCTTTACAACTGTGCCTCTTAGTGACAGATTTGCTGGACTCAATTACCTCCATTAATTAAAAACCTGGAGTTTAACTTAACAATAAAGTAGTGGTTGATGCTTCTTGGATGGACTTTCTCAAAGGGCTGCCATCCCCTTGAACATTTATTTTTATTTGATTTGATTTGATTTGATTTGATTTGATTTGATTTGTCAATCGCTTACAAGATAATAGGTATAAGAATAAACATAGTTATGAATACATGAAATGGATACATATAAGAAAAATAAAAGAAACAATAGGACAGGGACGGTAGGCACGTTGGTGCGCTTATGCACACCCCCTACATATCCCCTCAGCATTATCTTTGGCAATTTGTTTAAGCAGTTAGGGTTTATAGGCAGATTGGCTCAGTTCATAGGAGATATTTATCCAAGCTCATTAATTAAACTACACGAGTTAATTAGTCCAAATTCCTCAGCTCATAAAGTTCACTGGACCACATAACCAGAGAGGATGGATTTGCACATCATACTAGGGCCTAAAATGTGATTGGCTATTTTGCACTACAGTAAATCATGCTATTAAAATCTATGTGTTTTAATTTAACTGTTTTAATTTTATTTCTATTTGAGTGACTCTGCTAGTCATCGTTTTGGTTTCTGTTTTATTGATAACACACACACCTATAGATCTGTTGTATATTGTATCAATTAATTAATATAATTAACTAACTTAATATTTATTAATTAATAATGAAAGTGGTAATGTAGATTCAGAACAAGCTTTTAAAATATGTATTTAGGTTTAACTTTTCAAAATAGAAATCACAAGAAAATTGAGAAAACACTTAGTGCCTAAATGCATTCAAAACAATCCATACAATTAAATAAAACTGTGAAAATGGAGAAAAAAGCCCACAGGAAAGAAAAGAGATTTTTTTAAAAATCCAAACTTTCTAAAGAAAAGAAAAAGAAAATACTTTATACAATGAGCTATGGTGGCGCAAGTAGTTAGAGTGCAGTACTGCAAGCTACTTCTGCTGCCTGCCAGCTACCTGCAATTTGGCACTTCAAATCTCACCAGGCTCAAGCCTTCCATCCTTCCAAGATGGGTAAAATGAGGACCCTGACTGCTGGGGGGCAATAGGCTGACTCTGTTAATCGCTTAGAGAGGGCTGTAACGCACTGTGAAGAGGTATATAAGTCTAAGTGCTATTGCTATTCAACATATTGATAGTCACTGGTTTACTCATTAATACCTTGAAGTGAGGTGTGCGGTAGGGAACTACATCAAGTAAATATATTGCAAGGGTATAAGGTTTATAAAAATTCCTGAATGTAGTTATAAAACACAGGTTTTCTCAAATCGAAATGCCAAAGCCAGCTTTTCCCCTCAACTTCTAGCAATCCATTCCTGTTTTCCACTCTTCTCTGGAACTCAGACTTCCTACCAGCCTTAACAATTATACCTTTTTTCTTTTTTTTCTTTTTTTGGGGGGTGGGGGGTGGGGGAGCTTATTCAATCTCTTTGAGCCTAATTCTCTTTTTCTCCTGTTAAGTCGTGCCCAATTCTTGCAGACTGCCTGGACAAGTCCCTGCAGTTCTCTTGGCAAGATTTTCCAGAAGTGGTTTGCTAGAGAAAATAATTAACCAAGATCACCCACCTTGCCCAAGACAGGATTGGAACTCATGGTGTCCTAATTTCTAGTCTGACGCCCTAACCACTAGACCAAACTGGCTCTGGCCCTAAATTAGGAGGCAATAAGTATCTCGGGTTTTCCATGAACATGGGGGAATATAAGGTATCTTCAAGATTATCTTCTCCAATTTGAATCTGCCCACCCAGATTAGGAGAGAAAGCCTGTTAAAATTTTCCTTTACTAAGAGGATTCCAACGAGGGAGACCCCATGTCAACCTTTCTCAGTAATCACCTCCCCTCTGTGTTACCGATTGCTCTCTTGTGTTACAATCCACCCCTTCTCTATGGGTCTACCAGAATGTTTGGACAGATGGAATCTCAGAAAGGAAGTAAGGCCAACAAGGGCTCATTGGATATGATAGTTAGTGGGTGTTTATAATCACATATTGTGGTTATTGGTTTAATCTTTGGATTGCTGGATGTAAGCTTCTCAAAGCTTCTGTTACGTTGAACAATACAGAAGCCATACTGACTGACTGACTGACTGACTGACTGACTGACTGACTGACTGACTGAATGAATGAATGAATGAATGAATGAACACTTTTGAATTTCATGGTGTAATATAGGTAGAATGCAAACATTAATATGATCAGACTTGCAAGTTTGTGTCTCCCAGGCATATCTGACTTCAGTGCTCAGGCTGGCTGGTGGTAATTGAAACCAAAGCACCATTTGGAAGGCACTAGGAAGCTTAAGACTGTTCTAGATTTTGTTGGAGGTGCAAACATTGGAAGATTCAACCGACACATACAATATGGTTGAGTCATCAACTGGCAACTTTTTGGAATAGTGTTTTAGTGCATGTAAGTAGATTTGTGAGGAAATCCTTAAATGTTGAATATGTGAATGTGTTGCTGACTAATATACCAAAGCTTTGGAATCTGTTTACAGAAATTATGGCTTTATCAAGCATTGAGGCTACAGAGTTAGCTAAAAATTTACACCGAAAAATTGGAAAACTCATATTATTCCAGATGTTAAAGAATGGTTTTTGGAAATGTATGACTTATCTGTTATAGAAAAGACAATATTTTCTATTAATCAAAAATGGAATATATACTACTGTAGCAGAGATTTTTTTGTTATTTTATAATAATTATTTTTAATTATTTATATTATAGCATTGTATGGTATTAATGAGTAAATGAGTATTGATATGTTGAATAGATAAAGTCTTTTGTTTCCTTTTTCTTTTCTTTAGCCAATTTGGATTTTTGAAATCTCTTTTCTTTCCTGTGGGTTTTATTTCCGATTTTCACAGAGTTTCATTTAATTGAATGGAATGTTTTTAGTGCATTTAGGCATTTTCTCGATTTTCTTGTGATTTCTATTTTTAAAATACATATTTAAATGCCTATTTAAAAAGCTTGTTCTAAATCTACATTACCTCTTTCATTATTAATTCTGCTCTATAGTTTCTTTTGAAATATGGTTGTTCTATATCTCATCTCTTCAGGATTGAGGCTTTCTCAGCTCAAGCCACGAGAAAAGGTTATCCTCCAAGCCTTTATTATTGGTAAGAGCAAAAGAATAATTTAATAATTTTATTAAAAATTATTAATAAATAATTCCAAGAAAATAAGATGGTAATCGCAGTTCCAGTTGTATAACAGCTTGGTTGCAAATAATTGGATTCACAACTTAGTTTTGACTAATCGGACCTGAATCAGCAATGGAGGAACTGGTTCATTGCAAGGATCCTCTCATACAATGCACACAAAAACAGTATCTCATGAGATGCCAAAGAAGTTCCTGAATCAGCTTTGTAGTGTCTAGGAGGCAGACTTTGAATACACAATGGATTATGGAGAGGAGCTGTGGATGTGGATGTAATACTAGGTTACCTAGATTAGTATTTTCCTCTCTAACTCTCATAGCTCTTGATAGTAAAAGTATTCATTTATTAAACAAATTGGTACAATTGCCTATATAAATCACAGAGGGGACTCTAGGTGATTTACAACATTACAATCCACAACATAAAAACCCATATTTATCATGTATCAGAATGGCCAAACAAATGGCAACTTCAAATCTCAACAAATCAATGCTCTGTCTTACATATTGGCAAAAAAGATCAGAAAATAAAATACAAGCTGAATAGTCAAGACCTTGTTGATGGTCCAAACTCTATAAAGGACCTTGGAATACTCATCTCTAATGATCTAAGTGCTAGAGCCCACTGTAACTACATAGCCAAAAAGGCATTAAGAGTTGTTAACCTAATCCTACGTAGCTTTTTCTCTGGTAATATTACACTACTAACTAGAGCATACAAAACATTTGCTACACCAATACTCGAATACAGCTGATCAGTCTGGAATCCACATTACATATCTGATATTAGCACAGTTGAGAAAGTCCAGAAATATTTCACAAGAAGAGTTCTCCACTCCTCTACTCGTTGGAGAATACCTTATGCCACCAGACTTGAAACTCTAGACCTAGAAAACCTTGAATTACGGCGCCTTTGGTCTGATCTAAGTATGGTATATAAAATCATACATTGCAATGACTTACCTGTCAATGAATACTTCAGCTTCAACCATAACAATACAAGAGCACTCAATAGATACAAACACAAGGTTAACCTCACCAAACTTGATTGCAGGAAATACGACTTCAGCAACAGAGTGGTCAATGTCTGGAATACTCTACCTGACTCTGTGGTTTCTTCCCCAAACCCCAAAAACTTTAACCTTAGACTGTCTACTCTTGACCTCACCCCTTTCCTAAGAGGTCTGTAGGGGGCGTGCATAAGCGCACCAACATGCGTACAGTTCCTGTCCTGTTATTTCTTTTATTTTTCTTATATGTACCCATTTCATGTATTCATAACTATGGATATACTTATATCTATTATCTTGTAAGCGATTGACAAATCCAAATAAATAAAAAATAAAAAATAAATATTCCTCCCCCGGCAGCATGGCAACACATTTATTTATTAAACAATAAATTATCTCCTATCAGATACCTTTTTAAACAGAGATATCAGGGATTGGCTCTAATTTCATATACCACCCAAATCGTATGAATTAGATTTATTGCAGAATAAATGTGATACTTAATGCAAATTCTAAAGTCCACTCTGATTCCTCCCCAGTTTTTGGCTTCATGGGGCGACCAGAAACAGCCCAGAAGTGAGGGTTGCTTTGATGCTCCTGTCTGGAATCAAGCCCTGCCAGCAACAATATACCAGATGCTCTGCATACAAAGTCACTACAAATCAAATCCTGGCTTACTGAACTCCATCAGCAGTGGGATATGAATTCAACCATCCACTGAGAAATCGGAGCATCTCACTGAGGGGCAATGGGAGCATTCATCTGAGGCCTGTAGCCGTTCTGATGCACAACACAGTATCTCTCCAGCTCAAAATCTCTCCTCCTGTTTTTGCAGAGGCAGAATAACTCATGCAGCATTCATCACCGTCAACATCAAAATATCAGCCAGTTCAGCAAATTCCCACCACAGCAAGCTTAACAAGAGTTGCTTTGGAACTCTGCTCCAGTGATAATGCGATTCAGCTCCTTCAATAGCATTCCCACTCTATTATTAAAATGGATTATTTATAGGGCATTGACAGGGTAAATGGCACCTTTCAGCATACAGAAAGCCATGACGTTGCTCTTCATTTCTAATCCAAAATTTAAGAGTGACAGAAGACCATGGATGCAATTTCCAAAGAGCACAGAGAAGGAAGAAATAATTGAGAATGAATCTAGTGCTTGGTATGGTTTGCCTCACATACTGTACTTCCAAGAAAAAACTAAGACGGGTACCCAATCTGGAATTTGTATTTAATACATAAATATACATAAATATATTTAAAAGATCAGCTCTTACTATTTTTTTTTATCTCCTCTAGTATATTATATATTATATAATAATGTCAATAATTCTAGTTATAAAACCTTAATAAGGCCAAACCTGGAATACTGCACCCAGTTTTGATCCCCACGTTATAAAAAAGATGTTGAGACTTTGGAAAAAGAGCAACTAGGAGGCTTAAAGGCCTTGGGACAAAAACATATGAAGAACAGTTGCAGGACTTGTGTTTGGCTAGTCTAGAGAAAAGAAGGACTAGGGAGGACATGATAGCAATATCCTGGTCTCTGAGAGGTTGCCACAAAGAGGAGGGGGTCAATCTATTTTCCAAAGCACCAGAGGGCAAGACAAAAAACAATGGAAATTAATCAATGAGAGAAGCAACCTGGAATTAAGGAGAAACACAACAATTAACCCCTGGAAAAGCTTGCCTTCAGAAGTGATGGGTGCTTCATCACGGGGGCGGGTGGGTGGGTTTGAGAAGAGACTGGACAGTCACTTGTCTGAAATGGTCCCCTTCCAGCTCTGTTCCGATTGATATAAGGTTCGTTCTTTTCACTCATTCAACAGGCTTTTTAAATACACTGGATTAAGAAATAATGAGTGACAAAGACCCCCAGTGAAAATCACAACTGGATGCAGAGCTGAACCCAGTTCTCAAGGCCTACTCTGGTATTCAACCATGGCAGTCCCACATCTTAAAATGAACCGTGGCTGTTAACAGGAATTCCACGCCACTGCATGTTTCAGCTGATCTCTAATTCCATGGGACTGGGTCTGAACAAGGAGATTCTAGTCACACACATACACACACACTCCCTTACACACACACTGTGTATGAACTTGGTCATTGTGGGAAACAAGATGCTGACCTAGGCAGACTTTGGTCTGATCTAGCCAGGTTCTCTCCACGTTAGAAAATCGCATGGTGTTCTTACTCACCTGAATGCTTGATTCCTGCATCTTCCTGCAATTTTGAAGGGCTCTGTCCAGGGGTAGAGGAGCCAAAATATGTGAGAGAGACTTTGGGGTTCACAGCTCCCCTGACTCGTTGGGGCTCTGCAACATCAGGCATTTCTCCGGTCCCTGGAAAAAAAAGGAAAAGGCCTTGAGTAGAACCAAAAACTGACAGTCTCAAAGGTTGGCCTACATGTTGTCTTGGCAGAGGGAGAACAGCAAAAGGAGCCAAAGTGCAAAAATCTCCCCCAAGTTAGTTTGACCTCCCTTGATGGAAAAGCTTGCTGGTATCTTTCCCATCACTCCTGACTTTAAATTATTAAATAATTGGCTTCCTTGGCATTGCACCTCAAACCTGAGACTTGGGACATCTAATGATAAGGCTGTCCTTTAGACCAGTGGTCCCCAACCTTTTTTGTGCCACGGCCCGTTACCGGCATCACAAAATGATCCGTGGCCCAGTACTGGCATCAGCACGCATGACAAGGCAAGGCGAGCCGAGCGACCGGCCAGCCAGCTGTCCCCCGCTTCTCCCCGCCACCTTCAACTCCTCCTTTGTACCTTTGTCGATGGGCTTCGCTTCGGGACGGCTTCGGGACGGTCGCTCGGCTCGCCTTGCCTTGGGTGCTGAAAGAATCCTCACGCCTTAGTTTCGTTCGAAGCCCCCCCCCCTTCGATGAAACTAAGGCGCGAGGATTCCTTCAGGACCCAAACGCCGCTTTCCAACCGGAAAAGCTCACCTGGAAGCACTTTCTCGTCAAACAAGATGGCGGCGCCCAGCAAACCGGCGGCCCGGTAGGAAATGTTCCACGGACCAGTACCGGTCCGCGGCCCGGTGGTTGGGGACCCCTGCTTTAGACTCTCCATCTGCTTCTGCTCCAAAAGAGATCTCTCCCCCTTTGACCTCCTTCTTCTGCCCTAGTTCGTCTCAGAAGTTCTGTTCTCAAGGAGGGTCATTCCGAACAGAGGATGAGGATGACTGAGATTCTTCTAGCAGCTCTTTGAAACATCACACCAAAGGCAGGAGTTGGGTTTTTAAAAAACTTCCCAGCCTAGTACAAACCAGCTTATCTTACTTAGGTTTCTCAAGATCAACTAACTGCTTTGTAATAACAAATACAACCCATGATCAGGTTAATCATCACATTAAGCTACCTTATACAGGTTTACAGATCACCTCCCCCTCCTCTCAATCCATCATCAGCTCCAAAAAAACCCCACCCTTGAAATATTCCTACCAGCTCTTCCTATTATTCCCACCTGCCTGCCCATCCCATGTTTCTTTCATCGCAACCAAATACGTTGGCATTCAAATGAAAGGAGTCACTTAATCATGCCAGCCTGCCAGCTGAACACATATTATATGCAGGGTCAAGTTTAATGCAACTTCAGTGTACACTACCCTCCCTTCCAGATGCATTAAATATTCACAACCATCACACCAGTGATGTTCTCATACCAAACCAAGTAACAAAGAATGACACTTGAAATCGATGTGATCTTCAACAACAACAAAAAACCGTGGGTCTTGTTTGGATGTTAAACAACCAGCCGGACCCTCCTCATTTCTCTGAGTTCCATATTATTTTCCGAATTTCACCTCTGGGTAATGTTGAATGTATTTTTCCAGCCTTTTTTTTTTTCTGGCCTCTGAAGTGAGTTCCTTAGTTAACTGTTCCTCTTATGAAAAACTGGTGGGTGGGTGTGGAAATCAGACTGGCATTTTGTTTTTAGGCTCCCCATCTGGTTGTGTTGTTATTGGAGATTGTTACTTACGATCATGTTTCTGGAAATGCCCAAACATCACCAAGGAGGAAAGAGCTGCTTATTGAAAGAAGAGGAGGATTCAAACAGATAGTGAAGTGGAATGGTATTCAGTACTCTGGGCTAACAAGGTCCAGAATGTTTATTTTATAAAACTAATAATTATCTCTAGCATCCTGTAGCCAGTAAAGAAGCTTATAGAGAGGCATTTACCTTGTAAGTTAGAACGACTCTTGATAGCATTTTTTCTGACATAAACAAATTTAATTAAAAGGCATAAGCTTCGGTGAGCTCAGCTCAACTTCTGCATTTTAATACAGTTTGTCAGTCAGAAAAGGTGCATCCAGGCTCCTGACAGTGCCTTCTAAGTTGGTTAATCCTTTCCCTGCCAATTTTGATTGTTTATAATCTGGTTGCTGGGATGCTATTCTTGGAAGTGAAAGATGCATTTATCTTACAGGTAGTCCTCGATTTACAAACCACCACTGGGATCCAAATTTCCATTGCCAAGCAAGGCAGTTGTTAAGTGAATTGTGCCCAATATTCTTATTTTTTTAACCCCAGGGTTGTTAAGCAAATTGCTGCAATTGTTACATGAATCACAGAACAATTAAGCAAATCCAGCTTCCCCCATTGACTGCACTTGTCAGAAGTTAGTTGGGAGTTAGTTGCAAATGGCAACTAACCATTTGCAAATGGCAACTGACCCCAGGATGCTGCCACCATGGTAAATTGCATGCTAGTTGCCAAGTGGCTGAATTTTGACCACAGGACTAATGGGATGCTTGTGTGCGGATCACTGCCAATGTAACTTTGACCACTTGCTAAAATAATGGCTGTAAGTTGAGGACTACTTGCTTCATGATTCTCCTCTTTAATTTGTGCCCTCCGAAGCATCCTTAACCAGGTTTTCTCCTGAACTCCCAACTTTTTTTTGCATCCCTATCGTCGGGCCAGCTCCCTGCTCCCCACGGCATTTGGCGTGTCTCTTCTCTTAGGGATTGTTGATTGTACCCTATGACTATCATCAAGCGTTGTACGTGATGATTCTGAATTCTTAACGAATGTACCTTTTCTTTTATGTATACTGAGAGTATTTACACCAAGACAAATTCCTTGTGTGTCCAATAATACTTGGCCAATGGCTGTTGCCACCTTCCTGCCCTCTCCTGCTCCATCCTCCTCCTATTCACAGGGCAGGTGTGTGGGACTGGGCGAGAACTTTCAATGGGCAGAAGATCCCTTTAAGTACACCAAAAACAAACCAACCAGTGGCAAATCTAAACCTACCTGAGGTAGCAAAGCTGCCTTGAAAGATGGTGGTTTCCATTCCCGCCGTGTTCCAAAGTCCTGGCTTCTGGGTGGTATCAATGATCAGATTCCAATGAGTGCTTCTTATATGAGGATTTGGTTCTTGGGTGGTCACCCCTGACAGCGAAGGGGTGAAAGGGACAGGGAAGTGGTCGTCTGAAATAGGCAGATTGGAGCTTGCTGGACTTTGCCTAAGGCCCTTCCCCATCAGTGGGGTAACTAGGCCTTCCTGAGAGGGGGAAGTCACGGGCGGTGTGGCCCTGTCTTGCCCAGGGAGATCCTGAGCATCTCCAGCTGCCTGAACCACAGGCCTGAGAGGAGACGTAGAAAGCTCTTCCTGGCCAAGGAGGCCACTGTAGACCTGTCTACTCTTGTATGAAGCCAAATATTTTACTGTGGTTAGATTCCGGCCCAGCATTTCCTGCTCCGGCACACTGTTTTCCAACCATCCCCTTGAAGCACCAGCCTCAGGTTCGGCATCTTCCACTACCTCCCATTTGACAAGAGACCTGTTAACAGGGAATGTTGCCAAAGGAATGGTGGACACAGTGGGCCTGGGGCTTAAGGTAGTTGCTGGGAGGCCGTGTTTGAACCCTGCTTGGTGGAGATTGGGCAAGGATCCCTCCTGGGAGACAAGTAATTCTGAGGCCTCTAGTCCGGGTGAAGTGGGAAGAGGGGCCGCCATAGAGGTGGACATGTTTCTCTTTGATATGCTAGAAGAAGGATGAGGCAGCTTTTTCTTCCTCTGTTTTGGACTTTGTTCCCAAATTATACCTCCGGTACCCTCAACCTCTCCCTGAACAGTGAAAAAGCCTTCGGTTGGCAGAATGAGGCTCTCCTCAGTCAAGTGGGGAGCTAAACTTCCACTAGAAGAGCCAGCTGGCGCCCCCTTTGCAAGGAGCTTGAACTTCCTCTTGGATTTTGTAGCTCTAGGGTGGCCCACCGGACTGGCACCTTGGCTGTTCTCATTCTTCAATTCCCCGTCTCCACTAGAGAACTCATGGGCAGAGGCATCAGAGCGGGGAAGGACTGGCAGGGCCCTTCGAGGAGGGTCTTTGGAAGGGACTTCCAACTGAGGGGACTTGGGGACAGAATTCAGAGGCAAGTGCCAGGTAGAGTTCTCTGGAGTCGGGAGGTGCAATGCCAGGAGTAAGGCAGGAAAGAGCAGGCTCCAGACAAGGAACAACCCCAAGGCAGCCATCCTTGATGACAAACAGCAGGTCACTCAATCTCCAGCGTGGTCACGGCTGCTCCTGCTTCATCCTGTGGGTAAGAACATTTGTGATTGTGGGAATGAAGGCGTAAGAGGCCCGTCTGAAGCCAGGAAATGGGGAAATATTAGGCAAAGGAAACAGTCCAATGACCAAGATTACAGCAGCCAGTTTGATGGGAAGGGTACACAAAAGATGGGAGCTGGATGCGAAGGAAGGAAGGAAGGAAGGAAGGAAGGAAGGAAGGGGGAGGAGGAAGGAAGGAAGGAAGGGGGGAGGAGGAAGGAAGGAAGGAAGGAAGGGCGAGGAGGAAGGAAGGAAGGAAGGAAGGAAGGAAGGGGAGGAGGAGGAAGGAAGGAAGGAAGGGGAGGAGGAAGGAAGGAAGGAAGGAAGGAAGGAAGGAAGGAAGGAAGGAAGGGGGGGGGGAGGAAGGAAGGAAGGAAAGTGCAAGGAAGGGTGAGTGTACAATAGTCCATGGCTGCACCATGTGCACTCATCCATGAGGCACATGATGTAAACATGAAAAAGAAGTCATGGGCAGACACCATTCCTCCCTCATATGGCTGAGAGCGTTTCATTGCACCCACTTCTTTGTGCCAAGCATTGGTTGGGGGCCCACACATGGAAGAGGCCCATCTCAACAACCCCAAACCTGAGGCTTCTGACAGAACAGCTGCAGCAAGACCCTGAGCCTCTAATAAACAATGTGGAAAATTTTGGTGGCATCATCCTGAGCAGGAAGAAAAAAATCAATTTTTCACAGCCTTGAGAGTCTCTCTCTGTTCTGTGCCGGCATCTCCAAAAATGCCTTCTTTTCACTGCCCTTTGCCTGCAGCAGTGAAACCACACAGTTACATAAGGAAACTGCCTGATGCACGTTAGCCAGTATTTTTTCACTCCAGCTGATGAGAGCTCACAAAAGCCTCCGATGGTTTTTCCCTTCCCCGCTAAGGCTATTTAACAATTTAACTGCTAAAATGCCAAAAACTAAATCTGCAAGGAAGACTGTAAACCTAAGAGGTATTCCAGAGAAGTCAGACCATCCTACAAGGCAACCAAACATCCCGTTTCCCAACTATCTCCTCCTGCATATCTGGCCCCTAAGTCATGCAGGGCCTCAGTTTTCCATCCCACTCGCAAGTTCACCTTGAATGTCAGTATCCCATCTCAACCCAGCCTGAGGATGGGGATGATGCTCAGACCAAGCTAGCCGAGTCCTGCATCCCTGATTGGTGCCTGAAATCCTGCAACGCTTAACCCCTTGCAACTAAAGAGCTGCGTGATTTGGGGGTTCTTGCCAAGCCCCGACTGCACAGCTTGGGAAAAGTTATTTTCTCTCTCCATGGCAGCCACTGTTTCTGGGATGGCTTTACGTTGGCACAACCCATCCTTACGCAAGAAGGTCAGTAGGATCCAAATCAGGATTAAAGCCTCACTTTGAACTTGGACCCAACCGTGGAATCATAAAATTGCATAATTTACTGTTTCTTAACCTGTGTCCCACAAATGTACTTATTTATGCAAAAGTCTTGACTTCCATGGATTCCAATTGGCTTACAGTTAAAATGTGTAAAATGGGCATAATAACAGATAATTTCAGCGACTGGTTGAGAATGTCACCTTGATTAAAATAAGATTCATCTTTTTTTTGGGGTGTCAATTCACCCACTTGTTATTCATACCTTATCTTCACCGAGTCATGTTTGCAAGGGGCAAACCAGCCACTCTTTTTTAATGTTTATTTTTATTTGCAAAACAGCCCTTTCACCCTCCCCAAGCTTCACACAACCCTAACCCCACAAGGGTCCAGCCTGGGCAGCAAATTCAAGGGCACCTCTTTCCTCCCTGCCCAAGAAGGCATCTATCTTCCCGGCCGCTTAAGTTAAAACCCCACCTGAGCTCTTCTTCACGCAGACCTCCGTCTCCGTCAATGTGGGCCAGCCCGAGGCTGATCTTCCCCGGGGAGGAAAGGAAACAAACGCAGCCGGTTCAGAGCCGCAGGAGTCAAACCCGCTGCTTAAATTAAGCTTCTGCCCGGCTTTCCGTGGCGGCGACGGGCAAGGAAAGTCGGCTCAGCCAAGACGACGAGCGATCAGCGGCTCCGGAGGGAAGAAGCGGGCAGCCCGGGACCTCCTGCCTGCCTGCCTGCCTGAACTCAGCCAAGCTTAGCCAGAGCCGGGTGTCTCCGCCTCCAAGGCCGGCAACTGACAGGGCGGGCCAGGCGTCCCGGCCGGGGAAGGCTCATTCCTTCTTTCCTTCATTCATTCGTTAAGCAGGGCACGTCGCGTCTGTCCCAGAGCCCGGTGCCGGCGGGCGGGGGCGGGGGGAGAGGCTGGCACCCGCCCTCGCCTCGGGATGGGTCCAGGCGGCGGGGAAGCGCTGCGGCCCCCTCGAAGAGGGGCTCCTCGGTAACCCTGCGCAACGCCGCGCGTCCTTGCGCGCCAAGTCCTTCCGCGGCGGGCTTCCCGATGGGGGCAAAGCTGAGGGGAGGCGATGGCCGAGCCCTCCTCCGCCCGCAGCGGCGCCGAGAGCAGCTAAGCACGCAACAGCCGCCAGGAGGGTGGGGTGGGCAGCAGGTCCAGCCGGGCTACCCTGACACCTTGGCAGCCCCGGATCCGTCCGTTCACGCTTCCCCCCGGCCGCCCCCGCCGCCCTTTCCGTGCCGGATTCGCACTCGGGGCCGAAAAGGCTCCAAGGATGGAGGGCCCCCGAGCGGGCTCCGCCGCTTCGTCCGCACGATCGCGTGCAAAACCAAAGCTGGGGAAGAGGATGGGGACTGGGGACGGCAGGCGGCCGGCAAGAGCTCGGCTTACGGGGCTGGCGCGCCCGCTCTCTCCTTCTCTCCCCGCTCCCCCACGGCTCGCGGAATCGGGGGGCGGGGGCGGGCGGAGCGGGACGCCGCAGTGTCCACGTGGCTCCGTGCGGGCCGCTAATCCTCGCCGCACCTGCAGCTGAGGTCGTGGGAACGGAAAACGGCGGGTTAAGTTTTCAAGCGAGAGTTATTCGCTCTTCTCTTTCTTCCTCTCCTCTCCTCCCCTCCCTCCCTTCCTTCTCCCCCTCCCCCTCTCTCCCCTCCCCCTTACCCTCTTCCCCCTCCATCTCCCCTCCCCTCCCCCTCCTTCCTCTCCTCCCCTCCCCTTACCCTCTCCCTTACCCTCTCCCCCTCTCCCCTCCCCTCCCCTCCTTCCCCCTCCCCCTCTCCCCTCCCCTCCTTCCTCTCCTCCCCCTCTCCCTTACCCTCTCCCGCATCTCCCTCCCCTCCCCCTCCTTCCTCTCCTCCCCCCTCACCCACTCCCTTACCCTCTCCCCTCCCCTCCCTCTCCCCTCCTTTTTCCTCTCCCCCTCTCCCCTCTCCCCTCCCCTCCTCCTTCTCCTCCCCCTCCCTCTCCCCCCTCCCCCTCCTTTTTCCTCTCCTCCCCCCTCTCCCCTCTCTCTCCTCCCCTCCTCCCTCCCTCGATCTCCCCCTCTCCCCTCCTCCTCCTTCTTCTCCTCCCCCTCCTCCCTCTCTCCTCTCCCCTTCCTCCTCCTTCTTCTTCTCCTCCCCCCTCTCTCCCCTCCCCTCCTCCTTCTCCTCCCCCTCCCCTTCCTCTTCTTCTTCTTCTCCTCCTCCTCCCCTCCCTTCCCCTTCCTCTTCCTCTTCTTCTTCTTCCTTCTCCTCCTCTTTCTCCTTTTCCCCAGGCAATCAGAAGCTACTTTGAGCACATCAAAAGCCTTGTGGTTTAAAATTTTCATTTAACAGATTAACAGTAGGAAGGGACCTTGTAGGTCATGTAGTCCAAACCCCCCCCTCCCTGGTCCAAGATGGAGACCCTACGCCATTTCTGAAAGATGGCAGTCCAGTCTCTTCTTGAAAGCTTCCAGCGATGAAGCTCCCATGACTTCCAAGGGCAAGTTGTTCCATTGGGTTGATTGTTCTCACTGTCAGAAAGTTTCTCCTTACTTCCAAATTTAATCTCTCCTTGTCTTGTGGCTGAACTCTGAAAATCTCAGACCAGAAGGAAACCCCTCTGAAACCACCAATCGGATGGAAGAGGGAAGGTCAGAGATTCATCCCTCACCGCCTTTATTCACAGATAACTACATTCTTTTTTGAGTGTATACTGAGAACATTACAAGGGGAGCAATAGCCATCAGTAGCATTCCTCACTTAAGCCACACATAATCCCCGGGGTGTTGCTAAATAGGTGACAATGACCAGATAACAGGCAATCAGAGTTGGAAGGGACCTTGTAGGTCATCTAGTCCAACCCCCCCCCCCAAGCGGGAGACCCTACACCATTTCTGACAAATGGCAGTCCAATCTCTTCTTGAAAGTCTCAAGTGATGGCGCTCCCACAACTTCCGAGGGCAAAGCTGTTCCATTGGTTGATTGTTCTCACTGTCAGGAAGTTTCTCCTTGTTTCCAGGTTGAATCTCTCCTTGTTCAGTTTCCATCCATTTTATTCCTTGTCTGGCCTTCGGGTGCAGCCATACTGCCCACCTGGGCCTTCTGGTCATGACAAACAGAAGTGCATAAAATCAAATAGCGATGCCTATAAAGGTGCTTAACCCACCACTCTGTGCTTTCTGGATGTGCTAGTCCATTGACAAGTCCATTGACAAGTAGTCCTCTACTTACGACCATCATGGAGCCCAACATTTCTTCTTGTTAAGCAAGGCATTTGCTAAGTGAGTTTTGCCCCATTTTTATGACCTTTCTTGCCACCGTTGCTAAGTGAATCACTGCAGTTGATAAGTTAGCAACCGAGTTGTTAAGTGAATCTGCCTTCCCCTCTGAATTTGCTTGTCAGAAGTGAATCCCGTGACCTTGGGACACAGCACCAGTCATAAGTATGAGCCAGTTGCCAAGTTTGATCACCTGATCATGGGGAACGTTGCAAAGGTTGTGTGACTGTGAAAAACGGCCATAAGTCCTCGACTTATAACCACAATTGAACCCCAAAATTCTGTTGCTGTGAGACAGTTTTAAATGAATGTTGGCCCATTTTAAGACCTTCCTTGCCACATTTTCTAAGTGAATTACAGCAGTTGTTAAAGTTAGTAACATGGTTGTTTAAGTGAGTCTCACTTAACCGTTGACTTGGCCTGTCGGAAGTCAGTGGTCAAGCGAGGTGAAAGGTGATCGGATGACCCCAGGATGCTGCAACTGTGATAGCAATAGAATTAGAATTCTTTCTTCGTTGCCCAAGTGGGATTGGACACACGAGGAATTTGTCTTTGGTGCATAAGCTCTCAGTGTACATAAAAGATACATTCCTCAAGAATCGTAAGATACAACACTTAAATCATAGGATACTAAATAAGCAATCAAAATTCAACTCTGTTGAATTCTACTGTATAGTGCAGTGCTGGTGTGGGGTCAGGGTTTTCAATGCGTGGAGTGTGAAGGACTTGTGCTTGTGTTTAGTTTCATGGTCATGATGTGCACTGAAGATGTTGCTTGATTTTGTTGTACAAGATACAATGACAATAAAGTAAACTAAACTAATCTAAACTAAAATTATACTAGGAAACTAAATAAAACAATATAATCGTAAAGATAACTGCTTTGCAGTGCTTTACAGCCCTCTCTAAGCGGTTTTATAGAGTCAGCCTATTGCCCCTCAACAAGCTGGGTCCTCATTTTACCCACCTCGGAAGGATGGAAGGATGGGTCAACCTTGAGCTGGTGAGACCCAAACTGCCAAGTTGCAGGCAGCCAGCAGTCAACAGAAGTAGCCTGCAGTACTGCACTCTCACCACTGCGCCATCGCGGCTCATAAATACAAGTCAGTTGCCAAGCATCTGAATTTTGTTCATGTGACCAGGGGGATGCTGCAACTATCATTAAGTGGGGGAAATGGTCAGAAGTCACTTTTAAGGTGCGTTGTAATTTTGAACAGTCACTAAACGAACTGTTGTACATTGAGGGCTACCTCTACTAGGCAAGGATTAAACAGCGGAGGAGGAGGAGGAGAAAGAGGAAGGGTTATCTCCCAATAGGATCAATGGAAAGTGATTCTGTGCAGCCAAGGTTATCTGAGGGACTATTGCTTCCCTCTCACCCGACCCATCGGTGGCGGGAGAGGCAGGTATGCTAAGGGTCCCATCTGTCAGATTTCCATCCGACATGAGACACGACCGGATAGAAGCCAGCCTTTTCCACCTTGGCAAACAATCATCCTTCTCCAGCTGATGTTATCCTCAACCATTATGGCCTTCATAAAGCTGTCAAAACATTTTTTTTTCTTCCAGTAAGCCTATGGATGCCCTGGTAATAGGGAGCCTTCACACTGGTTATATTGTATGTAACAATGTCCTTCGCACGTTTTATCCATGATTGTTTTTTTTTAAAGATTTGCAAAATGTTCCCTTTGTAAGCCATCAGGAAGGCCCTATCAAGCTGACATATAAATACATGGGTAAATCAGACAGATGTAAGGAAAGGGATTGCTGGAAGGTGCTTGCAACATGAAAAGGATTGTGTGACTGGAATTTGTGGAGAGTTGCTCTGATAGAAGGTACAAAATAGATGCTTGGTGGGATGATGAAATGTAAGCTGTGGAGTTCGTTGCAAAAATGAAGGTGAGGGAATGATAACATGTATGCTAATACTTATATGCATAAAAATATAGGTCAGGAATATAGTCCAAGACAGCAAGGACCTGTTAAAAGAGCTAGAAAAACGCAGAACAATTTTAATGGATATAATGAAGATTGGAACTGAAACAATGTTACAAAAGTTAGTGTAGAAGAAGGGAAAAAAACAATGAAGCAAATGGTCTGGTAATGTTAAAAAATGGTACAGCTGCAGGTGCAGACAGTTTAACTGGAAAAAAAATGTTAAAATATGGATATCATTTTCTTGTGGCGTGACTGGACAACTTGTTTAGCAGGTATGAATTAAGCTGCTCTCACTGTTTCATTATGCAAAGGAGAAAGAAAAGAAGACTGATGTAAAAACTATAAAAAAAGATGTTGAGGCTCTAGAAAGAGTGCATGCAGAGAAGAGCAACGAAGATGATTAGGGGACTGGAGGCTAAAACATATGATGAATGGTTGCAGGGACTGGGCATCGCTAGTCCAGGAAAGAGAAGGACCCAGGAGAGACATGATAGCAGTCTTCCAGTATCTCAGGGGCTGCCACAAAGAAGAGGGAGTCAAGCTATTCTCCAAAGCACCTGAGGGCAGGACAAGAAGCAATGGGTGGAAACTAATAAAGGAGAGAAGCAACCTAGAACTGAGGAGAAATTTCCTGACAGTTAGAACAATTAATCAGTGGAACAACTTGCCTTCAAAAGTGGTGGTTGCTCCATCATTTTCTGCTGATATTTGTTACAAGTTGGGGGGGTAGCTTATAAAACATGCTTGAAAGGGTGTTTGCCATAAATGTGCATGTCACACCAGCCCTTTTGATTTTTCCATGCTTGACATAATGTTCATTTAATGGCTGTTACTTTTCGCTTTCTAAAACCCCACTGCTGTTTGGCCAAGCTGATGCACTAGATGCCTGGGGAAAATCCTTCATTAGAAAATGGGACTACCAGGCAGTCATGATTTGTCAAAAAAAACTCCTTTCACTCCTTGAAAACAACAAGGAGTGATAAAATGCTAGTAGCTTAAAAGGAGAAATGGTTGTTAGTTGCATTTCTCTTTTTAAGCTACTAGCATTTTATCGCTCCTTGTTGTTTTCAGCAACCACCATCTGTTTGGAATCTTGTTTTGCATTTCTGTCCTGTCTGTTTCTACGCCCCATTTGCTGGTTGGATTTCTATGAAAGACATTTTCCTCTGGATTATAAGGAAACCCTGGATTCTATCACACAGGAATGATTATAAGCTGAACTGCCTATTAAATGAGATGGGAATAATGCACTTTTCCTGGTGAGGAGAAAAAAGAACGGAAAGAATGACATGCAATTGAAGCTTCACTTTAAAATTGTCTAGGCTGCTTCATAAAGATGCGTTCATGGGAGGTATGATCAATCAATCAGTCACAATAGAGTTGGAAGGGGCCTTGGAGGTCTTCTAGTCCAACCCCCTGCTGAAGAAGAAGGATACCATTTCAGACACGTGACTGTCCAGAATAAAGAATCATCCAGTTGCTCCACTTATACCCTGGAACGTATTTGCAAAGGGAGGAGAAATGGTGCCTTGATTGCTCCTATTCCATAAAACTCAAAGTGCCCGGCCTCTGGTCTTAAGAATGCTAGTTTGAAAGCTAACGCAATCCTAAATTGTATTAACAGAGGGATACAATCAAGATCAAGGGAGGTACTAATACCACTCTATAAAGCCTTAGTAAGACCACATCGAGAGTACTGCATCCAGTTTTGGTCACCACATTATAAAAAAGATGTTGAGACTCTAGAAAAAGTACAGAGAAGAGCAACCAGGATGATTAGGGGACTGGAGGCTAAAACATACAACGAACAGTTGCAGGAACTGGGCATGGCCAGTCTAGTGAAGAGAAGGACCAGGGGAGACATGATAGCAGTCTTCCAATATCTGAGGGGCTGCCACAGAGAGGAAGGGGTCAAACTATTTTCTAAAGCTCCTGTAGGCCAGACAAGGAATAATGGATGGAAAGTGAACAAGGAGAGATTTAACCTGAAAATAAGGAGAAACTTTCTGACGGTGAGAACAACCAACCAATGGAACAGCTTTGCCCTCGGAACTTGTGGGAGCGCCATCACTTGAGACCTTCAAGAAGAAGAATCACTCATCCTTTTGCCTCGGGAGTTTCTCCGTCATCCAGGTCATGATTGTCCCAAATGTGCTTTTTTTCCAAGAGGCAACTGGACTTTCTTGGTTTTTCTTTGAAGACATTTCGCTTCTCATCCAAGAAACTTCTTCAACTCTGACTGGATCCTTCCATTCCCCACCATCCAAAAACCAGAAAGTCCAGTTGCCTCTTGAAAAAGCTCCTTTGGAACTCCAAAGATTTTTTTTACAGGGAAGAAAGGGTGCTAGATTGCATGAGAACCCCAGAGGCCCTCTAGTGGTCAGTTTCAATAGCCACTTAGACCCCCGCCACCACTCTGTTTCTGCATCTTGGCAGCTTTGAGATGTATGGACTTCAACTCCCAGAATTCCTTTTCTTTCTCACCTATCCACAATTCCTTCTTAGTTTTTCGTTTCCTTTGTAATATTTGTATTGCTTTGGGGTTTTTTGTTTTTTTGCTAAAAGAAATATTCAATAAAATTATATTTATTCCATATTTTGTATAGATTTATGCAAGGAATTAAATACCAACAACTTTATATATATATATGCAAGGAATTTGTATATTGCAAAATACCAACCTGAATTTCAACTCCCAAGTAGGGCTGGCTGGGAATTCCAGAAATTGAAGTCTATACTCCTTAAATCGGCCAAGGTTGACAAACACAGGTTTTATAATATTTCCCCCAAACATCTAGCTACGTAGGGCAGATAGTCTAGGGCAGTTGTCACCAACCAGTGGGGCAGGGACCACTGGTGGTCCGCGAGAAAATGTTGATGGTCCGTAGAAAAATGTCACCCCACAAAGCACCCCCAAAGCATTAATCCAGGCTGCGCAGGAACACAAGGCTGTGCTGCCCACATGGCCCGTGGGAACACAAGCCTTGCATCGCTTGCATTGCGAACAACAAGAGGTAATGAGGGGAGAAGGGAAAGGGCAGAGGGGAGGAACTTGCCCCACTCACCCCACATGCCTGGCCTGGCCACCGGGCTGCTTCTTTCCGCTTCTTTCTTCTGCTTTTAGCTGCATGCAAGGAAAGCAGCAAAAGTCTTTCTTTCTCTCCCTCAAACTCTGCCAGAAATGAGTCTTTGGGACCCTACAAGGCATCCTGTTCCAAGAGGCTGCACTGGCATGGTAAGTCTCACAAAGACTCATTTCTGGTAGAGTTTGAGGGAGAGAAAGAAAGACTTCTGCTGCCTCTGGTGCTTTCCTTGCATTAAGCCAAAAATCTCTCCCTCCCTCCCCACCTCTCTCTCTCTCCCCTTAGGGTGGGGAATTTTCCTGCAGACTTTTTTGGGATTTTCCCAGGGTCTCTGGTCCACAGGATTTAAAATTATGAGTTTGGTGGTCCCTGAGGTCCAAAAGGTTGGCGATCCCTAGTCTAGGGAAGTGAGTTTGCAAATTTGGCAACTTTAAGACTCATGGACCTCAACTTCCAGAATTCCTCAGCCAGCATTGGGAATTCTGGGAATTGAAGTCTACAAGTCCCTGGCCCTAGGACTAGAAGAAGAACTGGAATTTGGGGTGGGGGGAGCACAGGCTTCTCCATCCATCCATCCATTTATTCATTCTTTCATTCTATTTGTATAGTATATTTCATCTCAGCCAAGTGATTCTGGGTGGCTTACAATTCTTAAGCATCACAAACTTAGATCTGGGAAACATCTGTTTTGTCACATTCTGGCAGGAAGATTTGCCTTCCTAATCCTTTGGCCTGCTACACTTTTTGCCTTTATGGTCCAAACTTTATTTTCCTAATTTTCAAGCTTTCAAAATTAAGCCCTTAAGTCTTTAAAGGGCCTTTTCTTTTTTTTTTAAGTAAAATTTTATTAATTTTCAAGAAAAGTACACAAACAAACATAAGACATAAGAACATAAAACATCTTTTCTAACAGCTACTTAACAAGACAAATAAGACATCTCATTTAAGTGCAATATAGTTCTAAATTATCACATTTCCACACATAACTTAATATGCATCTTATATATTCAACTTCATATCTTATTACTGTTTTCCACCTTCTTACTGTTTCTTCCTTTATTTCTATTCAATTTTATTCGTTCATACATTTCATATTACTATATTTCATATTGTTACTATTTCATATGTTCTTATCCAACATTACTCCTCAATAAACAAATGTAAACTGACAAAACACATAACATAAAAAATATAAAACTTCTTTTTAGAAAGCGGCTTAACCCCGGGTTATAACTTTTGGTACAGACTTGAATTAAATTCATGCTCAGCTTATATACTATTTCATATCTTATTAAAAGATATATGTAAAATGTAGAATTTTTAATAAAGGGCCTTTTCTAAGGGGGTGAATGGGTGGCCATGACTTCATTCCTCAGCTAGAAGTTGCATCCCAAAGTGTTGACCTGTTTGGGATCTCAGAATTTGGATGGAAAAATGATAGTCAATCCCCTACAGAGAATTTCAGAGCTCATTTGCCAAAATCTCTACCACCACCACCTCTTTATGTTTGTGTGTGTTGTAGGTATTCACTTCCCCTCTTTCCTGCAGGCTGCCTCTCCTATCCCACCATTTATTCATGTGCCACTGATTAAGATGGCAACTGCTAAATATAGCTCATTCTAAGCCACTGAATACTTGATCCGCACAGATTGGAGGGGGAAGGGAAGCCACTGCCAATAGAAATCCAGGTCTGGCGTCACGGTGAACGGATCAGAGAGAATCAAAATGCAGCCGTGGCTATAGGTTGACTGAAAGGTGTGGTCAGAGCATGCAGATGGCAGCTGCCATGGTGCATACAATCCTCCACCCGGTTTTTTACATGCAACACATTATTTTTCGCACATCCTGCAGACACCTCTACTTGGTTGCCAAGAGAGTGCTAGATCCTTGTTCTGATCCAGCAAGAGCTAAGCTTCTTAAGGCACCCTCCTCATTCAGGGGGAATATATGATCAACTTCAGCAGGAGCTTACTAGTGGCTTTGATTACTCATACCAGACCCTTCTTGTATTCTGATTATTATCATTAGTATTGATTTGCATATATTTATTTTTATTTTATTTTATTTTATTTATTTTTGGTTTGTCAATTGCTTACAAGTTAATAGGTATAAGTAAAAACATAGTTATGAATACATGGATACATAGTAAGAAGAATAAAAGAAAGAAAGAAAGAAAACTTCCGGTTTGGGCTTCTTCGGTGACGGACCGAAATCGCAATTGTCTGAAGTTTTGATCTGTGCTCACCGCTGGAGCGCACTGAGCCACCCGGATTCGGGGCTGAAGCCACCCCGCAGAGGTGGTGAAGAAGGGGGAGCCAGCAGCGGGTTTGAAGAGAGCCGCATCTCTCCTCCTCAGCTGGCCATCACTCCCTTTCCCAAAGGCGGTTGCAGCGGTGGTCAGAAATGGCCACTTCAAAGAAGAACCTGACCGGACAAGATTGTGCAGGAGGAAGTTTAAAGGAGAAAGTTTGACTGTCCAGGTTGAATGGAGAACATCTATTTAAGGTACCTGGAACCTGAATTTTAAAGACTAATACTATTCCTAAAAAAGATTTTAAACTGCGAAAGAGAAAGGGAAAGGAAACGGAATTGGCTTTTTTCCCTCTAACATCGACAGTTTTAACTGATTTGGAACATTAAGAAGAAGAGATTCGAATATGAAATTGATCCACTTCGACATTAATAGGCTATTTCTAGCTGAAAATAAAGTGTCAAAGGGATAAAAGATTCTTGGATAATTTAAAAACTTTCTTTAAAAAAAGAAAGAATGCAGTGGAGGGAAAAAGGAAAAAAGAGGGTGGAATCTGGAAAATGGAGGAGACCACCTGGAACTTAAAAAAAAATGATAGTGGAATTTTAACAAGGCTTACAAAAGATACGTTGTAGCTGAAACTTTGTTACAAGAGAACAAAGCCCCTGGAAAGAGAAAGTGAGAAAAGAAGCAAGAAACAGCTTTGGATTATTGGATGATTCCTGGAACTTTGGGTGGAGGATCCTAATGAAATAAAATAAAATCAATTGGGGGTTGTTTAAATTTTTTTTAAATGGCATCACTCCTTGAAGAGTTAAAAATGAGACTTAAAGAACAAAAAGAAGAAGCACAAGACGGAAGAGGATCTTTTGGCTTTGTATTTCAATTTTTAGAAATAGAGATCTTGAACTATGAAAAACAACAAGAAATGCTGGCAGAACAGGAAGGGAAGGACAACAAAGAAGCCATCTTTAATGACCAAGCAATTTTAAGCTGGGTAAAAAAGGGGAAAGTGGGGAAAGGGAGTTAAAAACTTAAGCACTGAAGCAACAACCAAAAAAAGAGTAATTTGAAAAGTAATCATAATATCAGGAAGAAGCAGAAGGAAGGATCACAGAAGGGAGAATCAGATAGAAAAGGGAATAAAAAGGGGAGGGAGAAGAAGAGAGGGAATAGGGAAAGGAAAAGAAGCTACAAAAGACAAAAACAAGATATAGAGGTACAGGAAAAATATACAAGAACTAAAGGTATAAACCTATTTAAAAGACACAGAGACAATGGTTAAAATTTAACTTAAGGAGAGGATTCTGCAAGGGTGCATGGGATAGTATTAAGTTTTTATTACTTTCATGGGAAGTGTCTCTTTCTCCTTAGCAAAAGAAGTTTTAAGTACAAGTTTAAGGACTCAGATTTTTTTTAAGTAAACAGCAAAAGGATTGTTGATTTTGGAAAATTAAAATGGACTAAGAACTAAGGGTCCACATGGATTTGAAAAAAGACTTAGAAATTAATTAAAAAAATTCTTCCCCATGGGAAATTGTTGCTGTTTGGATACCTTAGGAAGGGGGAAATATGATATAATGGGAACTAGGAAAAACTAAAGATTACGATTAAAGGAGGCGAACACTTAAAGTTGACTCATTAACATAGAATGGAACAAATTACTTTAGCATTGGACATTTTGAAGAATTTTTGTGAACAATGGACTCAGAAGATAATTTTAAGAATGTCTGTTGTCATAGTTAAGCTGCAAATGTTGTTACAAAAAAGGAACAAGTTCTACTGGTTAAGACTGAAATTGATTTTAATGCAGATTTAAAAATAACAAGCTACTAGAATAATATGGAAAGGATAATATACTGGACATTCAAATTAAACTGGTTGATGTTTCAATAGTTAAAAGAGACATAAAAATAACAAACCAGAAGTGTGCTTTTAGTAATTTTTATATGGATATACAAAAGAGATGTATTTAAAGTTTTGAAGGGTTTTCTGAGAAGGGACAAGGAAAACATGAGAAGAAACCAATTTTTAGGACATTATTTTAAGGGATTAAAAATTAAGATGGTTAAAAATACAGGCATTGAATATAAACTTGATTTATTTGATCAAGATTAAAAAAATATGTAGTTAATTCTTCTAACCTTTAATTGATTTTTGCTGACCAGAATAAATAGGTTTTAAGATTTTGTTTATAGTTAAAAGATGAGAAATGGGAAGAAGAGATCATTTGTTATATTCTAAGGTAAGATAAATTACTAATCTTATATTAACTTATCTTTATATTTATGATATAAGGGGAAGTCATTTCTTTATATCTATCTTTTTCTTTCTTTTCTTTTCCTTTTTTTCTTGTCCATTCTTTATCGTTGTTCTTTTTATTAGTTCTGTTTAAGTTCCACTCTTACCATCCCCAAACCCATATTGGCAAAAATATATGTGGAGGACACCAAGTAGAAATCACTTTAGAACAGTGTTTTTTTTCAACCTCAGCAACTTTAAGATGCATGGTCTTTAATTCCCAGAATTTCCCCAGGTAAGAATTCTGGGAATTGAAGTCCATACATCTTAAAGTGGCTGAGATTGAGAAGCCCTGCTTTAGAAGATTTGGAGATAAAAACAAACTGTATGAAAGAAATGTTAGAGATGCCCTTGGCCTCTGTGATAAAGTTTCAGCTAACATCCTTTGGCAGCTAAGAATCTATAGGACTCCAGGTAAGAAGATTATTTTACAAATAACATTTGAACATTGGTGGGATGGTGAACATTTGGGTTGGGTGCTGAAATTAATTATCAATTTCCAATGCACAAAAAAAAAATTGGAGCAGTTCAATCAACATTGGATTTATCTTTATAGTGTGGAGATATTATCGTTGATTGGAACCTGTGGTCTAACTGGGCATTGTAATGGGCATGTTTGAATGCCATTGTGTAGAGGAATTCTTGTGGGAAAGTGGATGCATCTTTTGAATGGCTTAAAATGAATAATGGGTGCGTTCATCCAGTTCATTTTTAAAGTCATCATTTGGCAGCATCACACATTCATGAGTGTTGTGGGGAAAAAAACCTTTTATAGGAGATTATAGAAATAATGTAGACAAATGTTAAGCTCAGAGAAGGAATTTGGTATATCTTTTTGTTATTCATATCAGTACTAAAGAAAGTCAAAGTCATTCTTTTTCTTATTCTTACTTTTTTTTTCCTTTTTGCCCCTTTATGTTTCTTTTTTTATCTTTTTCTCAAAATCTTTTTTTTTCTCTATTTATTTTTTAAACTTGTGTTTTTGGAAATCAGTAAAGTTATACCAAAAAAACCCTCTTATGACAGTTTTGATAAGGGGAAAGTCAGAGATGGAAATATTTTTCTCTAATCTTTTGTTGCTTTTAAAGCAATAATGGAAAAAAGGAACAAAACAGAAGACACATGTGTTATGAAATTCCATAAAAAGGCTTTAAAAAGTGTGGGTGGGGAACGTCCAAACAGGAAACCCTACACCATTTCTGACAGATGGCAATCTAGTCTCTTCTTGAAAGCTTCCAGTGATGAAGCTCCCACAACTTCTGCAGGCAACTTCTGTTCCATTAGTTGATTGTTCTACTTTCCACCTCTATCCTGCTGCAGTCATATATCTATAGTCCTGACTTAACAACATCAGCTGAGACCAGAATTTCTGTCGCTAAGTGAAGGGTTGCGAAACACAATGATCATGTGAGTGCACTATTTTGCAGCAGATTCTGATACTTTCATTAAGTGAATCCCACACATCCATTAAGAGAGGACATCCCATAGTCAGCTTCCTCCTTTCTTGTGAGAAGGCAACAAAGGAGGTTGCAAATGGTGATCGTAAGACCATGCAATGCCATAATGGTGAGCCATGTGCCAAGTGTCCAGAAAACAATCACCTGACCATGGGGAACACTGCAACTGACGTAAGTCTGAGGGCCAGTCATAAGTACCATCGGTTTGAATGTGGCTAACAAGTGGTTGTTAAGCAAGGACCATCTGCACATAGCAATAGTCCATCTCATAGTACCATAGTACCATCTCATAGTGCTTTACAGCCTATTGCCCCCAACAATCAGGGTCCTCATTTTACCCACCTTGGAAAGATGGAAGGCTGAGTCAAGCTTGAGCTGGTCAGAATCAAACTGCTGGCAATCGGCAGAATTAGCCTGCAATCCTGCATTGTAATCACTGCGCCACCACGTCTCCTAAAAGTATGAAAACTAGAATAACCACCCTCAGGCCATGCTAATTTAACCATAATATTGGATTGCTGGCTTCTGCAAAACCCCTGGGCATTGTCTACCTCCCGGCCCAGGTGCCAACGCACCAACCAGGTGCCTGACAAGAGGAAGCATAGCAAAAGCTCTTTTGTGCGCCCGATTTCTACACTTGCTTTCTAGAACTGGAGACCTGGGGGATCTGAAGGGGCCAGCAGCTGAACGCCTGTTCTGGCCTCTTCTCCCAGCCTCTCCGTATACCGGCTTGTGGCGGGAGGGAGGCAGGTTGAGCTGACTCAGAGCTCACAGGGAATGACGAGAGCAGAGGAGGAAAGCTCTCGCTGCATTGAACAGCCTCCTGCCTGCCTGTCAGCTGTTCAGTCAGGCTATTTTATTTCAGGAGATTACAAAGCCTGTGATTTAGCCTAATTAGCAGTAGATTCATGGCAGGAGGTGTTGTGTGATGCAGTGGGGAGCTTCTCCCTCTTGTCATCTGTCAGGCCGATCCCTCTGTTGAAGGGAGGGATTGGATCAGAGACCTGCTGGGTAAGGCGACGGCGGCTGGTTGGAAGGATGGTGAGAAGTACAGATTAGGTGAAACCCGGCTCAAAAACAGTACCTGTGAGAGGGATCTTGGAGTTCTAGTGGACGATCCCTTAAACATGAGCCAGCAGACTGTGGCAGCAGCCAAAAAAAAAGCTAATACAACCTTTGGAAGGTATCCCAACAAATGAAGAAGCAACCTTTGGTTGTGTAAACAGAGGCATAGAATCAAAACCGTGTTATGTATTAGTACCGCTTGATAAAGCCTTAGTTTTAGAATTAGAATTAGAAGAACTTTATTGTCATTGTACAAGTACAACGAAACTGTGGATGCACCCCAGCAACTGTTTGCAATACAATAAAACCAAAGCACCTAAAAATGAAGATAAGAAAAATAAGAGAACCCACGTCTCCATCTGCAATTTGAGAGTACAATATCTATGAATAGTAAGGCCACACCTGCATCCAGTTTTGGTCACCATGTTACAAACAAGCTGTTGAGATGTTGGGAAAAGTGCAGAGAAGAGCAACTAGGATGATTAAACTCCTAGAGATTAAAACATGTGAAGAACAATTGCAGGAATTGGGTATGGCTAGTTTAGAGGGGAAAAAAGGACAAGGGGCGATGATGGCGAACCTATGGCACGCATGCTAGAAGTGGCACGCAGAGCCACTTCTGCCGGCATGCCAGAGGTCACTCGAAAGAGCTCCACTGCCCATGTGTGCGCCGCCCGCTTGACAGCTGATTGTCGGGTATCCGGCATGCATCCGTGGAGGGTGAGGGGTCCACAGGAGACGTGTGTGCATGTGCAGAAACATGGGGGGCATGGGGGCACAGGCACAGGGGGCATGGAGGGGGCATGCATTGACTTCTGAGTGTTGGCATGTGAGCGCAATTTTCGGCATGGCAGCCCAAAAAGGTTAGCCACCACTAGACTTGGGAGTGACATGATAGCATGAGAGGTTGCCACAGAGAGGAGCGGGGCAAATTATTCTCCAAAACAAATAGAGGGCAGGACAAGAAACAATGGATGGAAACTATTCAAGGGAGAAGCAACCTGGAATTGAGGAGAAACTTCCTAGTCATGAGGACAATTAACCAGAGGAACAACCGGCCTCCAGAAGTTGTGGGGGCTCCATCATTGGAGGGTTTTTTTTTTTTTTTTGGTAAAAGTTTTATTGGGTTTTAACAAAGCATAACAAATAAAACATCTTTTTTTGAGAACAGCATGATTCCAGGTTATCACATCTCTATACAGACATAATCTCAAATACATATTCATCTTATATATTCAGTTTCATATCTTATCACTATTTTTTCAATTTCTCAATATTTTTCCCTTACTTTCCTTAATCTTCTTTTATAATTATCTCACTTCTTTCTAATTCAATTACATTTCTCTTCCTAGATTTCTATATCTTTCTATTCATTATACTTATACTTTCGTCTGTCCTGTTTACAATGTCATATATTCTCTTCCATCATCATCATCCCAAAAGAGAGAAGGGGAAAAAAAATAATTCCCTCCCCTTCCAGGCCTTGAAAGCAAGATTCCCCCTGTAATTGCCAATTAGAGTGTGGCACCTTTGAATCTTATAATTATTGTCATATAAAATCTCATTAAACATTTAATTTATACATTATGGAATTATAACATTCAGTTTCTAATATCTATTTTATGTAATATAACTTTCATCAACTGAATTCCACTTGGTACTTTCCCTTGGAAATACACACAAAATTCTAAAAAAAATAGGAAAATATATATATATATATATATATATATATATATATATATATATATATTAATAAGCAAAATAATTATTCCATTCAAATTCATCCTAACAACTGGTATTGATTTCATTGTAAATCTTTCACATTTCTTTTCAATTTTATTTTATTAATCTTTAAGAACAATTAAAATATTTCCATTCCTTCTTCTTGTGTCAACTTCTTTTACCTTTATTCCCTTTCTCTCATTATTACATTAATTATTAATAAACATACCATTACATAACAATACAGTTTTATCTTGTAATTTAATCACTTATATCATCTCTAACTCATTACTATATTCTACTATAACAACACTATCTTTTGTACCCTTGCAGAATTTTCACTTTTAATTTGATTTAACCATTATCTCTATGTCTTCTAAATAAGCTAATGCCTTTAATCCTTGTACATTTCCCGTTTCTTTATTTCCAGCTTTTGTCCCTTATAACTTCTTTTCCTCTTTATCTGCCCCTGCTTTTTCTCGCCCCCTTTTTTGTCCCCCCCTCTCTCTTACTCTCCCTTCTGTAATTCTCTTTTCTGCTTCTCCTTACTGTTGTGTTTCTTTTTCAAACTATTCTTTTTTTAGTTATTCCCTTTAATCTTAAGCTTTTAACTCCCTTTCCCCCCTTTTCCCACTTATTCCCACGCCACATTATATTATTTGATCATTTAAAATGGCTTCTTCGTCCTGCCCTTCTTCTTGCTCTTCAAGCATTTCTTGTTGTTTTTCATAGTTCAAAATCTCCATTTCTAAAAATTGAAATACAAAGCCAAAAGATCCTCTTCCCTCTTGTGTGTCTTCTTTCTGTTTTTTAAGTTTCATTTTTAATTCCTCAAGGAGTGATGCCATCGCAAGCACTTTTAAACAACCACCCAATTGATTTTAATTAAAAATCCAACACCCAAAAATTTAAAAATCATCAAGTAATCCAAAGCTGTTTCTTCTCGTTTCTTCTACTTTCCCTTTCTAGGGGTTCTGTTATCTTTTAATAAAGTTTCAATTACAATATATCCTTTGGAAGTCATTTCAAAGTTTCACTGTTAATCCCTTTTATTTCCAGGTGGCACTCCGTTATTCTTTCCAAGTTCCACCCTTTTTCCTCCACTCCTCCTTTTAAGAGCTTTAGAGTATCCAGAAAGTCTTTATTTTCCTTTTGACACTTTAATTTCAGCTTAAGATTGCCTATTAGTGTCAAAGTAAATTATCACAAATTTCTTACTTAGATTTCTTCTTTTTAACATTCAAAGCCGATTGTAACTGTCAATATGAAAATAGAAAAAAGGATTTTTTTCCCCCCTCCGTTTCTCTCTTCTTTGCTGCTTTGAAAATCTTCTTTTAGGAATAATACTCTTAATACTTTTAAATCCAGGGTACCATGCTTAGACGTTGTCTCTGCCTAGCCTGGTCTGTCCTGCGTTCTCTTTTGTCTTCCTCCTTCTCAATCTTGTCCGGTCGGGTTCTTCTTTGTGGTGGCCATTTCTGACCACCGCTGCAACTGATTTCAGGAAAGGGACTTTAGATCAGCCGAGGAGGAGAGATGCAGCTCCCCTCTAGTCAACTGTCAGTCTCCCCCCGCTTCACCACCTCTACAAGGTGGCTTCAGCCCCGAATCCAGAGGATCAGGGTGCTCCAGCGGTGAGCATGGATCGAAACTGTGCACGATCGCAGATTTCGGTCCATTGCTGAAGAAGCCCAAAGCGGAAGTTCCATCACTGGAGGTTTTTAAGAAACAACAGGACAGCCACCTATCTGAAATGGTATAGGGCCTCCTTCTTGAGCAGTGGGTTGGACTAGAAGACCTCCATGGCTCCTTTCCAGCTCTATTCTGATCGATTGATCTTCCCAAGCCATGGTGCCCAGGGATTGGAATGGAAGGTTACACGACCTCACTTGTGCCCCAAATTTCTGTTGCTAAGCAAGACAGAATTTTACAAATTGCGCACCATTTTACAACCTTTCTTGCCACGGCTGTCAAATAAATCCCCACAGTTGTTAATTTAGTAACATAGTTGTTAAGTGAATCTGGCCTCCTTATTGACTTTGATTGTCAGAAGGCCGGAAAAACTGATTACATGACCCCGGGACACTGTATCCATCATAAATATATGAGTCAGTTGCCAAGCATCTGAATTTTGATTATATGACCATGGGGATCCTGCAATGGCCATAAATGTGAAAAACAGCCATTTCTTTCAGTGCTGTTGTTAACTTCGAATGGTCAATTCACTCCTTAGGGGTTGTGTTGTGGTTAGCCAGCAGCAGGTGCGGCTGGCTGAGGATAGCGAGGACTCAGATGGGGGACCAGGACCATTAGGGAGTGGACTGCTGCTTTCAGAGATTGTGGGGGCTGGCAGCAGCAATGAGGAGGTTCCCGAGGAGCCTGTGCCAAGTGTGCGTCATGCAGGATTGCTCACAGGAAGGAGCAGCTGCAGCAGCACGGGCAACTCGAGAGTAAGGCTGCAAGGTAATGGCGTCTCCTTCAAGAAGATAAAAGCCAGCTGTGAAGCGAATGTTCTTTGCAGGAATCAAAGACGTTTTGAAACTCAGCCTCGTGGACATTACAGTTGGTATTTAAAGACTCTTGTGTTGTAAACTATTTCTTATCTGTTGTTTTTTGGCAGCCTTGCAAAAACTTGGCAAGGCTTTTTCTTGTCGGAGCTAATTAGTTGGAAGCAGCCTATTATCTGTGAAGAAACAGGATTCGTAGATGAAACATTAAAAGGTTGTGCTGCGGCCTTTGTCTTGTGTTTGCTTTCTTGGAACCAGGTTTGGGTCAGAACAGGTCACCCAACTCTAACCACTGGCAGAATGGCAGGTGATGTATGTCAGATGATATTTATGACTAGTTATGACTGCATAACCGTCATAAATGTGAGCCGGGGCAAATAGCCAAATTGCAATCACATGACATGTGGCTAGTGCGACAGTTGTAACTTTGAGGACAGATTATATAAGTCACTTTTTTAGAGGCTGTTGTAACTTCACACCACAAACTTTCGTAGGTCGAGGACTACCTGTAACAGACATTTGTAGGCACCTTACCACCCCCGTGTTAAGCATAACAAAATCGTAGTGAGGAAGCCAAAAAGAGGGAGCTTAGAAGCTATCAAGCTACTTTCTCCTTTGAAAGACATGAGAACCAGGCACTTGGAGACGTAGGAATTCCTCCAAATGGAAATGGATCTTCCACAAGAGCTGGAGTTTTAAAAAGAAAAATCCAAATTTCAAGTATATAGTCACTGAATCAGAGATAAATTGGCTCTAGCCAACAGGAAGGGATCAACTAATCCAGAGGGTTCGTATGGAATTACCATCAAAATCCAAGATTGGCTGATATATTTTTCCCCATTGCTTTTGCCAGATTGATTTAGTTGTTTTCCTTGTTGATTCTAACCTTTCCGGATGGTTGGTGAATCTTGGTTTTAAAGTGGATTATATTTTAATCCTGATTTGATTTGTTTTTCTTCAGTGCTCTGAATGCTTTTTGCTTGGACAGTGGGCTAAAAATATTTTTAATTACTGCATGTAAATAAGACGAATAAGCTGAAGGACGGGGGAGGGGGGGGTGGTTGGAGGGGGAGTTCAAAATTTTGAATCAGCGTCTCAGGGTGGTGGGGGGGGGGGGGGGGGGGGGGGGGGGGGGGGGGGGGGGGGGGGGGGAAAAAAAAAAGGGGGTTTTTATCGATGGGGGGGGGGGAAATAACGGAAAATTGGTGTTAACTGTGGGGGGGGGGGGGTTGGGGGGGGGGGGGGGGGGTTTCCATTTTGGGTCTCCAGAAGTGGTGCGTGCTCCATCACTGGAAGTTTTAAGAAGAGATTGGACAGCCTTTTGTCCGCAATGGTATAGGGCAGTAGAGGTGAACCTATGGCACATGAAAAATAAATTCTATGACCTGGGTGAAACGCTTGAGAAGATAGAACGGATGACAAAAGACAGCATAGCTAGTTCTGAAAATGAAACCTTTAAAATGTGGAATTCTCTGCCATATAATTTTAAGTCAATGAAAGCGCTTTGGGATTGCTTTTCTTACTTTGTTTTGATCATATTATGCTTGTGAGCAACACTTTTCAGGTTTGAATTATATCGAATCTGACACCAGAGACAGACTAACAGATGACCTGAGTGCTGCATGGGTTGCTCTCAAACTTACAAACTATGAGCCGCGGTTAGACAAATTATCAGCATGCATACAACAGCAAAAATCACATGAATTGTTCCAAAGCATGCGAAATGCAAACTTCTACCTTTCAATAAAAAGTTATTTGTGTCATTGAAAGCTCTGTTATTGTGTTTTTGTTTTCAGACAAAAGATGTTAATGTACGAGTTGTTTTTTTCTAAACCCAAACCCCAGTATTCAGGTTAAATTGCTGTGTTGGCACTGCAATAAATAAGTTTTGGGTGGCAGTTTGGGCATTTGGTCTCTAAAAGGTTAGCCACCACTGGTATAGGGTCCCCTGCTTGAGCAGGGAGTTGGACTAGAAGACCTCTAAAGTGCCTCCCAACTCTGTTATGTGGTTAAATTATGGCTTTGCAGTAGGAAAGGTGGAAAGCCAAACTAAAGTAAAATCTGAGAGAGAGAGAGAGAGAGAGAGAGAGGAGGGAGAGAGAGAGAGAGGAGACAGAGAGAGAGGAGAGAGAGAGAGAGAGAGAGAGAGAGAGAGAGAGAGAGAGAGAGAGAGAGGAAAGAGGAAGAGAGAGAGGAGAAGAGAGAGAGAGAGAGAGAGAGGGGAGAGAGAGAGAGAGAGAGAGAGATAGAGAGAGAGAGAGAGAGATGAGAGAGAGAGATAGGAGAGAAGAGAGAGGGGAGAGAGAGAGAGAGATTGACAAAATAGAAAAAAACCCAGAAACCAAAGAAGCCTAACTTTTTCTTTCTGGCTCTCAAATTAGGAATGCCACTTACAGGTAGTCTTTGACTTACGAGCACAATTGAGCCCAGAATTTATGTTGCTAAGCGAGGCATTTGTTAAGTGAGTTTTGCCTCATTTTACGACTTTTCATGTCACATTCGTTAAGAGAATCGCTGCAGTTGTTAAATTAGTCACACGGTTGTTAAGTCAATCTGGCTTCCCCATGGGCTTTGCTGGTCAGAAGGTGGCAAGAGATGGTCACATGACTCCGGGATACGGCAACCGTCCTAAGTACGAACCAGCTGTCAAGGATCTGAATGTAAATCACCTGGCCATGGGAAGGTTTCATTGGTCATAAAGTGTGCAAAATGGTCACACAAGTCCCTTTTTTTCGTTGCGGTTGTAACTTCGAGCGCTCCGTAAGCAAATGGTTATAAGTCGAGAACTACCTATACAAAACAAAATAAAAAAAAAACCCTGCAAAACTTTTGGAGTGGCCATCCAGTGCCCCTGGCTGGAAAGTCACTTCAAATGAAAAGGAGGATCATAAAAGGGTAAGCGGGCAAGCAGAAACACAGGGCCGATGAGGACGAGGATGATGACTCTGCGTTGACTCACTGCTCCTGAAACTTGCGAACAAGGCTGGACGGCTGCCTTCCCCAGCCCACACTGCAAGGTTTGTGTGAACAGCCCAAAAGATGAAAGCAGAGAAGCGCTCCCTCTCCAGAGATGCACCTTGTGATGACCCGGAGTGTAACACCAACATAACAAAATCCAAAACGTAAATAAATGTCCTTTAATGCCTCCAACTTGGCCCCACTGTTCAATAATTCTCAGTTGGAGATAAAACTTATTCAAAAATAGTCTTCAAAATACAGTCCAAACTTAATGAGCAGATAGAGATGAAATAAAAAACTAAAACAAACAAAACTACAACGAAGGAATTTCCACAATGGACCAGGATAAGTAATTACCAACTTCAAGGATTTACCAAGCACAATCTGTTGGAAGGACGCCAACCAAGATAACTTCAGCCCAAAATAAAATACGCTTTGCTTCTGCCAATGCTGTGTTTAACTGTCTCTCTCTTATATACTACTCTCCCCAGCTGCAACCAATGAGGGGGATCATGGCCGCTTCCTCTCTCATAAGCCAAGTTGTTTCCTTCTCCATTCCTCCCTGCGTGGCCTAGGATGAAGAGGGGATGGGCCTGGTTCTTCCTCTGGCTGCCCAGCTGGCCTCTGCCCTTCCCCGGCCTCCTCCACGACCTCTGAAGCCACACCTCCACTCCCTGTCACCTGTTGCTCCTCTCCCTCAGAGTCCGACTCTAACAAGGGCATGACACACCTGGCTCAGGTAAAGCGCTGGCATTGGGGGGGGAATCAGCCAAATGATGCCCACTGTGCTCAGGCAGAAGGCTCTTGGCAGCTCGCTCCTGCCAGGTTGTCACTAAAAGCTCTTTCCGTGAACACCCCACCTGGTGTGCCGAATGCTCTCCTGCTCTCCTGTGCTCTGCCTGGCTCTGACTCACACAACAAATACTGACTTGCCCGTGACCTTTGTGTTGTATCTGGAGGAACTCCCTTCCCTTTGAAATTAGCCTGCATTTACAATTACACCTCTACCTTCTGGATATACAACTTTGTAACTATTAATTAACAGACTCCAGTCGGAGGTGTGGGGGAGGGCAGAAGTGGGGGCAGGACACAAACAAATGAAAAGAGCAGGGCGGTGTGTTCACAGTTTAGCCGAAATAATAGCCTGCAGAAATGAACAAGGTGAGCATTTCAGATCTGCAGAAAAAAATATTGCCGTGGCTTAAGAACATAAGGTAAAGGTTCCCCTCGCAGCACATACATGCTAGTTGTTTCTGGCTCTAGGGGGTGGTGCTCGTCTCCGTTACAAAGCTGAAGAGCCAGTGCTGTCTGTTAGGAATATGAGTCACCTAACAGCTATTTGGTTTAGAAATATATAAACCAGGATAAACATTTTAGTACTATGTCTTTAAGAGATTGCAAAAACTGCAATTGGGTGCGGTTTGTCAAACGGCCATAAGATGGAGCCAGAAACCTGGATTGTCTTAGTCTGAGTCTCAGAAGAGAGTGTAAGTGTATCTCTGTTTCCTTCTGTTGGAAAGTATTGCCCTTGCTCCATTTTTCCTAATTGACTGATATTCATGAATTTAATGTAAGTCTGATACTGAACTGTTTTTGACACTGGAATTTGATATTTGGATTATCCCTGGATGAAAACTGACTGATTTTACCTGTGAAAGACTTTGGACTGCCTATTTTGGACTTTGCTTAATGTTTCTGGAAGTAAAAACCTACATTTACTGTACAGTGTATCTGTGTACTGTATGTGTATTATTCAAACACTCCTCTCAAATACGTCTCCCTGTATGCGCTCATTCTCCTAACAGGGAATTACCTCAACACTGTCCAAAGACGTCTCTGGTCATGTGGCTGGCATGACTAAACACCGAAGGCACATGGAATGCTGTTACCTTCCCACCAAAGTGGTCCCTATTTTTCTACTTGCATTTTTTACATGCTTTGGAACTGCTAGGTTGGCAGAAGCTGGGCCAAGTAACGGGAGCTCACTCCATTACATGGTGGTAGGGATTCAAATCACTGAACTGCAGACCTTTCTGATCGACAAGCTCAGTGTCTTAGCCACTGAGCCACCAGGTTCCCCCTCTTAAGAACATAGTCAAATTCAAATTAAACTGTGTTATGGACACAGAGTAGGAAAGAGCAATATAAAATAAAATTGAAAGTAAGGAAAAATGGTGTAGAAAGGCAAATATGTATGAATAGAATCCATTATAGCATACTCAGGAGTGCCACTTCAATAAGTTTTAAAAAATACTTAGACAAACCAAAAATAGGTAAAAAATAAAATAAATAATGTATGCATTCTAAACCATTTATAAGAACAAAAATCAAAGACACCCCAACAATCTGAACGGAAAAACAGTGATTGCTAAGATGTTGCAAGAACCAGCATCTTCCTGATCTTATGCAAGTAGTCCTTGACTTATAAGCATTTGTTTAGTAACCCGTCCAAAGTTATAATGGAACTGAAAAAAGTGACTAATGACCAGTCCTCCCAGTTATGACCATTGCAGTAACCTCATGGCCATATCATCAAAGTTTGGGCTCTTGGCAACCAGCATGTATTTATAATAGTCATGGTCATGGGATCACTATTTGTGGCCATCCCAGACAAGCAAAATCAATGGGGGAAACTGGATTCACTTAATGACTAAATGACTCACTTAACAACTGCAGTGATTCATTTAATAACTGTGGCAAAACAGGTTGCAGAATCTGGTGCAACTCACTTAACAATTGCTAACAAAACGGAAATTCTGGTCTGAGTCAAGGAGCCCAAGTAGGCCACCACACAGAACTTTTCCACATCACGCATTAGAGGAGAGGTGGGGGAACCCCTGGCCCCTTTATGACTTGTGGACTTCAACTCCCAGAACTCCTGAGCCAGCATGGGCCATTGTTCCCTACCCTGCATTAAAGTGGAGCTCTTGTCAGAATATGGAAATGCTGTATAAAAAGGCCTGCTGGAAAGTCTTTCCTTTTTCAAGCATAAACATGAGGGATCTCTGTCCATCTAGTTTTGTTCCACTCCAACTCCCATCAGCCTCAACTCACCTAGCCAATGATCACCTAGGGTGGAAATGATCCATAACAACTCTTGGAGGGCCTGGTTCTCCACTGACAGGAACCCAAATTTCCACAATATGATCCCTGTATAAATATATTTTTTCCAGCAATGCCCAATTCAAGAGGTACAACCTCAGTGCAGTTATCAGATGAAATACCAGGCAGACAACCAACTGGTGATATACTTTGTCCTTCTTTTTCACCAGGCCTCCTACTTGACCTTTCTTGTACAACCTGACATGCAGAATTTTCACACTCATGCTATTTTAGCTGGGGTGCAAATGCCTTCACAAGGAAAAGCTTTCATCACTCTTCGTCTTCGTGCAAGAAAAAGCTCGAAGGGCTTAAGGTTGGCCTAGGAAAGCAAAAAGCTAAATGTAAAAAAAACAGAACCCAACTCCTACAGAGGAAGGGACCTTATAGGTCATCTAGTCCAACCCCCTGCACAAGCAGGAGACCCTACACCATTTCTGACACACGGCAGTCCAATCTCTTCTTGAAAGCCTCCAGTGATGAAGCTCCCACAACTTCCAAAGGCAAAGCTGTTCCATTGGTGGATTGTCCTCACTATTAGAAAATTTCTCCTTATTTCCAGGTTCAGTTTCCATCCATTATTCCTTGTCTGGCCTTCGGGTGCTTTGGAAGATAACTTGACGCCTTCCTCTCTTATTAAAAAGAACAGGCCTAAAGGGAGTCTTCAGCCCAACCAAATGTCTGGTTCTGGCACTTCATATTAAAGTGTTTGGAACACACCCTGCAAAAATGACTTATATACACTGTGATGGTTACAAAAGTGGTAAAGGAGAAATTGTGGAAAAATTAGCAGGGCTTCTGCCTCCAAGGGACTTGGAATTACCGACCTACTGCAGAATTATTATATAGTTCCATCAAATCACAACCAAATACGACAGCAATTTCTTTGTTCAGCCTTGTCTACATAACTGGTGTTCATCACATCCATATTTTTTCCTTTGGGGAAGCTTTATGCCATTGTTTTAAAATGAAGTTTCCCACCCTTAAGCATTTAACAAACAGTGGAACAATCTGATGTACTTTATACTTAGGTGATACCAACAGAAAAAAATATGTGTGCTTGATTCTCTCTGAGCTTGGTTGTCTGCTTGCAGATATTTTATTATCAGACTAAGTAAGATCATCAGTGATAATGAGTGTGAGTTTGCTCCCCGTTTATGTACAGTAGCTTTCCCTGCCAGTGTTGGTGAGGTTGTGGCAAAACAATATCCTTAATCAAGGAAATACCAAGGAGAAAACCAGACCCCACCGCTCACGCTAGCAGGGCATGCTATAAAAACCACATTTACACTGAATTTAAAAGAGACAATAATAAACCTAACAAGGAATCAAAAAGACCAGAACACGTTCTGTCCAGCAACCAGATAAGCAGGGATTAACCCCAGACAAATGATGCAATAGCCTAATCAAGGAACGACAGGCAGTTCTCGACTTATAACAGCTCATTTAGTGAAAATTGAAAGTTACAATGGCACTGAAAAAAAGGACCTACAGCCATACTTCACACTTATGACTGTTGCAACATCGCCCTGGTCACCTGATTAAATTTCAGATCTTGGCAACTGATCCATGTTTATGACAGTTGCAGCGTCCCAGGGCTTGGTGATCACGTTTGGCAAACTTCTGACAAGCATAGTCATTGGGAAAAACAGATCTACCTGTCTACTGTGTTACTAATTTATCAACTGCAGTGATTCACTTAACAACTGTGGCAAGAAAGGTCGTAAAATGGGGCAAAATTCACTTAACAACTGTCTCGTTTTGCAACAGACATGTTCGGCTCAATTGTGGTCGTAAGTCAAGGATCAGACATAAGGAGAAAACCATATCCCCACCGGCACTGCAGGTCAAGCTATGTATATAAACAGGAAGCAAACGCCACTCTCTTCTAGTGATATTACCCAGTTGGGTAACGAAATTTCTGCAACAGAGGTGGGTATTCAGCAGGTTCTGACCAGTTCTGGAGAACCGGTAGCGGAAATTTTGAGTAGTTCGGAGAACCAGCAAATACCACCTCTGACTGGAGATTTTACAGTATCCTTCCCCTGCCACGCCCATCAAGCCACGTCCACCGAACTGGTAGTAAAAATATTTGAATCCCACCACTGTTCTGCAAGCAAACAACCAAATTCAGGGATCACCAATGACTTCATCCACACTTACATGACCTCAGAGGATGGGATTGCCATAGCTCCTGTTGGAGACTTTAAGACACACACACAATGATCTAAAAATATCGTCTCCTTGGAAGCTATGGTGGGCTGGAGGATTTCTTCCATGACAGTCCCATACAAGGCAAGATTTTCTTGTGTTGGGTCCAGTCAGGTCATCAAAATCAGCCGGAGGTTAGCCAGTTTCAACTCTGGCTTAACAAACCAAAAAGAGCAAACCAGGCAACTTTTCTATAATGGAGTTAAGAAAAGCTGCTTGTTAACGTTTTGAAGAATTTCATGAGAGAAACAAAGAAAAAAAATCAAACTGCAGGATATTATTTGAAATTATGATTGTTAAAAATAAAAGGAAGGAATATGAAGTTGGTTTATTTGAGAACTGCCTATTTTTTATGGATTTATTTAACTTTTTAAATTTCCTAATAGGTAATTCCAATTCCAATAGCTAATTTCCAATAATATATAGTCTCTCTCTCTCTCTCCTTTTCCCTCTCTCGCTCCCCCTCCCTCCCCCTCCCCCCCCCCCTCTCTCACACACACACACACACACTCATCATCACCTTGAAATAAAAACATAAAGAGCAAAATCAAATCAAAATCAAAATGAAGACACGTTACAAACTAGGCAACAGCTATGCAGAAATTACTTTATTACAGTAGAATTGTATGGTTAAAAACAATTTAAATTTGGTTAGACTGACATTGGAATCTTGTTTCATCAGGCCCAAACCCAAGAATGACACATGGCATTTTTTTCCAAGCTGATTTTTAAAATTACTATTTCACATCTATACACAACATCTTGAAGACTTCTATCTGCATCTACAATATACTCTGTGAACTCTTATGGAGGTGCTGTCTTCATCCACTTTCTCTCACATATAATATCTGGGCTGAGTTGCCTCTTACTCCTCTGGAATACACCCCCTCCCTTCTGGGAATCCAGCTCTTCTCTACATTCTATCACATGTTTGAGAACTGGGCCATATGTAGAGTCGGCTACATCATTAAGTGGGGGGGGGGGGAATTATAGCAAATCAAAAGCATATTTTGTCAGAAAGCAGAAGGTTAGCATAGGTGTAATAAAAGTAACCTGGTTCTAGATTTTGATAAAAGAAAGAAGACCATTGTAGACTTTAGAAAGAGTCGGCCTAGTCATACTCCACTCAGTATCAAGGATGCAGCTGTAGAGGTGGTCAGCAGTATATCTGAATTGGTCTCTCCATAACTGGTCATCCTTTGTGAAGCCTGCAAACCATCACCTGCATTTCCTTGGATGAGGAGAACACCTCTTTCTCCTTCTGTCCTGGACACTTTTTACAGAGGCACAATTGAAAGCATTTTAACAAATTGCATCACAGTTTGGCGATGGCAGCAGTGCCTCCAATAGAAAGTCCATACCGAGAGTGGTAAGGACAGCTGAAAAGATTATAGAAAGCTCTCTCCCCATCATCCAGGATACTGCTTATAAGCTTTATGTGCTTAGAGCACTAAGCATTGTTAGAGACCTTACACACCCACTTCACGGTCTGTTTCTGTTGCTATCCTTTGGGTGGAGGTCTCAAAGTATTTCTAGCAGGACTATCTGATTCTGTAACACCTTTGTTCCCCTAAGCCATCCGTCTGGTGAACTCACAAGGTTCGTTTCTCTCATCATGCACATGTATACATCCAAGCTAGACTGTGCTATTTCTCTGTGTCATATAATATATACAGGTAGATGCATAATTTTTTATTTATTAATTCACTTATTTTGTCACATTTATGTAGTGTTTATTGGAGGAGGAGGAGACCCTTTGAGAGCTGTATGCAACAAAATTTCATTTTAATGTATGCTGATTAGTGTACATTCAAAGTGACAGTAAAGTTATTCTATTCTATTCTATTCTATTCTATTCTATTCTATTCTATTCTATTCTATTCTGGTATACAGTGAGCCGCCTACGCCAAGGTATATCCTTTACTAACTTGTTGCAACAGTTTCGTCTCTTCCCACCAGCTCCCTGCAGCAACCAACTCACACTGACTCATGGGAGGGCTGGTCTGACAGCATCATTAGTGGTTTTCAAGATATAATCACGGCCACCCTAAAACTTCTTTAGAACTTTCTGTAGACTTTGTTGATCAGAAGAATTATCTATTCAACCTGCAGCAGATAAAGCACTAACCATTTTTTCCTAGTGCCTTGCACTAAAGAAGACGAATGGTGTGGATTTCCAGCAAAACTGTAAGCAAGAATTTCTAAGAAGGTTCACATCATTCCACAATGACAGCAGCACTGTATTTTATGGATTTGTTAATCTAATTTATAGAGCCACCCATCCCCCGAGCGAATGGCTCTGAGTGGATGCACACAGCAAAACTAAAACAATATGTATCTAAAAACACTATCATTCATAAATATTAAAAGCACCTAAAATACTACAAAAATGGTTAAGCAGGAATAATAGATGGAGGGATACGAATAGCAATAGAACCTTCTCACTTGTTCACCTGGGGCTCACCTAGTTTACCTTGGTTCCCAGGCCTGCTGGCATAATCAGATCTTGAGGGACCTTTGGAAGCTTAGAAGCAATGAGGCCATGTTCGCTCAGGGGTGGGAGAGGAGATTCCATAGCATGGAGTCACAGTAGAAAAGGACCACTATCTATGACCACCCAAATGTAGTTCCATAGTCAAAGGAACCTGTAATATCCCCATTTGTCTTCTAAGGAGGTCCATCTTATGGGACCAAGAAGAAGGGCCTTCTCCGCGGTGGCTCCCTTTCTTTGGAACATCATCCCCACAGAGATCAGAGTACTTTGACACTCTTTTGTAAGGTCCTGAAGACCTAGTTATGTCAACGTGCCTTAGGAACCCAGAGTGGGATGGAGCCCATCAAGTGGCTCATCTGATTGCGCATTGTTAACGGGGGTGGTGGTGGTTATTGTTGTTTATTCTTTTATATTCGGTTTTTATTTTATTTTATTTATTTATTTAGTTTAGTTTGTCAAGCATGTATGAGAAAACAAGTATAAGTATGAACATAACATCAGAGGTGGTATTCTGCAGGTTCTGACCAGTTCTGGAGAACCGGTAGCGGACATTTTGAGTAGTTCGGAGAACCAGCAAATACCACCTCTGCCTGGCCCCACCCCCATCTATTCTCTGCCTCTCGAGTCCCAGCTGATTGGCTGGGTCTTCTTTTGTTGCCCTGCACAGGAGAACGGAGCTGGAAAGCAGGTTAGTAGGGTGGGGAGGGAATGGGATTTTGCACTAACCTTCCCCTGCCATGCCCACCAAGCCACGCCCACCAAGCCACACCATGTTCACCAAGCCACACCCACAGAACTGATAGTAAAAAAAATTAAATCCCACCACTGCATAAAGATAAACATATAAGTATAAACAGGCATAAGTATATACATAATAAATGAGTGCAAATAAATGGGAACAGTAGGACAGGGGCAGTAGGCACGTGGTGCGCTTATGCACGCCCCTTTACAGACCTCTTAGGAATGGGGTGAGATCCACGGTAGACAGTTTAAGATTAAAGTTTAGGGGGATTGAGGATGTAACAATAGAGTCAGGTAGAGTGTTCCAGGCATTGATCACTCTGTTGCTGAAGTCGTATTTTCTGCAATCAAGTTTGGAGCGGTTTACATTGAGTTTGTATCTATTATTTGCCCATGTGTTATTGTGGTTGAAACTGAAGTAGTCATTGACAGGTAGGACGTTGTAGTAGACAATTTTGTGCGCTAAGCTTAGGTCAGACCATAGGAGGTGTAGTTCTAAGTTGTCTATGTCCAAAATTGTTTCTAAGCTGCCCAGAGTGAGTGGGCAGCCATATAAATCTTCTGGTGGGATGGGCAGATGAATTGTGGAAAGGCAGCCCCTCAAATAATCCAGTTCTGTGCCATCTAGAACTTTAAAGATCAACACCAGCTGGTAACCAATGCAGCTCACACAGCACAGCTGTAACGTGTGCTCTACAGGCATGGACCCACACGAGTATTTAAAAATCGCACGATCGCTCAGTAAGGATGGAATTAGAGAATACAGCGGTCCAAGAAATCTATTATTATTGGGGATGTTTAGCCTGACGTGACATTTTTATCCACCTACAACTCTGTGTGGTGGGTTGGCTGAGCAAGAGTGCCTGGTCCAAAGTCACCAGCTGCTTTCTACCTCTGGAAATAAAGAAGAAACCATGATTAGAAACTAACAGTAATGAAAATTTAATTTTAGGATTTGACAATTAGAGTTGTGTATGTGTACTGTTGTTGATTTTAGATTAAATGATAAATACATTTTATATCTGTACTAAATTCTTTTTTTTCCCCTTTCCCTCTTTTTCTTTTTTTCTTTCTTTTTGCAGTCCTGGTTCTGACTTTTTTAAAACTTCTTTTCCCTATTGTCTCTTATGTTTTTGCTTTTTTGCTAGTTTATTTTTGCTTAAAATTTATATATATATATATATATATATATATATATATATATATATATATATATGTATGTGTGTATGTATATATAAATATAAATTTATTATATAAAATTCAATATATGTATATAAAGTTTAACAAAAATAAAATACAAAAAAGTAAAAACATTAAGGGATATATATGTGTGTGTATGCATATAAAACCTAGAACTATGCCGCCTTCGGTCCGATCTAAGTATAGTATATAAGATCATACATTGCAATGTCCTACCTGTCAATGAATACTTCAGCTTCAATCATAACAATACAAGAGCACACAATAGATACAAACTCAAGGCTAACCACACCAAACTTGATTGCAGGAAATACGACTTCAGCAACAGAGTGGTCAATGTCTGGAATACTCTACCTGACTCTGTGGTTTCTTCCCAAAACCCCAAAAACTTTAACCTTAGACTGTCTACTGTTGACCTCAACCCTTTCCTAAGAGGTCTGTAGGGAGTGTGCATAAGCGCACCATCGCCCCTACTGTCCTGTCCTATTGTTTCTTTTATATTTTTTTTATTTTTCTTATATGTATCCATTTATTCATAACTATGTTTTTACTTATATCTATTATCTGGTAAGCAATTGACAAATATAAATAAAATAAAATAAAGCTGAATACCATACATATGTACATATACTGTATATATAAACAAAGTTACCCAGCCACTTTCATGTCCAGAAGAATCCTAGAACTCACTGTCTCCTGATTTTTAGGCCAGTACCTTCACTACTACATCAGACTGGCTCAATCAACATTCTGTGAGTTGGAAGGGACCTTATAGGTCATCTAGTCCAACCCCCCTCCCCACAAAATCAGGAGACCCTACACCATTTCTGACAATGGGAGTCCAGTCTCTTCTTGAATGCCTCCAGTGATGAAGCACCCACAATTCTCAAGGCAAGCTGTTCCACTGGTTTGGTTGTTCTCACTTGTAAGAAAATTTCTCCTTATTTCTTTGTTGAATCTCTCCTTGATCAGTTTCCATCCATTGTTCCTTGTCTGGCTTTCATCAATCTGTTACTGTCTGGCCTAATTAGTCTGTTATTAGTCCATCTTCATTGCATCATTTATCAACCCCAAAACGAGCAAGCCAGTCCATGTTAAAATATTAACATTGCATAAAACACACAGGATAAAATGTGTGGGTTTAGCAGCAAAAACTGACACCCGCTAATTAAATAAATGTATAATTTAATTCAGTAGGCAGCTAATTGTTCCACAAGGTGGCAGTGTGGTGCAGCAAGAAGGCAGGGATGTCTGGATTTGGTGCTGGCTTTGATTCTGTTTTAAAAGCTGAATGCTGCTTTTAAAGTAATTTCTCTGGCTTGGGCAAAAGCAGACTTCCTGCTGGCACTGAAAGGCCTCATCCTACACTTTGTGTTGTTAATAGTTGGGAAGGAGGAGTTTATTGGGGGGGGGGCGTCTAAAAAAAATGAGGCCATTTGGGAAGAAATGACAAGATTCAACAGCCTTTTCCTCCCCCTTCCCTTTTCCAATGGTACCATCCTTAAAATAGCTTTGTTCTTTTCCAAAGGACGTAGCATAATTTGATTGTACAGTATTCTACTGCTTTATGGATTGTAGTCCCATCTTTTTACTGACTAGTACCAACAGAATATGTTCAGTTAACTCTATCATTCCCGCCTAGCACATTTATTAGATCTTTATCCCACTTGTATTACCTCATAAGTAACTCAAGGCAGCAAATGTACATCATATTCCTTCTTCCTCCTATTTTCCTCACCACAACAACACTGTGGATCTGTAGAGATTTAGCTACCATATGCAATTTGGGATGAAAACCCTTCGAACGGTGTGGAAGTATGAAGGATTTTTCAGAAAAATTGCAGACTACAGGAACCATTAGCACTAAACCTCCAAGTGCTTCAACGACCCCCCAAAAGGATGCAAATGACCAGCTGTCTCCAAAATCAACCATTCCCCACCATCTAGGTCATCCTTGACTTACATCCATTCGTTTAGTGACCATTCAAATTATAACGGCACTGAAAAAAGTGACTTTTCATACATCTGTTTCAGCTTCCTCATGGTCATGTGATCAAAACTCAGATGCTTGGCAACTGACTCATATTTATGACGGTTACAGTGTCCCGGGGTCATGTGATCACTCTTTGCAACCTTCTGACAAGCAAAGTCAATGGGGAAGCCAGATTCACTTAACAACCGTGTTACTAATTTAACTATTGCAATGATTCACTTAACAACTGAGTCAAGAATGGTCATAAAATGGGGCAAAACTCACTTAACAATTGCCTCACTTAGCAACAGAAATTTGAGGTTCAATTGCGGTCGTAACTCAAGGATTACCTATAATTGTAAAAGAACTCTCCAAAATGATATTCTAACTAGGTAACATTTTATATACTTAGCTCTATCACAGGAGTTTATACTATAGTATTGATGCAATAATATAATCTAATTTGAGAGAGGAGGAGGTTCCCAGGTTATCCGTTCATATCTGTCAAACATGAGCCAAGTAAACAATTAGATTAGGAAAAAAGATATTAAAAGGGAAGTGATTGAAAAGCCATTCCAGCTATTGTGGGAGGAAAGATGAATTTCGTTCTTATTTAAGCTTGTGTCTCAAACAGACCTGATAAGCAATTACTTTAAAAGCCTTGATGTAGAAATATGTTAATAACTTAATTAGGTAAATATTATGCCATACTAAACCAAGATTAGAATCCTTTGATGTTATAGCATCTTATTTTAACTTGTAAAGGAATAGTGCTTTAGTAAAAAGAGAAAAAGACCTCGATTTGCCTCAGAGAATGATTTAACGATAAATACTGCCCTATCTAAGATTGATAGTTTATTTTTAAGGTTATAAAGGTGGTAACGGCTAAAGTAATAATTTAACTCGAATAATCACATAGGTTAATTAAAAAATAAAGAAAGCAATTGTTCATTGCTTCCCACAGTTTAGGGCTGAAGCTAATGTACCTAGACCAGGAGTATTGAACCTGTGGATCACAGGCCACATGTAGCCCTGGATAGCTAATAATGCGGACCAACAAAAATAAAGGAAGCTTGTGCATTAATATATTGTATGTTATGTGCGGCTCAGGACAATTCTTCTCCATTCAGTGGGGCCCAGGGAAGCCACAGGTTTCCTACCATGCCTAGACCATGGTAGGAAACCTGTGACCCACAGGTCTATTTTGCGATTTCCAGAGCAGTCCCAGACTGCATGGTCAAAATTTGTGGGCGGGGAGGGGAACACAGGACATAGCAAATTCTGGGAGGAGGAGGAGGGAGGAGAAGGAGAAGGAAGAAGAAGAGGAGGAGATTAAATCTTCTTAAAACCAAGGACAACCAAGTTTATTCCTATCCTGAAATCAAAGAAACTAGAACCAGTTTTCAATCCTGTCAGTACTGTAATACCTTTGTATCGTCAGGTATTCTCTAATTCAGAAGGCCAATCCCTTGCCTACCACAACCTGCTACCTGTCCTGATCTCTGCAGGTAAACAAGGGAAATGAAAATATGTAACAGGTGTTCAGGTAGTTGGGAAAAATCCCAAAATAATTTCCTAAGTCGAGATGGTGCAGAATAAAGTGGAGCAGATGTGTGTGAAGCCTGTGATTAAAATGTGATTTTTAAAAATATATTACTCCAGTCCAGAGCATGGTGCATGGCGCCAAGTAAAGGATGCTAATAACTTCACAGTGCCCTTTTGAACAGATGCAATACTTATATGTGGACACAATTCAAGAGGCATACTGAATTTTTGTTCAGTGCTGAAGATTATCTACTTTATTTTGTCTTTGGGCTTCCCAGAGATACTGGCGTGCTTGTGGGAGCAGCATGCTGAGAGAAGTCCTGTCTATTATAACAGGAGGCTAATATTTAGCAGCCAGATATCTTAGGCCTGTGTACAGATCTTTGTCCGTTCTTATTTATGTTTTGGATTGTTTTATAACTATAACATTTAGAATCATGTCTAAACGTAGAGGTTAGAAGGGGCCTTGGCAATAAGCAAGACCAGCACCTGCCCTGTGCAAGAATCTTAAAGAGATGTTCTCAAGACATAATAAAACTGGATGCAGGCTATTGAAAGGTGACAAGCTGTTGGGCAAGTCCTAAAGTCTGTGTTGAAATTTAATTTCTAAATTAATTTCTAAACTCACTTCTAAAATAGTAGGCTATGCAACAGGGCTGCATTTCTTCTCAAATGCTTTGCTGTAGATCAGGGGTGTCAAACTCAAGCAAGGCTGGATTCGGCCCATGATGTGGTTGGATTTGGCCCACAGTGTGTTCAGATCTGGCCCATGGGGTCATCCTGGAAAATGTAAGAAGCCACCCTGCATCACTTTGGCCTGGAGTACTCATGTTGCTTCGGCCTGGTCTACCCAATGCGAAGAGGAAACATGCCAGCAGTTTGGGAAGTGGCATGAAGCTGGCCACGCCCACCCAGTCAGCCACACCCACCCAGTCAGCCATGTCTACCTGCCCCCCCCGCAAGGTCAACCACAGCTCTCAATGAATGCGACTCTCAATGAAATGGAGTTTGACACCCCTGCTGTAGATGTTTCTTTCAGCTTCCCAGTGATCACCACAGCGGTGGGATTCAAAACATTTTACTACCAGTTCTGTGAGTGTGGCTTGGTGGACGTGGCAGGGGAAGGATACTGCAAAATCCCCATTCCCTCCCCACCCCACTAACCTGCTTTCCAGCTCCGTTCTCCTATGCAGGGCAACAAAAGAAGATGCAGCCGCTCAGCTGGGACTCAGGAGGCGGAGCATAGATGGGGGCAGGGCCAGTCAGAGGTGATATTTGCCAGTTCTCTGAACTACTCAAAATTTCTGCTACCGGTTCTCCAGAATTGGTCAGAACCTGCTGAATACCACCTCTGGATCACCAGTTCTTCCTGACACCAGCAGAGTCTTCTGCCCATGCGTATGTTTGCACCTGGGCAGAGCAGAGAAGAACATCAGCATTTGAGAATCCCTCTCTGAACCCAGTGTAGCAGCCTGGTTGTGTTCCTCTATAGGAAGGAGCATCCTGTCTGTAGCCTTTTTTCACTCAAAGCACGATCCAGGCAAAGCACTATAAGACATCTTCAGCAATGCTAGAGAGCACTACTTTTTCAATAGGGGTAGTCCTTGGCTTACAACAGTTCACTTAACTGTCAGAAGTTACCACGGCACTGAAAAAAAGTGAATTATGATCCTTTTTCACACTTATGACCGTGGCCGCATCCCCATGGTCACACGATTTACATTCGGATGCTTGACAACTGACTCACATTTGTGACAGTTTGCAGTGTCCCCGGCTCACGTAATCCCCTTTTGCAACTTTCTGACAAGCAGAGTCACTAGGGAAACCAGAGTCATTTAACAAGCGTGTTACTAATTTAACAACTGCAGTGATTCATTTAACAACTGTGGCAAGAAAAGTTGTAAAATGGGACAAAACTCACTGAACAAATTTCTCACTTGGCAATTGTTGGAAGAATTATCCTTTTGGGTTCAGTTCCAAGTGGGGAAATTACACTGGAAACATGGAGGTTGTTTGGAAAGATGGTTTAATGGAGGACAGAACCACATGACTTGGAGCTCCAAAGTGAAAAGGACAATCACATGCTTCAAGATGTTGAGTGAAAGAGAAAAAGGACCAAGAAGCTGAGAGACCCTTAGTTATATAACCTCTGTTGGGCTCCACCTTAATGTTTCCTGTTCCTGTGTAAGAATTGTATCCCATTGGCTGTCAGACTCCTAGGGGCGGGGTCTTAGCTAACTTTGTAGGCTTTGTCTGGACCACATGGCTTCACCTGAATGCTGGCTGATGCAATCTTCCCAGGCCATGCGGTGAGATGGGTAGAGGGCTTCTTCGTTATGTAGAATACTCTGGCCCAGGCCTTAATGGCCTGCCTATTAACAAAGGTGGAGGTGAGCTTCTGCTTCTGAGGTGAGTTTTCTGCTTCTGAGTTTCTACTTCTCTTTTTAGGGGAAATATTCTGCCTTTTTAGTATATCCTAAAATATTTCATTTTCCTAGGAGAGGGGTGGATTTTAACTTCCAACACAACCTAAATTTTGGGCTCAGTTGTGGTCATAATTGGTAGACCACCTGTATGCTAATGAAGGAACAGAGAAAACACTCATCTGTTGCCATCATTTCCCAAAAGAGCGCAGGCAAGGATGACTTTGGGAGACCAGAGGACACTTCAAAAGAAAAAATAGAGAAGATATTCAGACAGACATCCACTTTTCAGTTTTCTGCACTAGAGGGAGCAGGATGCAATCCAATAATAGATGTCCGGAAACCAGCTTCCTGCTGCAGGTAAAAACACAAGCAATGAAAAAAGGGAGATACAGCCATTTTCAGTGCGGTATGGAGAACTGGGCTCTGAATGAAATGTCAAGGCCTCAGCCACATCAAATCTTTGGTTGAATTGCGACTTATGGAAGTCAAATGATACCGGTAGGCTTGACAGCTTAGCTTAGCAAAGAGAGTCCCTGCTGTCTTCAAATTCACCCCTAAGGATCTGACATCTACAGCTCAGAAACTCCAATTGGAAACATCAGCAGTTTGAAGGATCAAATAATAATGTGACTCAATCAAAGGCAGGTCCTTATATTTCTATGGTAACTTGGTAGAGGATGAGTCAGTTGTTTAGAATTTTATGGACATACCGTATTTCCCCATGTATAAGCACCCCCTTTGTATAAGCCACTCCCCCAATTTTTGGACTGTGAAGTTTTGAAAAATATTTTATTAGAGAAACAAGTTATGAAGAAAGAAAATTTACAAAGAAACAAAATTTGACGTCTAGATCTACAACTTCGGTCATGACGCCAAGCGGTGCGGGCGACGCTAGCAATCTACGCATCGGAACGAGAGTAGGACGAAGCATTCAGGCCGATGCCTAGCGTATGCATTTCTATCGCGTACTCGCACTGTAATCGTATCATCACGACAATTTTTACAAAAAGTATAGCATACTGCTGGAAAACCAGTTTATTCCTACTTTATTATTTTATGCATTTTTCACGTATAAAAAGTGTACCTGCTTTGTATATGCCACCCCCTACTTTTTGGGCTTGAAAATTTTGGAAAAAGGGTGGCTTATACATGGGGAATACGGTATTATAATGTTTAGTTGCTTTATCCTGAAATGATATGAAAGGAAGACAAGCAGGAATAATTTGGACTCAGGCCCAGCACTCATTTTTTATCTATCTATCATCTATCTATCATCTATCTATCTATCTATCTATCTATCTATCTATCTATCTATCTATCCATCCATCCATCCATTTATTTATTTATTTCATTGACACTCTACCTCTTTATTCAAGGGGACTAACAATTCCAACAAAATTCTCAAAAGGTAAAACATTAAAAGTAATACTGAACATTTTCTCCACTGGCAGAAGAGAAAATATAAAAGCCAAGAATCATCATTCTCTTTTAATGACCTCATAATCCTTTACGGGGTGGAGATTGGGCAACTGAATGGAGCTAAGTGTTTACTGGCCGGATGCCCTTCCTGTCACCAATGTGGAGGTTTTTTTTGCAACAGATATATTCTGTGTGCTCAGTGAGAGAAATATCTGCCCTCCTGATTGTGAGATGAGAGCGCCATCTCTAGGCCACCACACCACTCGTATAAAAGCCAAGAATGATCCCTATTTATTCCTCTGTCGGTGAAATAAAAGAGGTATGAGAGAGAATCCACAGGTTCTCCCTGTATATTGAGCCCAAAAATTCTATTGTTAAGTGAGTTTTGCCCCATTCTATGACCTTTCTTGCCACCGTTGTTAAGCGAATCACTGCAGTTTTTAATTGCTATTGCTATTTGTCAAGGTTGGGAAAATATTATCCTTGGAATTTGATTGGCTGGCCAGTTTATGGAAGCAAGGCCAGTTCTAGTCAGTGTCCCTGGGCTATTTCTATTGTTAGGCAAAATGAGCCTTTCAGAAGGGCATCAAAGCTGGGGAAGCCCACTGTAAAGGAGATGGGCTTTTGAAGCCATCAGGATGATTAAGGGTGGGAGACTTGGGTTTCTCTAGGTCAGGGGTCTGCAACCTGCAGCTCTGGAGCCACATGCGGCTCTTTCGGGTCTCTGCTGTGGCTTCCTGTCGGCTGATCCCACCACTGGCTGGCCCCTCCCCTCCCCGCCACTCCTCGCCTGGCCTGAGAAGGTCAGGGTGATGGCGGAGGATGGAGACTCGCTCCCTATTCCAGGGCAGGAGGTGACTGGGTGGGAGTGAGTGACGTCAAGTTGGCCACGCCCACCCAGTCACACTGGCTGTTAAAATTATTGGCTCACCGTGTTTTCTTTTCTGTGGGAAACAGGTCCAAATGGCTCTTTGACTGTTTAAGGTTGCAGACCCCTGCTCCAGGTTGCAAGGCCCTTGTAGAAGCTGCCCTTGGGGTGCACCATGAAGCCAATGAAGAGGCTTCTATTCTGTGGTGTAGATGAGACTGCAGGGTGCTTTGTCTGGGAGGGTCAATTTAGGTCTGATGTGATTAAGCGACAAACAGGAAGCCAACAGAATTGAAAGGGACTTTGAAGGTCTTCTAGTCCACCCCCCTGCTCAAGTAGGAAACCCTATTACATTCCAGATAAAGGTCGATGGCCCATCTGGCAACTTCCTGGGGGCCTCTAGCTGACCATTGTGGAAAACCCAATACTAATCAAGAAGCGGGTTTGGCATGACCCAGTGGGCTCTTCTTGCGCCCTACTAATAATTTCATAAGACCTCAGGAGCGAATGGAGATGTGCACAGGATAGCTGTCGCATCAGGGTTATTATCCACTGCGCGCTGGACCCTCCAGATTTCCTTAATCATTTGTACTGCTGTCATTTTCCAAGGAGCGTGGACTTGCCAGGAGATGTGGACGCATTGATTGAAAATGTCAGCTTGTCATGTTTGCCAAATGAAACATGAACACCACAGAATTACAAAAGGAAAGAAAATGAAGGGATCTGGTCCTATAAATACCAAGGTAAATCGAGTAACTTTTTTTAAAAAAAAAATCTTCGGAGGGACCGAAATAAATTAAACTCGGCTAAGGCAGCAGCAATCTCTGCACCATATGCTAATCTATCCCATCTTGATTCTTCCATTGTTGGAATTAAATTGAAGCAGCTGTTGTCACACTAACTGCCCAACAGAGAAAATAGGTACGACTGCAATCTATCTGTCTGTCTGTGTCTACATGTGTGTGTGTGTGTGTGTGTGTGTGTGTACAGTGCTTCCTGAAAAATAAGACCCTGTCTTATATTTTTCCCACCCAAAAAGGCACTAGGTCTTATTTTGGGGGGAATGTCATCCACTGACTAACCTCGCTTGTGCATGTCACCCCGGCCTCCTTTTCAGAGGCCTTCAGGAACTTCTTCTGTGGCCGACAAGGCTTTCCTGAAAGCCTCTGCAGCCAATAACAGAGCTCCAAATTGATCCAGAGCTTTGTTATCAACTACAGAGGCCTTCAGGAAAACCTTGCCAGCCTTGCCGGCTGCAGAAAAAAGGTTCAGTAACGCAGGTGTCAAGGTGTGTGAGGCCTGTCCAAAGGTAAGTAGTAGGACAGATCCAACATCCCCCATCCCCACCCTAGCTTAATTTTTACCTGTGCACTCTGGAGTGGGTGGGATCTTAATTAGGGCTTATTTTGGGGGTAGGGCTTATATTGGGTGCACATATAAAAATCAAGCTAGGACTTACTTTTTCAGGGTAGGTCATATTTTTGGGAAAACTGTGTGTGTGTGTGTGTATACATGTACAGGTGCTGAATGTTATCCTTAATAAGACATACAAATATAGAAACTATATTGTGCTTTATTTATTTATCACATTTATATGACTGATCATCTCACAAGAAGTGGGCAGCATACAACAATGAATAAATGAATAAATAAATGCTCTTCGTGACCATTGCCAAAAAGGTTGCACAGTCAGATCGATCACATTACCAATAAATGTCATGAATTATGATGGATGATAGGCAAGATCCATTATGGTCATAACCTGAGGATTCCTTTTATTAACTGCAATAACGGAGACTTCTTAGAATGGCATCGCTCTCCTGGCACCGGTCTCATCTGTGTCTTCAGGGTCACCCAAGTAGTGCAAATGTTCCCGTAGTCTGCAATTTTTTTTCTCTGGAAATTCATTCCTACTCTCTCTGGAGAGCCATGGCAAGCACCTTTGGGACAACCATGACCTGGATGACTGAGAATCTCTACAGACTGTTTTTTCTGGATTTCTTCCCACGGTGCTTCCTTCATCTCCTCCAGGGGAGGAGACAAACATGGATTTATCTGTCTGTCTGTCTGTCTGTCTGTCTACCTACTTATCTGTCTAGCAATAGCACTTAGACTTATATACTGCTTCACGGTGCTTTACAATCCTCTCTAAGCGGTTTACAGAGTCAGCCTATTGCCCCCAACAATCTGGGTTCTCATTTTACCCACCTTGGAAGAATGGAAGGCTGAGTCAACCTTGAGCCTGGTGGGATTTGAACTGCCAAATTACAGGCAGCCAATAGTCAGCAGCAGTGGCCTGCAATACAGCACTCTAACCATTGCGCCACCGAGGCTCTCTCGCTCGCTCGCTCACTCACTCACTCACTCGCTCTATCTATCTATCTATCTATCTATCTATCTATCTATCTATCTATCTATCTATCTATCATGCCACGCATCTCCCCTATAAGGTGATTCTAGATAGCAGAGTCCAACATTAATCCAATCCAACCCATAGGCCATATACTGATTTGGGCACATCAGAATTACAACTATTTAGTATCCTCTGTTAATATCTGATCATGGTGTGGCAATATCTATCATAAGATCAAGGTTAACAGTGGTTATAATTAATTGATCCGAAGATAAGAAAATCCCCTTCTTCTTTCCAGGTTAACGGAACATATTGACCTAAGGAAGACACCAGAGTGTTTTCCTTCCCACTTAATTATTTTTTTCAATGTACGTATCTTTGAGTCAGTGTTGAGGGCTGCCTGGACAAGTCCCCGCAGTTTTCTTGGCATGAGTTCGGAAGTAGTTTGCCCTTGCCTCTTTCTTCCTAGGAGTGAGAGAAAGCAACCGTCCCAAAGTCATCAAACTGGCATTGTGTCTAAAGTGGGACTAGAACTCACAATCTGATGATTTCTAGCCCAATTCCTTAAATTGGCTTTCCCATTTAAATTTCTGCCAATATATTAGAAAAGGAAAAAAAATCTAAGTACAGGCTGTCATGCCCCTGGTGGAGACTGACTCTGAGGGAGAAGAGGAACAGCCGACAGGGATTGGAAGTGTGGCTCCAGAGGTTGTGGAGGAGGCTGGAGAAGGGCAGAGGCCGGCTGGGCAGTCAGAGAAAGACCCAGGCCCATCCCCTCTCCATCCTAGTGCATGCAGGGAGGAGAGGATAAGGGAGAGGTGTGGTCTACTTGGGAGGAGAGGGCCTTGATCTTCTTCATGGGCTGCGGCTGTGACAACTGAATAAGAGGACCGACATGCGTATGGGCGAGTGCTGGAAACCAAGTGTGGAAATATCTCTAGTTTATTGTTCCTCTTTGAGTTTGGCGTCCTTCCCAGTGTGTTTTGATATCTGTGGATGTCTTCCAGCCCTTATCTTGCCTGGTTTGTGTTGTCTTTTACACTTTTATAATTTCAATGGCATTTTCTCTTTCTTGTAACTGCTTGTGTGGGAGTTTTTTGTCTTCAGTCAAGGATATTTGAAGCTTGGAAGCAAAGTGAAGGAATAAAAGGGGCTTCACCTGTTTTTTGGGACTGTGTTTGTTTTGTATCCCACCCTGGGTCATCACACAGGTAGTCCTTGACTTACAATAGTTCACTTAGTGACTATTTGAAGTTACAACTGCACTGAAAAAAAGGAGACTTTTGACTTTGTTTCAGACTTACGACCATTGCATTATCCCCATGGTCACATGATTTACATTTGGATGCTTGACAATTGACTCACATTTATGACGGTTGCAGTGTCCCGGGATCATGTGATCTCCTTTTGCAACCTTCTGACAAGCGAAGTCAATAGGGAAGCCCAATTTACTTAATGACCTTGTTATTCATTTAAAAACTGCAGTGATTCACTTAACAACTGTGGCAAGAAAATGGAGCAAATCTCACTTAACAATTTTCTCACTTAGCAACATAAACTTTAGGCTCAATTGTGGTTGTAGGTTGAGGACGACCTGTGTACTATAAAGAAGAAATCAGTCACAAGATTGCCAGGAACTTGGAGAAAATAATAAGCATATATTTAAAGTTAAAAGATAAATTATGAAAAGTAGGTTAATATGCATTTTATAAAATCTACAGAAAACTATTTTATATTATTATAATACAAAAGAGCATGTAAAAAGCACCTGGAAGGGAATGCAAGCTTCAATATGCTCTGGATACAAAGCCTTTAGCAAAAGAACACATGGGCATTGAGTACTTCAATTGTATGATAGCAGCAATGGAAAAAAAAAACTCTCCCAGTTTCTTATAAGTAAATCAAAAGATGTCCCAAAGGTGCTTTCAAAAGACAACTTGACTTTCTTGGGTTTTTTAAAATTCAAAATGGATTTAGAAAAAAGAGTTGTTCAAGTTCTGAAAAATGTTGTGGGAAGGGTCACAGATAAAATGAAAAGAAATCAAGTTCTAGGACATTATTTGGAGGATTAAAGATTAAGAAGATCGTTAAAAGTAAAAGGGAGGGATATAAAGTTGATTTATTTGGCTCTTATTTATGGATTATTTATGAAACCCGTGGCAGGAGCAGGGTAGAAGGAGTGCAACCCTCCTCCTGGTCCTGCTTAATTCCTCAGCTGCCTTTTATAATATAATTGATCACAATGTTCTTTCCGATCACCTCTGGGGATTGAAAATAGGTTGGGTTGAGTTACTGTTTTGCAGTGGTTCGCCTTCCTTCAGGGCATTTTTTTCAGTCAAAGGGGAGAAAAATTGCACCCTATCCTTGCACTGTGGGGTGCCTGAGAACTTTCCTTTCTCGCCCCTCCTATGTAATATTGGGAGAAATCTGTCGGCATTCATCATCATCAACAAGATGTTATCCCAGTGTCTGGAGTCTGAGAGAGTCTGGATGAGGAAGAACATATTCCTGTTTATTCTCAGCAAAGCGGAAAATCTATGGATTTGTAAACTAACTGAAACTACCCGTGTTTCCCCAAAAACAAGACCAGGTCTTAATTTTTGCTCCAAAAGATGCTTTAGGGCTTATTTTCCAGTTAGGTCTTATTTTGAGGTACTAAAATAAGGTACTAAATACTTCCACCTGGCTGACAATCTTAACTGGGACTTATTTTTTGGATAGGGCTTATAGTACGAGCAGCCTGAAAAATCACGCTAGGGCTTATTTTCCAGTTGGGTCTTATTTTGGGGAAAACAGGGGTAGTTATATTCGTTCTTTATTTTAGATGGGCATGTTCCTCTGGGCTGAATTGGCTTGTAACTTGGGGAATCTACTAGACTCATAGCTCCTGCTTAAACAGGTGGCAGCTGTGGTTTAGAAGGCCTTTTCTTTATGAATTAGGATCATTCCTGGATCAAGAGGACTGTATACAATAATTTATGATTTGGTCACTTCCTCATTATTATTATGCTTACAGTTATTATAATATAGTCTACATGGGACTGCCCTTGAAGATTATTCAGAAGCTACTGTTGGTCCAAAATGGAGCAGCTTGATTAGTTAAGAACAGATATTACAATTCATTTAGTTAAAATGACAGTTGACTTCCAGATACTACAGTGTAAGCTGATTGCTGCCTTTAAAAACAACTTTAAAAGCTTTCAAGCTGTTCTTTCAAAAGTGCCTGAACTTCAGTAAAAAATAATGAGCTCCCATCCTGTGGCAGGTCAGTGTTGGGTTTACTGGGAAGGATATTTCTCAGTATGATGAATGTGAAGGTTATGAATATTATTTGCTGTGTATTATGAAATATTTATTGCTTTAATCTTTCTTGTTTGCTTTTTTGAAGTATAAGTGCCTTGCAGTGGTTAAATAAATATTGATGCTATCCAATGAAGCAATGAAAGTACATTTTGCTCCTATCTTCCTCATAGCCGTAACTTAGATTCAGCTGCCTTTTTGGCCAGTCACAATTGTTTCCATAGATTCATATCCAGCTAAAAGATAGACTGTTGTGACACAATTATTGATTTAAAGTTGATACACCTGCCATTTGTAAATCCAAACTGATCCCCAGGCTGCTATGAATGCCTGCTGAGCAGAATCACATTAATGGGATTCTAAGATCCATGGAAATGTGAATTTCAATTAAGGAGCAATTTTCCTTCTGTCTGGGATATCTACTACTGGCTTGGGGACTCAGAGAATCGTTTGGCAAATGTAAATTAACTCCTGCTAAACAATTATCTTCTACTCTTGACTCTCTTCATTTTCTCTCAATCTCCCATCTTGATAAATTTGATTTGTAATCTTGTGGGAATTATATCAACACTGGCTACTTTTGAGTAGCAATTCTGCCCTCGGGTTTCTGATTTCAGAATTGCAATGAAATTCAGTGAGGTGAACACAGCACAAAGCATTGTGGGGGTGTTCCCTGATACCACCAGATGACATCACCAGGGCTCTTAGAAGAGTGAGGAAAATTCTCACCCTGGTCAGCACTTCTTCACTCTCCTACCATCGGGTAGGAGATATAGAAGCATAGCCAGCCACACCAACAGGCTGAAGAACAGTTTCTACCCGTGGGCTGTCAGACTCCTGAAGGGAAAATAACTTCATGTCAACATAGTATGGCAGATTTGTTGTGCAACAAGTTCACATGGTGCAATAAGATTGTGTATTTGTTAGTAGGAATCACTGGGTTAGAGACTTCTGTCTTCACTGTGAGTTGTGTTGGGAGGGGTGCACGAAGGGAGCCAACCTCATTGTACACATGTTGTACCCTGACAATAAAAGTTGATTGACTGATTTGAGTGTAGACTATGCTCAGCGCTTTAGGTACCACCTGAGTGTTATGATTTTAAGGCTTAACGAGATTCGAGAGCCGTTCAAAACTTGGGAATAAGGGAATGAAAATATGGAAAGAACTCTCAGCTGTTGATCAATAGTTGGGGATGTCATGCTTCCTCTTCAGTTTTGCATGAAAATAGAAAATCTCTCCACCCTCTCCTTCAAGCAAACAAAACTGGATGGACCACTTCATGGTAGATATAGATGTTAAACAAGAGGGGGCAAGACATTGTATTCTGAAGCACTGCAGAGGTGAGAGGCCTAAGGTTTGATCTCTTCCCTGCTACTAACACCAACTGGAACCACCCATTGAAAAAGAGAATCCTGGCCCCAAGTTTCCATTTTCCCTAGGTGATCTGGGAGAACAGTAACACCTCACCCATCCTGCCACTAGCACAGGTCATTGACAAGCACGATTAATACTACTCTAATATGAATCATGACCAGCTGTAAGCTGAGGGCATATACCAATCCAATATCTGATTATTTGTAATGTAAATGATGTTATACTTCATTGGTTAGATGGCCTAGACATTAATATTTGAATATGGATCTTTTTAACATTTGTATTTTATTGGGTAGTCTAGTTGAAATGTTAATTTATATTGCTAGTCCATGTATGATATGCCACCCCCGCCATCATCATTTTAGCCATTGTGTATCCGAATGAAGGCCTCTTCCGCATATTTCCAACCAATACGGTCCTGAGCTTTCTTTTGCCAATTGGGTGCACAATACTTGCTAATGTCCTCCATCCATCTTGTTTTATGTCTCTTTCGTGGACGCTTTTTATCAAGTGGGATCCATCCTATGACTGCCTTGGTCCACCTGCCACTAGTTCTTCTTGCTTGTCACTTGTATCCTTACAATTTCTATTGACTGTTTCCTAGTATGATTTGACTGCTTATTGTACCCTATGAGACTATCATTAAGTGTTGTACCTGATGATTCTAGACTCTTGACGAATGTATCTTTTCTTTTATGTACACTGAGAACATATGCACCAAAGACAAATTCCTTGTGTGTCCAATCACACTTGGCCACTAAAGAATTATGTTCTGTTCTGTTCTATTCTATTCTTTCCCTATTCTTATTCTTATTCCTATTCTATTCTATTCTATTCTATTCTATTCTATTCTATTCTATTCTATTCTATTCTATTCTTATTCTATTCTTATTCTTATTCTTATTCTTATTCTTATTCTTATTCCTGTTCTATTCCTATTCCTATTCCTGTTCTATTCCTGTTCTATTCCTATTCTATTCTATTGGACCAGCCTATTTCTATTTCAGTTCTTTTACTCTCTTGATCATATTGCATATTTTCATTTGTTCTCTAATCCACATGCAGGTCTTTCTATCTTGTCTTGTAATGCTGTGCATGATATGGCATATGCTAAATAAATAAATTACTTAGCATTATGCCTTGGCCTGAATCCTGACTGAAAAGGATCCAGAAAATCTGTTTTCTCCAGGGTTCTCTGGAGCTTCAGCCAATCACGTTCTTAACAACATTCCCTAAAGATGGAAAGTTGGGACCAGACCAAATTGTCTGTTCTTAGGGTTTTTGAGAAAGGGATGCACCACTTGTGATAAAACCACCCCTCTCTCAAGGAAACTGATATCACCACTTGCTCTCAATACTGTGTCATCTACCAAGTAGCCTGTATAAGTCAAAAGGGATATAGCTTTAATAAGCAGGAGAGACTTGGCTCTAATAAATGGATTTACAGTCCAGAGGATCCTCTCCGGGTTTTTTTGAGAATTATATGCTCAAATTCATTCTAGCCAAACCCACAGAACTGGGTTTCAACAGGACTTGCCCAGTCAAATTACATTTTTTAAATTACCATGAAAATCCATGCATCTCTTTTAATGCTAATTTCTCCCAATATGATTTAATAAGCATTCTTAACACGGGAGTTTTCATAATCAATGTTTGTGAGGATAAGTGATACTGCGTGCATTTCTTCATTTTCTACATTTAATTGCAAGCTGCAATGCAAAATTAGGAAAACTCTATATATTGGCAGTGGGTTCCAGTTTGCATATATATTCCGGAAATATATCAAAATGTGAACTAAAGAAGCTTCTCTGACTTCATTATCTCTGACTTATAAGGAGAGGGAGAGACTGTGGGATGCCTGCAAATGCAGAAACACAATCCCAATTTTATTACATGGGGATTGTGTGGTGAAATATAAAGTTTCTTGGCTTTGGCTCAGGAAATCCCAATATTGATGGGGAATGAGATATGCACGCCTACTAGAGTTACCTTTTCTGCCTGCAGTATAAAATAGTACAGACTTTAGCTAAGCTCTAACAAATTAACTTGCAGCAAAGAATGGTTCTAATCAGAGTAAAAGCACTGTTGAAAGCCATCAGTTTTCCGGGTGTGGGAGAGATGGTACCTTCATTTGCAAACCTCCCTAATTAAACCAAGAGTTTCTTTCAACTACTACAAAAACAATAAAGAAGAACTATATAGGTTATCTGAAATCCTCCACTGACACTTAAGGAAAATCTCTCTTCCCCCACCTCAATTCCAATTACGGCAAATCAGACAGGAAAGCAAGATGAGAAACACAACATTCCTGACAGTTTTATGCAGGATCTACTGCATGATGGCAGTAAAGAGTGACAGCTGTCATTAAAATAGTCCAAACAACTCAAAGAAATACAGAGCTGATTGCCTTTTGGACCCCCATTCTGGCTTCCCTAGGAGCAGAATAGGGGCTGTCTTCACTGAGAACTTGGGAAGGGGAAAGAGATGGGGTGAGATACATCTCTCCGACAGCAGCTATTGGCATCAGAAGTCCAATCGAACAGGTGAGAGCGAAGAAGTGCCATCAAAAGAACCCTTATTCATCATTTCTCCCCTCCTCAATTCTCTCCCTTTTCCTTATGGGGGCTGGGAAGAGAGGAGACCCACCCCCTGGCTACCATGGGCGAAAGTGAAGGAGGGAAAAGGATTCTCACCCTTTCCTGGAGTGGTGTGGCCTGCAGGGCACCCAGGGAAGCAAGTCTGCAATCTCCACCCACCCACCCGTGCAAGATGAAGTCACTTCTTGCAATGCTCCTCTCCCTTAAAAATGCTTTGGGGTAGCCTTGAGCTGTGTAGGAAGCTTAGTTTAGGGCATGAAACACATATCCAGTGTGCTCTATAGCAGGGATGGTGAACGAGGGCCATTTTATAACTTGTGGACTTCAACTCCCAGAATTCCTGAGCCAGCATGGGTCATGAAAGAGACACGATTGCTCTACAGATCTGTTGAAACTGTATTTTAAACATACTCCCTTCCGCTGAAGAGCTGCAGCACATAAGCCAGGGGTGTCCAACCTTGGCAACTTTAAGCCTGGAGGACTTCAACTCCCAGAATCCCAGCCCAGCTGGCTGGGGAATTCTGGGAGTTGAAGTCCTCCAGGCTTAAAGTTGCCTAAGGTTGGACACCCCTGACATAAGCTGTTTGCGGGGAGGCAATGGAGCTGCTATGGGAAGCTTTGAACAGGCGACCCCACTTTCTGGCGTCTGGAGAGCTAGCATTCAAACAGGCCAATCTCCCCTCCTTCTCTCCCTGCCACTGGTTGGAAAGAGAGATGTCTTTGTGACACGTTGCAGACTGTTCCCTTAAGGTCTTGACAACTGAAATGGCTCCGGAGAAGGAGAATGGCAGGGTATGCCTTCAGTAAGGCCTCAGGTGGTCAGTAGAAACAGGGCAGACTCCTCTCCTAAGTACTCTTCAGAATATTTTGCCACAGTTTGAGTGCTTGGTATAGATTTTTGCACCAGAAATGAGAAGGGGGGTGGGGGTGGGGGGAGAAAAGCCACTTCTAAAGCACAGCAAGTATGGTAAAAGTTGTCTTCGCAGAGGGCTGTGGTGCATTTATGGCCCCAACAAACAGTGTGTGGAGCAACTGTACAGCAAGGCAAGTAGGATGTTTAGATAAGTCCCCTCCCCTTAATCAAATAATGTACCAAGTCACGTGAGACCTGCTTCCTTGAGCTGCTTTCCTCATACAGTCACAAAAAAGGGGTATTCAGCGCATTAGCAAAGCTAGTTGCAAGAATCTTCCCAGTCTCAGAATTGGCTGAGAATCCGTAGAACATTTATTGTACAGGTTTAATAAACACATTCATCAAGTGGATACTGTGTGTTATATTACAAATCAAACATTCATTCCTATGCTCACAACCATACTATTAATAAGTTCTGAATATCCTTATTTGGGGCATTATGTATGTAACAACAGTGGGGAAAATTACATTTTTGTGGAGGAGACAAAAAGCAAAGAGCCAGTCTAACCATATTAAAGAAAACAACGGTACTCATATACTTACTGTCCCATCTCCAGAACTGCAGAGGAATTAAATGATGCATGCTCTATTTTTCTACTTTACTGTAGTATTTCTTAAAACGTTACAACACAAAACAACTCTTTGGGGGTAGATCCAGGAGGATGCTTGCTGGGATTACTATTTACAATACCCAAATGGGGGTCTTTTCTAGGAACGTTTTACAAGGAAAGTTCCATAGCAGGTGATATATACAAACCCCTTTTAATCAGAATACTCACTGTCAAAAAACAATTGGCAACAGGCCGTGGCATTCTTGGGGACAGGAGTATGGCAATTAGTCAGGGAGTAATTATCAAAGAGATCTAGCCACTTGATCTGAGTTTGGGGAAAGGAACTTTCTGGAGAGGAGCAGGGCCAGAAACAATGGTTGCCCTTAATGCCAGGCCTCTCGTGGAGATTCGGCGTGGGTTGCTGGTTTTCATGGGAAAGGAACAAGAGTTTAGATTTCTTGGCCTTTCTGTCCTGGAGACTGCCTGTCTTTTTCTCACTCAAAACCAAAGGCCTCAAGCTAATACTACCAGATTCCCTCGTTTCCTTACAGGCGTATTCTACAATGGAGGCTCCCTTTCCTGTTGTATCCTGCTTTACATTAGCTCTGGAATATTTCAAACCATTTCCTTTCCTGGAGGGGTACATTCTTTTCCTCTGGCTAGACAACCACGGCTTGCCCTGTTTAACTCTGTTTCCTTTACTTTTATTATTCATCTTGCCTGGGATTAGTTCCTCGCTTTTCCCATCACCGGCACGATTTCGCACAAACCCATTATCCATCTCAGGATGGTTTAGCTGCGAATGTTTTGTAGCGCTGTAGCCTTTTGCTTGGTTGTTTCTCTGGATCACTTTCCTCACCGGAGTAGCTTCATGTGGCTCTTGACTAAAGGACCACTTTCTCTCTTGGCTTTTTGCAAGAAGACTTGCGCTGCAGCAACAAAGCGTTTTGTCAGCACTGGGGCCTCCCAATGGAATGCGGCTCTTCTGCCGCGTGTCAAAATTGCCTTTACTTTCTGAGCCAGCCTTAGTAGAGATACCTTTGTTTGCAGGAGAGATGTTTAAAACATTCAAGTGGCAACTGTAAGATAATTGGTCCAGCAGCGCATCTGGAGAAGTCTGGGAGCTGTTGTCCTTGAGATGATGAGATTCTCTGGGTGCGGAAATGAACGCCTGTAAGTCATTCAGAATTCTGGAAAGCTTCATGTGATCCAATTGTTCACAGATCTTCAAGTGCTGCTGGTTCTGCTGAACTGTAAATTGCTCCAGACTATCTTTGAGTAATTGAAGGCTAGACTTCAGATCTGAGATTTCTGTGTCTTTCTGTGGAAAGTGGTCATAAACAGGAGAGGAAACGGTTAAGATGGGTTTAAAAATGCTTTCATTCCAAATACAATACTCTCTCCACTGAAGGACATTTCAGGCATTGTATTTTCCTTATAATGTGTGGGAGAAGGAGGTATATTTCTTTTTTTATATATAGGTGAGATATATGAAGAGTTTATTGTTAAGCCCTGAAGCCAAACATGCAGTACCTTCAAAATTCATGAACTGTAACTAACATTTGTGCAACGTTCACTACATCATGAAACAGACAAGTGAATTCTTACTTTGATTTTCCCATATGTCGAAAAAGACACCACCATCCCCAACTTGGGATTTTATCAAGTTTGAGTTTAATCCAGTATCGTATTGGAGAAGTGTAACTTGTACAAAGCAACAAAGAATGGCACATGTAACACTTCTGCTCCACAAACTGCACTGGGTATCAGTTTGCTTCTGGGTTCAATCAAGGGGTTAGTTATGTCTTACAAGACTTGTATATAACCAGGCTACATAATGAGCCACAGTGGCGCAGCGGTTAGAGTGCAGTCCTGCAGGCTATTTCTGCTGACTGCTGGCTGCCTGCAATTTGGCAGTTCAAATCTCCCCAGGCTCAAATTGACTCAGCCTTCCATCCTTCCAAGTTCGGTAAAGTGAGGACCCCCATATTGGTGGGCAATATTCTACTCTGTAAACTGCTTAGAGAGGGCTGTAACAAAGCACTGTGAAGTGGTATATAAGTCCAAGTGCTCTTGCTATAATACATAATCGGCTTCATCCAATTCCTGTACATTGGCCCATTTCACCTGATCAGGCAGAGATGTTGCAGACCTTTTGGGTTAAAGAACTCTGACTGGAGGGGTGTAGGAAGAGATTCTTCCCTGGCATTGCCCCCTACCCTGTGGAATATCCGCCCCTCCCCCCACCCCAGTGGTGAGTAGGTCCTCACTCTCCAGGCCTTCTGAAAAGGAGTCAAAACATAGCTCTTTGACCTCACGTGAAGAACCCATGCGACTGTGGAGCTGCTTGGTGGCATGAGAACCTCCCAACACCTTAATTAAAATTTAACATTATTTTATATATTGTTTTTATACTTTAAGGTTTTATTGTACGCCACCTAGAGTCCCTCTCTGGAGGGGATGGGTGGTTCAGAAACGAGACATAATAAAATCAAATGAAACTGTCTTACGTTCTTCTCTCTTACATCCCACCTTGCCCAAAGGGCTCTGCAATTCTTTAGAGCAAAGATGGACACCTGGAGAAACCCTGCGATTTTATTGTCTGTAACATGAAGTAATGTAGTTTCATCTGTAAGCTGCCTCTAAACAGTTAAATAATCATAATATTTGTTATAGATGTCAGCTTTCAAAACTTTACCACTGAGGAACCTAAAGTATTAAAAATGTAATTCTTCAATGGTAGTTTTGAAAGCTGTCATCCATGAATTTTTTTATATTTGGGGTCCGTAATAGATTTTCCACACTCCGAGACCCTTATTAACCCATATCAGTTTCTTGGCTGTCTTCAAAGTGCAACTCCAGGGCAAAATATTTTGTTCTGCTAATGAAAGGGAAAATGTTAGTAGAAAGGATATCTTTAGAGAGAGCAGTCGTCTTCTTTGTCTTAAAAAAAAGTCTCTAACCTAGTTATCTATAAAGTAAGAATTAAGTGATTCAACCAGGCAAAGAATGTCAATTTATTAAGTCATCAACATGACACAGATATTAATGAACCAAACCTTAGTATGCTCATAACTTTCCTGATGTATTTGTAAAGCTATCCTTGTTTTCATTAAGTCATATTTTCCAAGCAGACATATGTGGTATAGCTTCTGAGAGCAAAACTTCTTTATAGGCAAATTTGGCATTGAAGCAATCAATCATACATCTTTTAACATTAGGCAGATAATTATATCAAAGCAAAATTGACCTATTTTCATCCAATCAAATAAATTTCAAGGAATATATAAGGGGTTTTTTTTTTCCTTTCTCACTAGCTGAACAAAGAATCTACCCACAGGATTAAAGAAAAGTAAGAATTTTCCATTGCTATTCAAAGTTAAATTCTGTAAAATAATTTGTAATGAATGCAGTGTATGATCATGTAATTTTTTAAAATGTATTTTATTGACAGGCTGTCAATCATGGCAAACATGCAGCTTTTGGAACTTTAGGTTTTGATTTGCACAAAGAGTCTCTAACACCTAAAAAGATTACATGATTACTTCATAACATATGATACTGTAAGCATAACATAAGGCTACATCTCTGAAGACACAACTTGATAAATTCTGAAGAAACAGTGAAGCTCAACAAATTGCAGCCTACTGAAGAACAATTTCCACTTACTTCTTGCAGCCTTTTCTCCATTCCTAGTAATATTTGTCCTGTTTCATTTTTCTCACCAAGAGCATTCAGTAACAATCCATAATGGGACTGAGAGGTTTCTTGCACTAGACAGAGAAATCAATACAAACCACATTATTCTATCACCTGAATACACGAATTATGTCACTAAATATAGATTGTGAAGTGGATATACATTTAACACAGACAGAGGGCTAGAAAATTTACACAATGTTATTTGCTTTGATATTAAATTAACTAAAATACACTGCTCAAAAAAATAAAGGGAACACTTAAACAACACAACGTAACTCCAAGTCAATCATACTTCTATGAAATCAAACTGTCCACTTAGGTAGCAACACTGACTGACAATCCATTTCACATGCTGTTGTGCAAATGGAATAGACAACAGGTGGAAAGCATAGGCAGTTAGCAAGAGATCCCCAATAAAGGAGTGGTTCTGCAGGTGGTGACCACAGACCACTTCTCAGTTCCTATGCTTTCTGGCTGATGGTTTGGTCAATTTTGAATGCTGGCGATGCTTTCACTCTAGTGGTAGCATGAGACGGAGTCTACAACCCACACAAGTGGCTCAGGTAGTGCAGCTCATCTAGGATGGCACATCAATGTGAGCTGTGGCAAGAAGGTTTGCTGTGTCTGTCAGCGTGGTGTCCAGAGCATGGAGGTGCTACCAGGAGACAGGCCAGTACATCAGGAGAGGTGGAGGAGGCCGTAGGAGGGCAACAACCCAGCATCAGGATTGCTACCTCCGCCTTTGTGCAAGGAGGGACAGGAGGAGCACTGCCAGAGCCCTGCAAAATGACCTCCAGCGGGCCACAAATGTGCATGTGGCTGCTCAAACGGTCAGAAACAGACTCCATGAGGGTGGTATGAGGGCCCGACGTCCACAGGTGGAGGTTGTGCTTAGAGCTCAACACCATGCAGGATGTTTGGCATTTGCCAGAGAACACCAAGATTGACAAATTCGCCACTGGCACCCTGTGCTCTTCACAGATAAAAGCAGGTTCACACTGAGCACATGTAACAGACGTGACAGGGTCCGGAGACGCCATGGAGAATGTTCTGCTGCCTGCAACATCCTCCAGCATGACCGGTTTGGCAGTGGGTCAGTAATGGTGTGGGGTGGCATTTCTTTAGGGGGCCGCACAGCCCTCCATGTGCTCGCCAGAGGTAGCCTGACTGCCATTAGGTACCGAGATGAGATCCTCAGACCCCTTGTGAGCAGGGTTGCCATCTGGCCGTTTTTCCGGCCAAATTCGAGAAATCTGGCCGTATTTCTATCTGCTTGGCCGTGAAAAAAATGATGTCTCCGGCCAAATTTATTTGGCCGGAAATTTGGCCGTACGAAAGTTGCTTGGCCATGAAATCGGCCAGATCTCTCCTTCCCTCACGCATGCGCATCACCATGAGCAAAAGGAGGACAAGCGCATCCTCTCAGTTCTCCGACATGCCCACTTCCTCTCAACTCCCGTCACACCCCCTTTCGGGACCTTGGCGCCCGGCCACGCCCCCTTCCCGCCTGTGACCCGAGCAGGAGTGGCTCCTCCTCCATCAACACCACACCCATTCCTATTATGGCTCATTCCACCGCCATGCCCCTCGGCTTCCCCACCCATTCCGAGCTCTCCTTCCCTCGCGCATGCGCGTCACCATGAGCAAAAGGAGGACAAGCGCGTCCTCTGGCGCTCTCCTTCCCTCGCGCATGCGCAAAAAAATAATTTGGCCAAATTTGGCCGTATTTTGACTTGAGTTTGGCCGCAGAGCCAAACTGCGATCTGGCAACCCTGCTTGTGAGACCATATGCTGGTGCGGTTGGCCCTGGGTTTCTCCTAATGCAAGACAATGCTAGACCTCATGTGGCTGGAGTGCGTCAGCAGTTCCTGCAAGACGAAGGCATTGATGCTATGGACTGGCCCACCCGTTCCCCAGACCTGAATCCAATTGAGCACATTTGGGACATCATGTCTCGCTCCATCCACCAATGCCACGTATCACAGACTGTCCAGGAGTTGGGGGATGTTTTAGTTCAGGTGTGGGGGGAGATCCCTCAGGAGACCACCCACTACCTCATCAGGAGCATGTCCAGGCATTGTAGGGGGGTCATACAGGTACGTGGAGGCCACACACACTACTGAGCCTCATTCTGACTTGTTTTAAGGACATTACATCAAAGTTGGATTAGCCTGTAGTGTTTTTTTCCACTTTAATTTTGAGTGTAACTCCAAATCCAGACCTCCATGGGTTGCTAAATTTGATTTCCATTGATAATTTTTGTGGTATTTTGTTGTCAGCACATTCAACTATGTAATGAACAAAGTATTTAATAAGAATATTTCATTCATTCAGATCTAGGATGTCTTATTTTTGTGTTCCCTTTATTTTTTTTGAGCAGTGTACTTTAAGAACCATATGTTGTCATTTTAATTTGATCTGTGAAGTTATTTTTGTTACAATGATCTGGTAAGGATAATACTCTCAAAATATTACTTTCTATTATTTTACTGCTACTCAGAATCAACATCCAAAATAATTTTATTCCTCAACCAATTCTGCCTCTTTCCTCCATACCCTTATTTCTCCTTTCTGTTCTGATCCCACAACTGTGAGTAGTTAAAAACCTCAAACACATTTGATGATGTAGACTAAGATTCACAAAAGCTAATGTGATAATAATTATGTTAATATTGAAAGAGCTATGAGACTCTTGTGATGGCTTTGCACAATGAAAATAGACATTCTAACCAGTTGGTAGCTTTTGTCTTAGCTGTATCCATTTATGGATTATAGACAGAGAAACCAGGCTGTGGTAATTTCTACATATCTGTCTTAAATGCATAATTTACTGTGCCTTTCTGTTCTGTTCCACTCCTGAAGCATGTTCCTGAATATTCAGCCTGGGAGATACTGGCATCCACACAGAATCAAAGGAGAATACTTTCCTTGAATAACATTTTGAAATTTGTCTAGCTGAGGTTCTGGAAAGCCTTGCACAATGTATTTATAGTATTTGTTTAATAACTTATATGGCTGCCCAGCTTATGTTCAGTAGCCCTGAGCAGCTCACAAAAATGGTAATAAAAACATAAATGGAAACAATAATCCAAGAGCAAAAAATATCATTCCTGGCAGCCCCCAAAACACCTCTCCATATATCTACATTAGTTACTTAGCAACATTCATCCTACAATCCAAAACTTGGAGGAGAATTCTTCAAAGGGTTAATCAATCAAGGGAGATGTGAGAGATAATAGTTCAGATTTCCAGCAGGGAGGGGCTGCATTCCAGAGGAGCCAGGAGAGGACAGCAAAGTTTAGATAGTTTGGTTGGAAGGGGAACAAGACAGCTTCTCCCTAGGAGTTCTCAGAGTGTATCATTAATGATGCCAGTGCTACGCTTTAATTTGGCAAGATTTCTGTCTACAGGCGAGGAACAATAAAGGAAACTGCTTTGAAGAAACTCAGTGTGTCTTTCTTGGTTTTTTTGAAGCCTGACATTAATCTTGCCAAACAAAAGCAAACTCCTTGCATCATTAAAGATATAATACTCAGAGGACTCCTAGCAAGGAGCTGTCTTGACAATCTTCCTCCCAATCAAACTATCAAAACTTCGCTGTCTCTTATTCCTCTGGAATGCAGCCTCTCCTTGCTGAGAATCTAGACTATATTCCACCACAGGGTAAAGTTCACGATCATGGTACAGAGCACTCAATCCAATTTCATCATTCCACATCTACTCTAATGACTAAGGTGAGAATGGAATGGAATAGAATGGAAAAGAATGAGTTGGAAGGGACCTTGGAGGTCTTCTAGTCCAACCCCCTACTTGGGCAGGAAACCCTACACCACTTCAGACAAATGGTTATCCATTCTCTTCTTAAAAACCTCCAGTGTTGGAGCATTCACGATTTCTGGAGGCAAGTTGTTCCACTGATTATTTGTTCTAACTGTCAGGAAATTTCTCCTCAGTTCTAGGCTGCTTCTCTCCTTGATTAGTTTCCCCCCATTGCTTCTTGTCCTGCCCTCAGGTACTTTGGAGAATAGCTTGACTCCCTCTTCTTTGTGGCAGTCCCTGAGATACTGGAAGTCACCTCTAGTCCTTCTTTTCATAAGACTAGACATACTCAGTTCCAGCAACCGTTCTTTATATAGGTAGTTGGTGGATAACCCCTGCCATTTGGTACTTGCACCAAGTTGCTTGTTTTATAAAATCTTGCCTGATTGTGGAATATGGATAATATAGTTGAATGGACATGATGGATACTCATGTTCCATTGTGTACCACATTTTAGCTTTTTCAGATCCTAATTTGCTACAACCAGAAGACAAATGCATTGTCAATACTATGTTTACCAAGGGAATAGCTTCAATTGTAGCTAACTGAAAAGGATAATTCTGATTTCAATTACTAAATTTGCATTTTCAAATGTGTGGTTTGATTATAATTGGGCGAGACAGACTTCTAGTTCTCGTATGGTCTCATAGTATTCCCCAAGTCATTTAATGAATTGACTATGCTGAGAAAACTGAATAGATGGAATTTATTTTCAGTTTCCCAAGTACTTCTCCAATTTTCTCCCATTTATTCAAATGAAGAGCTGATAAAAATTATAAAGTCTATGTTTATAATTCCATCAAGCGCTGTTAAGACAATATGTTTAGGAATTATCTTGTTTCTGATTACCTGGCTAAACCTAGAACATCTGAAAGCGAAAATTGTCCTTGATGTACAAAGTAGCAGTCAATCTCTCCAAAAAGTGGTCCTTTCGCACATGTTACAAAACTAGGGAGAATTGCTCAGAGAACAGGCAAGATAAAACAATAAGAAAAAAGAAAAGTAACGACTTGCCTGTGAATTCAACCTGTATAGTAGGTGAATTATCTTTACAAATCTGCTGAAACCCAAGAGTTTATTTTAGTTGGCTGAGTATAAAGATTGTATTTTGAATTCTGTGTGTGATTGTTGCCTTCCCTTATTTTCACCTTATATCCCATTTTTCCCAAACAATTCTTCATAACTAGAAATTTGGCTTCATTGGCTTTATAAAATAATTTCTAATTACAGGATTAGTGTATGGTTTGCTAAGTTCTATAATTCTGGACTTGGGGCAGGAAGATCAAAAATACTTTGCCTTCTATTTTCCTAACCTTGGGTGAATGGGGAAGTCCTGGGTAAAATCGCTAAGAACAGCATGATGGCTGGGGAATTTGGGAAGTTGAAGTCCACAAACCCTAAATTTGGTAATGTTGAGAAACACTGGCCTAGGGTAGGGTATGTCAGGAGTTTCATTTATTTATTTATCAAATTTATCAAAAAGTGAAGTTTGATTGGTGGCAATCTAATCATAATTATCTTTTATTAGAGAATTAAGAGGCGTGCATAAGTGCACCATCGTGCCTCCCGTCCCTCTCCTATTGTCCCCTATTCGTACCTATTTTCTGTATTCTTACTCATGTTTATACTTATACCTATTATCTTGTAAGCGATTGACAAATCAAATAAATAAAAATAAATAAATAAACCCCTGGAAGAAAGAAAAAACTTCCACAATGGTTTTAAATTATTTCTCCTCTAGTTTCAAATAATGAAATACGTCAGGCATATTTACAAGTACTTCAGCTTAGGTATCGCTATCTCTGATTATTTTGGTAACAGTTGAGATAAAAATATGCAGTAAGAATAACTGAAGGTAGACTAACCCTGTGAAGTTTAATCCAGATAAAACCAATAAGGACTTGGTAGAAGAAGAAAATCTAGGATGGGGCTACTAGTCAGTTGTAGGTTAAATTGAGTCATCACTATTTCTAACCTTCCTAACACAATAAGCTTATCTGAGAATAGAAGGAGAACCAATTAATATTACCTTGAACTTTGGGTTAAGAGTGGTTTGAAGTCACTTGAGACAGATATACACACACACACACACACATATCTAGTACTAATAGCTCTGGAATTGATAATTTGGGGATCCGTTCTTTCCATTATATTATCCATTTTACATTTTTATCCATCTATACCTTTTCTAGTCATTTGATTCATTTGTACTCATGGGGCTGCTGAATTTTTCCAGTATTTTGCAAAATGTCTAGGCATCTCTTCCCAATCTTATATTTACACAACAGCACTTATTCCTTCAATGTAGCCACCAAGTATCTCTTAAGAGTATTGCACAATTCATCCAATGAATTGAGCTGAATTTATTACCATTTCTCAAAAGGTTACTGCTCTCGAGGAATGTGAACAGATAAATAAAACTGCCTTTTAAATTATTACAAAGCTAGCATTTTTCATTATTAGTTTTGTAGATCTTACATTGAAGCATAGATCAATCAATGATGTTATAACTGCTACTGAGCATATTACCTGATCTTATTTAACTTTGTTCAAAAGCTACAGAAAAAGCGGAAGTCTCATTAAAATAAACGGCAAGCTATTATATCTAATATTTCCTTGAATAATTTTTTTCATCTACAGTTAATAATGGATATTACATTATTGCACAAGACTACAGCTGAAAACAAGATTATTTTTTTCTTTCTACCCTAAAATGACTACTGCTGAGTAACTGATCCTTTACTAATAGCTCATACAATTTGTTTTGAGCTTATTAGTTTAAGCAGCAGGGGAAGCACTGATGCTTTAGTCTGGCTTCTAATACTATTTATACAAAATCCATCCATTTTCTGAAATTATTGTATCTGAATATGAGGTCTCATTTTTTATTTTTTCCTTTAATGAGAATCTTGATTTTTTTCAGTTGAAATTCTAGGAAAATTTTCATATAATGTACAGTAATCCAGTAGGAAATCAGTTTTTCAGAAAATATTTTCAGAGTGGAAAAAAATGCATACTGCTTTGGTGTTACTCAGTTTGGGGAAATTGTATAATTCTAAAAAAAAGTTTCAATAGCCTGTTTAGTTGCCCATTGTTCATTCTTACCAAAACTTTCATGAATAACACAAAAATTAGCTGTGTTTAACTTAAAAGCATATTCCTCCTATCTTGAGTCAACGTATCCCAACATCATGATGCTAAGAAAGATACAGTATTCCAGTAGAATGTTAGAGGTCCAGGTAAACTGTACAGGAGTTGCTTTGGTGTAAGCTTGGTCTCAAAAATCTCCATTGATAAACTGAAATACTGAAGAAGTGCCAATCAGCATAAAGAAGACCAATGATTTTGATGCACTAGTGAATTAATTCCAGCCCCTTTAACATACAATTTGGTTTCAGAAAAAAACTATCCTGTAATCTGCAACTCTTATATTGCAAAAACATATGGACTACACAACTCGATCAGGGTAAAGCAATCGATGCAATCGACATAGACTTCTGTAAAGCCTTTGATTCAGTGGTACACGACAAACTACTACTAAAATCTTATGGTATCTCTGGACAACTGCATAACTGGATAGAAGCATTCCTGTCAAAACAGACAACAAATGGTCAAAAATTGGAAGCATTCTATCAAATTCTGTACCTGTCAATAGTGGTGTCCCCCAAGGAAGTGTTCTAGGACCAACTCTCTTATTACTCTACATAAATGACCTCTGTGATCATATTAAGAGCAACTGTGTTCTCTTCGCTGATGATGTAAAGCTATTCAACACCATAGACAATACAGCTACCCTTCAAAAAGACCTCGACTATGTATCAGAATGGTCAAACAAATGGCAACTTCAAATCTCAACGAATAAATGCTGTCTTACACATTGGCAAAAAAAATCAGAAAATAAAATACAAGCTGAATAGTCAAGACCTTGTTGATGATCCAAACTCTGTAAAGGACCTTGGAGTACTAATCTCTAATGATCTAAGTGCTAAAGCCCACTGTAACTACATAGCCAAAAAGGCATTAAGAGTTGTTAACCTAATCCTATGTAGCTTTTTCACTGGTAATTTCATACTACTAACTAGAGCATACCAATGTTCGAACACACCTCATCACTCTGGAACCCACATTACATATCTGATATTAACACAGTTGAGAAATTCCAGAAATATTTCACAAGAAGAGTTCTACACTCTTCTACTCTTTGAAGAATACCTTATGCCACCAGACTTGAAATTCTAGACCTAGACAACCTAGAACTACACCGCCTTCGGTCCATTTTAAGTATAGTATATAAAATCATACATTGCAATGACTTACCTGTCAATGAATACTTCAACTTCAACCATAACAATACAAGAGCAAACAATAGATACAAACTCAAGGTTAACCGCACCAAACTTGATTGCAGGAAATACAACTTCAGCAACAGAGTGGTCAAGGTCTGAAATATTCTACCTGACTCTGTGGTTTCTTCCCCAAACCCCAAAAACTTTAACCTTAGACTGTCTACTGTTGACCTCACCCCTTTCCTAAGAAGTCTGTAGGGGGCGTGCATAAGCGCACCAATGGGCCTACCAACCCTAGCCTATTGTTTCTTTTATTTTTCTTATATGTATCCATTTCATGTATTTATAATTATGTTTATACTTATACCTATTATCTTGTAAGCGATTGACAAATCAAATAAATCTAAATCTAAATCTACAGGTGGCCAGCACTAGTGTCTTATAGTATCATAAGACTTATATTATTATATACATGGTGGGAATCTGAGCTGATTAACTAGCAATCCTTCTGTTTCTCCATACTGAACTTAGCTACATATGTTAATTTTTTAAAATACATGTTTTACTTTATTTTATTCAGGCAGGAAACAAAGCTGTGTCATGAGAACAGTAGAAGAGAAAGAAGGCAGAAATGAGTTTTTTCCAAGTATTATGGGCTGGCCCTGGGCAGCTGCAGGATCAAGTACAGCACAGCTCTGCATTTTTTATCTCCTTTGCCAGTGAATATTTTTTGATATGAATACTTACGGCTAAAAAGGGAGTTTTATATACTTTTTAAAAATGTAGTTAGATTCTTATTTATTTCTTGTGAGATTGATCTGTCCCCCAAAGAGGGGAAAGAAGGGCTGATTTCCATAGCTATATGCTTCAGAGTCACAAGGCCAGGTGGGACTATAGCATATTTATTTATGTCTCTCTCAATTTGCCAGAAAAAAACAACATGGTTTGTGGCAACCCTGTCTCATAAGAAGTACTTATTTATGTATTTATTTGAATTAGTAAGTCACCCAGTTCCAATGCACTCTACATGAGGTAACCCTTGGACAATAATGCCCCAAAGGTGCTTTTTTCAAGAGGCAACTGGACTTTCTGTTTTTTCTTTGAAGACATTTCACTTCTCATCCAAGAAGCTTCTTCAGCTCTGACTGGGTGGTGGGGAATGGAAGGATTTATAATCCTTACAGACAGCTGGTCATTTACATTCTTTCAGCAAGTTGTTGAGGCCACCTGGAGGTTTTTCTATGTTGTCAGGGCTGCCTGAGTAGTGCAAATGGGTATGGAGCCTTCTTGGAACTATTGAAAAAACTGTGTTGTAGACTGGAAAATGCAAATGACCAGCTGTCTGCAAAGAGTATAAACCCTTCAATTTCCCACCACCCAGTCAGAGCTGAAGAAGCTTCTTGGATGAGAAACCAGAAAGTCCAATTGCCTCATGAAAAAAGCACCTTTGGGACACTCATGACCTGGATGACTGAGAATCTCCACAGACACCTTGGAGAAGAAGTGATGACAATAAGAAGTATTAACCCAGGGAGGGTGGGCCAGGATCTGAAGATCCATAAAACTTCTGTGAGAAAATGTATGAGACCTCAATTCTTTTACCCTGCTACAATTAGTTTAAATAACTAAGTAGATCTATATGTTTATGATGTTTTTATGGCTGTGAAAAAAAAATCAGTTTTTTTTAAAAAAGATTAAGCTATCTATAAAATTTTATTATAAGCTCTGGCAGTGAAGAGACATCTTTGCACAGCAACATGGAGTGCTTAAATGTCTTCTGAAGCCTTTATTATAACACTGTTCCTACTGTGCTCATCAATGGTGCATGTCTATGCAATGATTCAATTGCTGAAGAACTGCACAAACACAGAGCCAAAAATAGATAGCAGAACTTGTTTAGCTATGAATGCATATTCAGCAGAAGCTAAATCGTTGCCTCCTTTATTGGAGGTCATAATCTCAAAACAGTAAAGTTCTATTCATAGCATTTAGGGACTCTGGCCATCAGATGGCATCTGTGAAATCTAATGCACCGGTTTATTCATTGCTGCTTTTCTACTGACCAATATAAATGAATATAAAGAGTTTCTTCCACATTTTTTTTTGAAGGGAAAATTGCATTCTTAAGTATTTTGAAGGAAAACATGAACTACAATCAGAAGGCAAGACATTGGGCTTTAAAAGAGAACGCAGTATCTTTCCACGTCTCCATCTTTGTTATTTGGATGATAGCAGGGGTGGGCTGCTACCGGTTCAGGCGAACCGGTATGAACGATGGTCAATTGGCCCTGCTCACCCGCCCCTGCCCTAGTCTGTCCTATATTTCTATGTTTTGCAGCTCAGCTGAGGTGCGGCACAGTGGATTGCTGCTTCTCAGCTGTTTTATTCACCAGTGCTGCAGTAGAAAGTAAGTTTTAGGCCTGTAAATTGGCGGTTTCTAAACGCTGTGTGTGCAAAGCACACATAAGCACACAAACCGGTTGTTACATCAGTAGAATCCCACCACTGGATGGTAGGAAAATATTTAACCATCACTGTTTACCAAGTCAAAAAACATATTTATTAGCAGTCTTGCAGAGATGAATCAATGTGCAATATATTGAAAGTAGTAGATTCATTTTCATTATGCATATAACGTTCTGCTGTGATTTGTGCTTGTGGTAAATGTCAAGTGTGCTTTTCCAGAACTTGGGAAGACTAAAAAGATTAGTCCTGGGATTTGTTCCAAGATAACTACTGAAAAAAAAAAAAGGAACGAGGAGGAAGCGTAGGAAGAATTCCAGATGGCCAAGTGAAGGATGCAGGACTTTTACAGTGAATCACTTTTAGTATATTTACTATCTAAATAGAATGTTTTCTTTGCCAAGTGGTTTATAGCTGTGTGAATGTTCTGGAGAAAACAAAGAACTGCAGTTTCAAGGTAGTACCTGATGAGTAAATATAGCTATATAGAAAGCTATGATATATCTCCAAATTCTCCTTCCTAGTATTTTAGATATTTTCATGGTCCTTGCACATCCTACTTTGATTTTCTTTGAAATACTGTACTTGTTCTACTTCTTAGTATCTTGTATTGTTTCTGTAATATTGGTCTTCATCATAAAAACTATTCAAATGTGTTAAAATATAATATTAATATTACCAATAAGTGAGGTAGCAATCAAAACAGGGCAGAATAAAACATTTATTAAATTATTCATATGGCCTAAACATAGGAAAACAAACAACCTCTCACAGAAAATAAGATTTCACTCACTCCTTGATTGGAAAATCACAGCTCATAAAACATTCTTTCTTATAGCTACATAGCAGTCATCTGGTAAAACCACAAATACAGTCTTGCTAGATCAGGTAAGAAGTCCAGCATTCTGTATCACACAATGACCAGAAAAATATGTTTGGGAAGGTGAGAAAAACAAGCAAGTATCAAAATAGTTCTTTTTCAATGCTTCTCCAAACAGCTATTATTTAAGATAGGCTATCTGTTATTTGGGATATCATATACAGGCATCAAGACCGATGGGTATTGCTTGCCCAGTCTTTCAGGAATTTTTCAGCAATCTTCCTTGGTCTAGTGAAGGCACCATCCTACAAACTGGAAACTATGAGTTCTAGTTCCGTCTTAGGCATAAAAGCCAGCTGGGTGATATGGGCCAGTCACTGTCTCCCATCCTCACAGGTTTCTTATTGTGGGGACAATAGGAGGAGGAATATTATGTATATTTGCTGCCTTGAGTTGTTTATAAAAATAATAAAGGCAGTAAGGATGGATGGATGGATGGATGGATGGATAGATAGATAGATAGATATAGATATAGATATAAACAGACAGACAGACCTAGATAGGTATAGATATACTGTAGCTATAGATAGATACAGATTATGCAGGGAAACCATACCATCAGGAAATATGCCCACAATGGAATGGGTCAGTACAGCGACTCATTTGATTTTTATTTTCTGTTGGATACAGAAATATTCCACATACTTACTTGTCTTAGAAATATTTCCCAAATCATTCAAAACAGATTTCAGAGTTTCTTCTAACATACTGAAGGAGGACTGCAACTGAAAAATAAATTAATAATGTTGTTGGCTGATGGGTAGTCACTTATTTTATTATGTGTTCTGAGTATTCAATGTTCAATGGAGAAATTGCAATTGCATTTTGATCACACAGTAGTAAGAAAGACAAAACATCAAAATGTAGTGCAACTTTCCGCCCCCTACATTCACCTTTTGACAATCAAACTTTCTCTTACCTTTTGAAGACTCTCTTTGGTGTTCAAAATAAAAGCATTTAAAAGGTCACTGAAAGAGACATATTGGAAAATTACAAACTTCATACGTACATTAATCAGAAGAAAATGAATAGGAAAGATTAGGAGAATCTCACGAGATTGTGCAATAAACCATAATATGTGGTTTGGAAATGCCTTAATTCCATATTAAAATATTTATGAAACATTCTTTTTTTACAGCCAAATAAATTCCATTAGTAAGAATCCCAAGCTGACGGGTCTTTCTAAAATGCTGGCAGATGGCTAGCACTAAAGCAGAAATGTCAGCAGTTGTATAAATTATTATTTTAACCAGCCAAATTAATTAAATGCAGAATTTAACAAGAAGAGATAAATGGAACCAGTGAGCTTATATACATCTCCATATTTTGCATATACTGATATTTACGAGCATTTTCACATACGCATTTCCCATCTCCAATTCCTCAGAAAGCAGTTTAAATTTGACCCTCAGTCTTTCTAATGTCTATAGATCTGAAAACTTTGAAAACATGCAGGGAATACAATGAAACAAGCAATAAGAAAGTACACAGACATCATTCAATATGTGCCCCCCTCCCAATCTACTACCAATCCTAGAACTTATTTTCAATGCATGCATACGTATTTGTTATACATACGTATGTACATACATATGTACATACATACATATGTATGTACATACATACGTACGTACGTACATACATACATACACCAGCAAACAGAATGGAAGCTTCCTGGTTGCAAAGACACCATTCCTCTCCCATTATTTTATTTTTTTTGCAGACAGTAAGGATAAAAGCACAGGATGCAAGTCCTTCTTCCAATAATTTAAGCCATTGTTGCAAGATGCTATCATTCTTTGTAACTATAAAGGCTACTTCAGTGTGGACTTTCCTATTAGACGATTTCCCATCCAAATTCAGGTGACCTAAGATACTCTGTTGAATATGCACCCTATATCATAGAATTTGGCATGCAGAAGGGTGTCTTCTTCCACATTGCAATACATTCCCTGGAATCTGAGAGCTGAGCTTGGCCCCCTCACTCTGCACTTGAAAACTGTATAGATGGTCCTTGCTTACCAAACACTTGTTTAGTGACTGTTCAAAGTTACTGTGCTGATGAAACACAAGGCTGATGACTGCTCCTCAAAGTGGCAGCCATCGCAGTGTTCCTGTGGTCACATGATTGCCATTTGCAATCTTCACAGTCAGTTCCTGAAAGCAGGTCACAAATTGCACTTAACTACCTGCAGTGTTTCACTTAACAACTGCAGCCGCAACTGATGTCATAAGTCAGTACGGGCAAGTGATATCAAGCTTAACAACCACATTGCTTAACGATGGAATTGCCAATCCCTATTGTGGTGGATAAGTTAAGGCTACCTGAATATCTCTTCCAACAGGTGGATTAAAGTCTATGGAGATTCTCAGTCATCCAGGTCATGGTTGTCCCAAAGGTGCTTTTCAAAAAATTTCCTTAATTTTTTTTTGCTTCTCATCCAAGGAGCTTCCTCAGTTCTAGCTGTTCTATTGAGCAGTCCTCTCTCAATAGAGGGAAAGGGATATGACCCACCACCTGTCTCCTGTTTATATAACACTGTCTTTTCAGCAGTCCCCAAAAGGTCCCACACCCATTTGCACTCTGACTCAGCTGATTCGAGAATACAAATTAACCCCCAAGTGGCCTCAACCACTCTCAAGAGTCCCAATGGCCAGATGACTGCAAAGAATATAAATCCTTCCATTCCCACCATTTAGTTAGAACTGAAGACGCTTCTTGAATGAGAAGTGAAATGTCTTCAAGGAAAAAAAAATTCAAGAAAGTCCATTTTCCTTTTGGAAAAGCACCTTTATTTTTAGACTCCTGTCTTTTGTTCTGTTTTTAAAATGTTGTTAGTGGACCATGGTACTCACCTGAATAGAAAGGGAGGGATGATATCAAATATAAGAACAAGCATATACACAATACTTTAACAAACATTAACTATTTTTGTAGAGCATATATAGTTGTACAGTATTATCTTTAAAAGGAGGAAACATTTATTTCCCAGCTTGCAGAAATGTTTGCATACTTATCATATTTTTCCTTGATCTTTTTCTTATTTTCTTCAAATTGCTCCATGACTCCTTTGAATCTTCCAGAGAAATTATTAAAGGAGACATTTTCCTTTTCCTCTTTTCCAAAGAGCTGTGGTTTAGACTGGTATTTGGCAAAAATACTGATATCGTTCTGTTTTTATCAGGAAAAATGAAAGATGTGAGTGTTTAACATAAATTAAGAAAAGGACAAATCAGTGGCATTCAGTCACCACTAAATATACTTTTATGATTGGGTGCACTAGATAGAATTGTATTTTTTTCAAAAATATTTACAACTTCAAGGATCTTATGGTAACGAATATCCAAGGCTAAATTTAATGTACACTAAATACTAAAGGAACCAGCTGGCAACCTACTGGCATCTTTTGTATTTTCTTTAAGATATTCTGGGGAACTGGTAAAGTTCCAGAAAATAGCACAATGCCAAATCCCCTCACTGCCTATTTAAAGGTTGGTTTGTAATGAAAAACAGAGGAATCTTATCGCTTCCATTACAAACTGCATGAAAGTTAATCAAAAATAGAAACAGAAGCTCCCATTTTTCTCCTAATTGCATCAAGGAAAGAAAACAACATGGGACTTTCTGCAACTTCTTCCTACTCAACTCTGGTGCTAAACTGTGATGTAAATGCAGCCTCTCAAAAGTTCTGATTTGCTACTATGGATTACAATGGCTACTTAAGATATTTCTAAGAAAATAAAAAAATAGATAACAATATTTCTTATGTGAGAAAATAAGATGATTTTTTAAATTGATGATCACAAACATTTTCATTTTAAAAAATCTAGAACTATCCAATAATATTTGCACTACACAATTTTTTAAAAAACCTAATACCCCATTGATCAGTAACATTTTGGCTAGAATTTTGGGTAAATTATAACTCTTATCCTATGCTGCTTTATTGGAATTTTTGTGAGTCTCATATTTAACATCCAGCTTTCGCAGAAAGAATATCACTATGTGAAAAAACAATTACTACCAACCTGCCTTCAATAGAGGACCTGTATACTGCACGAGTCAAAAAGAGGGCTGTGAAAATATTTACGCACCCCTCACATCCTGGACATAAACTGTTTCAACTCCGACCCTCAAAACAACACTATAGAGCACTGCACACCAGAACAACTGGACACAAGGACAGTTTCCCTGAACGCCATCACTCTGCTAAACAAATAATTCCCTCAACACTGTCCAACTATTTACAAAGTCTGCATTACTATTACTGTTAACCTTCTCATCACATCCAGTCCACTTGCGACTGTATGACTGTAACTTTGTCGCTTGTATCCTTACAATTTATATTGACTGTTTCCTAGTATGATTTGATTGCTTATTGTACCCTATGAGACTATTATTAAGTGTTGTACCTTATGATTCTTGACTCTTGGTGAATATATCTTTTCTTTTATGTACACTGAGAGCATTTGCACCAAGACAAATTCCTTGTGTGTCCAATCACACTTGGCCAATAAAAGAATTCTATTCTATTCTATTCTAATTTTGATTACTGAGGCTGTGTAATATCATAAGCTACACAATGGACTCACGTCCTGAGAATTCTGTTGTGAACCTTTGTCCTGCCTTTGTGGGATAGTAAATTCAGCTGAGGCTGATGCACTCTGTGAATTCTCTGAGCAAAACTGAGAGCCAAAAAGGAACTGAGAATCACTCATACTGTTATGTTCGTTGGGAGCACTGGTCCAGCCAGATGATTTATAGGGCCTGAAAAAGGAAAACAAGGGACATGAACAAATCATATATTTATAAGTTACTGTGGTAATCCATAGTTAGTTAAACAGAGAAATAAGAAAAAAGTTCCCTCTTAGTAAACAAATAATTACATTTATTTATTTTTTTGGCTATGGGTTGTCCTCAACTTACAACAGTTAATAACGGCTTACTGACCGTTCAAAGTTACAACAGCACTGAAAAAAAGTGACTTATGGCACAACCACTGCAGCATTCCCCCATGGTCATGTGATCAAAATTCGGCCATTTGGCAACTAACTCATATTTATAACAGTTGCAGTGTCCTTAAGTCATGTGATCACCTTTTGCAACCTTCTGACAAGCCAAGTGAATGGGTGGAAGCCAGAATCACTTAACAACTGTGTTACTAACTTAACAACTGCAATGATTTATTTGACAACTGTGGCAAGAAAGATCATAAAATGGGGCAAAATTCACTTAACAAATGTTTTACTTAGCAACAGAAATGTTGGTTTCAATTGTGGTCGTAACAATGGGATTTCCCCATGTATTTCACCAGGAAGCATTGATGGGGGCTCAAAAATCATCCCCTCCAAACTATACCAGTGGGCTACGAATCTGTTGGTGACGTCTGTTTTCCTCTCCGAATTCAAGAGGACCTAACCCTAACCCTAAGTGGGTTTGCCCCCACCAATGGGATTTCCCCATGTATTTCACCAGGAAGTGTAGATGGGGGGGGGCGGGGCTCGAAAAATCAGCGCCCTGCTAACCATACCGAGGGGCTACAAATCCATTGGCAACATCCAGTTTGCTCTCCAAATTCAAGGGAACCTAAACCTAATCCTAAGTGGGTTTGCCGTAAAATGAGGACTACCTGTATTGTGATTCCAAAATTTACTCCAAATTCATCAATAAAAATGCATTTCATGTTTAGCTATTCTAACATTATTTTCACTAAGGAACTGAAATTGTGAGGCAATCTTCATGCCTTATCATCTAAAATATAGAACTAATAAGAAATAATTGGCCTACAGCCAATATGTTCACTCCGTAAACTCTTTCGTGTTTTCCACTATCTGTCACCTAAAAATCTCAGTTTGGACTGGTATTTTTCCTCATTGGAAATCCCAGAGTTTGCAGGGATGAAATTCTGATTTGACCTCACAATTCATGTAATGTTTAAGACATTTCTTTATGTCAACATCTGCTGTCTGCCATCTTATATGCCAATTGTTTTTATTTTTCAGAATCTTTCAGGTAGTGCATGGGTACAAGTCAAACACTGCCATGTTTATTTGATGTCAGCAGCTCTATTCCAACAAGACATACCTTTCCCTTTTTTCATTGCTATTTATAGGAGACTTGAGCATATTGGATTAGAAATACTAGCATATCAGAAAAATGATTGAGAAGCAAATGATTATGGAAATGTAATAAATATGCAATGTTTCTATAAATATAATAAAATCAAAGTATGAATTCTGCCATATTCCAGATATATGCAAAGCCTTATGCTGCGCGCAAATTACATCTCTAAACAGCAAATGAATACCACCTAACAGAATGTACTTTTCCTGTCCTATACTAATAATGGAGGTTGGTATTTTAAAATAGCAAACCATGCAGAGAAACATCTGCAATAATTTCACATCAAAATGTTTCCTAGTACTGCTTTGATTTATAACATGAGTCATATAAACTCAAAGCGGTATGATACGTACAGATATTTGATTTGTGTGTCAACAATACCGATTGATAAAAGGGATAAAATATCATGCTCTGTGTAGCGCATTGTGTAATTTAAATAAACATAAAAGCAAATTTTGCATGTGGAAAAAATAAGTACGCCCCTACCATTACCTCAAATACCTAAAATTAGAATCAGGTGCATCCTATCAGGTGCAAATGATTAGAATATCATTATTAGAATATTAGAATATCTGGTTGGAACCTGCCTTACTGAAACCTCAGAGATTTATTTTGATTTGCTCTTTGTTGTTGAAGTGTGTGCTATCATCATGCCTAGATTGAAAAAGTTATCTGAGGCCTTCAGGGGAAAAAAAAGATCAGAGATGCCTAAAAGGGACTTAAAAGATTGCCAAATAAATGAACATCAATCATTCTACTGTGCAGAAGATTATCTACAAGTGGAGAAGGTTTCAAATAGTTTTCTCATGAACATCTAGGCAAAGAACAGTATTTTAGAACAATGTGTTCTGGACAGATGAGGCAAAGAGAGGGTTATTTGGCCACAGGACCAGAAGACACATTTGGTGAAAACCAAAGATATTCAGAATGATGTCAACCTCAAGAACCTGATGTCTACTGTAAAGCATGGTAATGGAAATGTTATGATTTGGGGTTACTTTGCTGTACCAAGACTTGATGCTTAGTTACTGTCTTGTCCCAATAGGATTGGCTCACACCATCCATCCTGGCAGAGAAGACATGTTGTGGACCCTGTCAGTCAAGGATTTTTGGCTGATGGGGTCCAGGAGAAGAGTCTAGTCCACCAAGACTCCTGCCCTTTGGAACACTGTACCCATGAAGGTGAGATCCACACCCGCCCTTCTGACCTTCTGTAAGGGTCTGAAGACCTGGCTCTGCCAGCTGGCCTGGGGCACCACCATTCTGGAGGCGGTTATTGGATTAGGAAAGACCCCACCTTTTCCTATGTGCTTCGTGTTCCCCTACTTCCCACCTTTCAACAGCATTTATTATTGTTTTTATGTATGTATTTTAATACGTGTAAGCTGCCTAGATGTAAGCTGCCTAAATAAATAAAGTATTTAGCATTCAGAATATGTAGAGGCAATCTGATGCCTCAGATTATGCATTTAGCTCATAACTAGCACCAAATACTCTCATTGTAAAAAAAAAAACCTATCCAAATATTAAAATATATTATTTACCTAATTAGTTTCAATATTGTGGTTTTTTTTTTTTTTTTAAAAAGGTTTTTCCTTGGGTGGAAGGATAGGGGAAATTTGCTTGTAGAGAAGACATATGCTTGGCCTGGCTTCAGCAACAGCTCAAACATTATAATCTCTGCCCATTTTTTTTTTAACATTTGCATCCTCTGGACAGTTTCCCAGCTCTGAAATGGATTGTGTCAGCATGTCTGTGAGAGATTAATCTTTGCCATCAGATAGATTTATCCATGGCACACACTGCGACAAAATCTGAACTGTACATCTAAACTGAATATACTGTGTCTCACTGCTGCCTGGTTCAACAAGCACAACAATTCAGATATTTTAAGTCAACTGCTACAGTTCACTGTAACTTTCTGGAAAATATGCAAATATACATAAAGGCATCAAAATTAAGCTGGCACAAGATGATCAACACCAAAAAGAGTAGCCATTCTAGACCTTTTTTTTTTTCCCCAGGGTTTGAAAATGACTCTGGATCATTAGTTAGGAAATCAAATGCATCTCACATTCCTAAAGAGAACTTCAGTGCTATCTTCAAAAAGGATAATCCCTTCCTCCCTTTGAGATTTTCTTTATGAGTTTTCTTGAGCTAATGTGCTCCTTATGTGCACTGAGAAAAAAAAGCTGGAAGTGATTTGGATATGAATCTAATAAGCTTAACACCACCAGTTTTATTTAAAAAATCCAAACTCTGATCCTAAATCATAACACATCAAGCAGCATGTGATTATTTAAATGGTAATCATGTCAGAAATATTAATTGCACTATTTCCATGTTAACTCCTTCTGCTTTACCAGTTTTATTCATTTACCTTTTTTGCATTGTTTATAATTATTTTCTTGTTTTAATTTTCTCCTTTTACCATCATCACAGAAAAGCAAGAGGGCAGGGAATTTGGTATCTACATTGATAGATTTTCAGAGTTTTGCTAATATGATACCCATTCTTCACTTAAACTGCATTGCAATTAGCATACTGATTATTCTGATTATAGGATGTTCTATTTTCTTTCTCTCCTTGTCTGTCATGCTTTTTTTTAAAAATCCTTTGCATTTTTTGTTCTGGTTAATCTACTGAGAAAAACATGTTTGTTCTTGCTACTACTTAGATGGAAGATCTATTTCAATGTGATTTGATAAAGAAATAGTCTAATCAGAAACTCATACCCAAGCTCATATGCGTGTAAAATATCCTATACTGTTATATAATGAGTAAATTATATTTTGAGCATCATTATTCATTTCAGTGTGGTCTCCATCAACACTGAAGAGGCCTTTCACATAATAAATTCTGTACTATGAAAAAGCATAAGAGAAATCACAGCAATAAAATGCTAACAAAGCCTCCAGTAATTTAATCTGGCAGTCAAACAATAACTTATGCATATTTTAATATTCCTCCTCCACTAAATATCAGACCAAAGTTCCCATCTGAAGAAGGCTGATACTTGCAGAAAAAAATAGCAAACTATATTTTCTCTCAAATGTAGTGGATATATCTGTAAATCACAAGAAATATTAGCAGCATCAACTCTATAAGTTCATATTACAGATTTCATTAGTTTATAACCTATTGGCTTCAAAATACATCATCATGTGTTGAATCCTTTGCTTTTAAATTTGAAAATAAACCAAAGAAATGCTTTTGATGTAAATTCACTGAGTCAACTATGATTTCCTATTCCAAAAGCAAGGATAGTATGTTGTTTTGATCACTGAGAATTATTCAGATCTCATGAAAAGTTACAGAACATGAACAAACTACTGTTCTCTTGAGTGTAGTATCAGAGACAAGCTTATGTATATCTACTATTTAATTCTCCACTGTGCCTTTCTAGTCAAAAGTAGTGCCCAAGGCAGTTAACAGAACAAAACAAAAATAGCAAAGCAATTAAATATGCATTTAAGAATGTTTAAAATATATAATATATTTATAAAATAGCACTTAAGCAACTCTGCTGACATATTCATGGATGACTAAGCGGTAACTTTCCTGATTTAAAATTCCTTTACTCCCAAATAGATACATGTATATTTTTTGAAAATACTAGTCATTGCAAGCACCTAAACAGAACTGCCAAATAAAGAGTGCTGTACCAGATTCCTATCAATATGAACTATGGAAGATAAAAATGCCTATTATTTCAGTTCTCTGCTTATGACTACTCTGCATCCATCTACCTTTTGTCAGAAACAGGAAGTTACTCCCCCGACAAGAATAGCAAGAATGTTCAAGAATAAATCTGAAATATGTTGGAAATGTCATCAGACACCTGGCTCATATTACCATATGTGGTGGACATGTACGGATGCTAAAAAATATTTTATTAAAATCCACATTGGTTGGAAAAAAATGACAAAAAAGCATATAGATTTGAAACCAGAGATATTTTTATTGGGAATTTTACCTGAAATATATAGTAAAGAACTGAAATACCTGACTGTAAATGTATTAACAGCGGCTAGGATTGTATTTGCTAAAAACTGGAAAAATGAGAAAATACCATCACAGGAGGAAATCATTAAGAAAATATTGGAATGTGCTGAAATGAGTAGATTGATATTTGAAATCAGAGAACAAGATGATAAACAATTTTATAAAATTTGGGATCTATTCTATCAATGGTTAGACAATAAAATATAGTAATGAATTATGTAGATTCTTAGAAAATAATATATAAAGATGTATTCTTATTATATCTACAAAATGATTCTAGGATAGGTTTGAGATAATAATATGAACTGTCATAAAACAAATTAAGTAAAATATTATTTCGTAAAATATGAATGAATAAAAATATAGTCAAATGATTAATAATTATATTAATCTATTTAATACTTGATTGAAAATATGAGAATATATACAATGTAATTGTAATTGAAGACTACAAAATGGAAACACAAAACAATTTGTAAACCAACCGGCACACTGTATGTATATATATATGGAAGATGGCTTGATGTTTTTATGTTTTGTTTGTTTATGTTTGTTTTAAAAACCAATAAAAATAAAAAATATAAAGGAACCGGAAGTTAGATTAGATAGACTTTAGGATGATCTTTTAAACCAAGTTTAATTGTTTGAGTGAACCTTAGTCACTATATTGGTCAAGTGAGTGTACTACTTAAAGAGAGCAACGATTTGTCCAAATCTTAAACTACAATGTTTGCATGCGCTGTCTCAAAGATTCAATTAGGACATTACAGTGAAATCACAATTTAAATTGTAGAAATGTTCTATATGTATAAACTTTCTATCCCATAGGCGTCAAACTTGTGTCATGTTTTGTCGTCACGTGATGTTTCATGATTTTTCCCCCTACGTGGGGTTCATGTGACACGTTCAGCCAGTGGGCCGCCAGTTTGACATCCCTGTAGTCTATCCCAGGGGTCGCCAACCCATTGGTGGGCCGTGAGAAAATTTTGGTGGGCTGCAGAGAAATCTCACCCCAAGAGCATCCCCCAAAGCAATTAATCCAGGCTGCGCAGAAACACAAGGCTGAGCCACCCACATGGCCCGCAGGAACCCTCGCTACCCACTTACTCCTTACCTGGTAAACTTGCCTGCTAAATTTTTATTTTTCCTTTTTCCGACCATCATCTGTTTTCTGTGCCAGGAGATTTAGATTAGCTAGGAAACAGAAAATGGTTGGATTTCTTGTTTTCCAGCTAGTCTTTAGATCTTCAGCTCTGCTTTTAAGTACAGCCAAACTCTTAGGACTGAAGGGTTGCTTGCAAGCAAATTCAGTGCAGACTCATGGTAAGCAAATTTGAGAGACTGAGCTAGCCGATGACAGACAGACAGACAGACAGATTACTGAATGATTCTGTGAGCAACTCAATCTGCCTACTTTGCCTGATATTGGGTAAAAGTTGCTCTTTTTTGAAAAAAAAATCAATACTTACGTGCATGTGTTGTGAGTTAATTTTGTGAGTTTGCTTGCAAGCAAATTTTATGTGACAGACTGAGCTAGCCGATAGCAGATAGATAGATCTCTGAATGAATCTGTGATTCTGTGAGCAACTCAATCTGCCTGCCTGTTTTGCCTGATTTTGGGTAAAAGTTCTTTTTTTATAAAAAAAATTCAATATTTATATAAATATTTATAATATTTAGATACAAGCCATGCCCAGCCAGTCACATGACCACTGAGCCACACCCACAAATTAGTGGTCCCTGGGATCTAAAATTATGAGTTTGGTGGTCCCTGAGGTCCAAAAGGTTGGCGACCCCTGGTCTATCCAGTCCTGTTCTCCTCCATTTAAGATAACTTTTAACAAGAATTTGACATAAGGTCCATACTGAGCAAATTGTGAGTATTACTGACCACATCTTGTTTTCACCTTAAAAAAACATGGTTTGAAAGTCACGATGTTGAACATTTCAAAGTAATACAAATCAATAACAATGGCAGCAATAAGCTTCTTACCCCATTTTTGTTGGAGTCATAAATATATCTTTGGTATTCCAAAGATTCAGATTCATCTTTTAGGCTAGTCTGTTAGAAGAAAGATAGAGAAATATGTGAGGCTGGTTATAAATGCTATATTCATCTTTCTATGTATATCATAAAATCGTATGTTTAAAAGGAGGTTCTTAGCCTAATGAGTCCAAGCCTGTGCAGAAATCTCAGTTAATGATTTCAAAGTCCAACAGATGAATACATACAGTTAAGGGGTGTCCAGCACTTCTCTGGATAATTAGTTATCCTGTCATTACAGTATTAGGAAATTTCTTCTAACATTCAATCAGAATCCACCAATTTGTAATCTGAATCCATTATTCTAGGGCTTGTATTTTAGAGCAATATAGAATAAATAACTTCTGTAGAGGCAAAACTGAATGTGTATTGTTTGCAGCCATATGTGTTTGTGTTTGTGTGTGTAAAAACTTTGCTGTCTATTATTCAGTTGAAAACCAATGATTATTCCAGTATTTTTTACAAGTATTATTACCAACCTAAGTATCATCCTATAGCTCTCCACAAATTTCTGTTTCTTTAGTTGATATTTATTGCTTTAGTTTTCTCTTTACTTATACATTAAGGAAATTAAATGAATGAACAAGGACTTATTTTTGTTGACCTGTTTTGGTAAGGTTTGATTTAATATTCTTCAATAAGTCTAGATCAAATGTCTGTTTATTATCAAATCTGGAATAATTAATAAATTGCTTCATTGTTGCTTTAATTGTAGAGACATATTTGGTTCTATCCCAAATAGAAATAATAGTTCATTTGTTTTTTTCCTTATGCATTTACTAGGCCAACAAATTATTTCAGGTTGCTTTTCTCAAAATATTTCAGTTTAATAAATTCAGTTTCTTGTAAGTCTTGTTTACTTGCGTTAACAAGCAATGCTTTTATCCTTTGTACTAAATCTAAAATTGGTTTTCTAATTGTTTCTGTTTGTTCAGCAATGTACCCTATTCTGTTTCTTATTTGTTTATTTATTTGTTCGTATTCTATCCAGTATGGTATTCTAACACTGAAGGTTTAAACTGATATAAACTCTTCAGTTCCTGATGATACTTCAATCTAATATCCTCTTGTGATAATAAAAGTTCATTAATCTCCTTTTTTCAATTTGCAAGTTTCTGTATTTAGTCTTAAAGTTATTGGATTATAACATGGATGGTAGGAGCTTCCAATTTTACATCTATGTTAGTTAACAGTGAATTAAAAACTCATATCCTACTCATATCTATTACTGGGTACCTTTTATGAATTGAAGAATAATAAATAAATTCTCTCTTCCTAGGATGTTTTTATTTCCATAATATAAATAAGGGAGAGAATTGTGACATATTTAGTGCAGTTCACAAACGTTTTGCCAGGATCCATACAGAAAAGACTTTGTATAAAATGAACTAGTCTAACTAATAGCAGAAGATATTTATTTACATCCTCCCATTATTATTTTTATAAATAACTCAAGGTGGCAGACATAATTAACTTTTATTTCTCCTATTTTCCGCACAAAAATCCTGTCACGTAAGCTGGGGTGAGAGAGAGCGACTTGCCCAGAGTCACCTTGACGGCTTTCAGGCCCAAGGAAGACCTAGAATTCACAGTATCCTGGTTTATAGACCAGTAGCTTAACCACTAAATAGTAAAGCTTATATTTTTCCTTTTCTTGAATATGCCTGGGAGTACATTTGATAAAAAAATAATTATATTTCCAGGTTTTAAAGAAATTCCAGTATTGCCTGTTTTGTCTTGAAATATGTAAATTTTACAAGTATATCATGGCAAGATACTTCTTTATGTTGTTCAAGACAACATATATTTCATATTCTGTGAAATTTCCTAATTTTCAGAGTTTTATCCATATTCAGGTTGCAGACAATTACTGCACTGTTTTCAAGGTGCGTATAGATCTCTCTTTGAGTCTGTACTGTAATTTTTTCAGACATGTCAGATTGATTAATTTGCAAATCCCCAGATTGTTCGTTCCTCCCTTTTTTAAACACAGAGAAAATATTTGACGTCCTCCACTTCTCAAAAATTTCTTGAAAGGAAAAAAATAAGGTTTTTGTGAGACTGAAGTTTCTACTGTATCACAGTATGTAGTTAATCTGGCCCTGGAGATTGAAACTCATTAAATTCTCCTTAACAGTGATAGCTGCTAGCTATTTTATATAAAATGCTGCCAGGGATTGTCATACAAGTTATTATTTACATTTGTACCAGAGCATCAGTAGAAAGTAAATTATATTTAAAATGATCCAAGGGAGATGATGCTGAGGGATGATCACTTGCCCAAAGAAGATTACATGCAAGATAGCATTTCTGATTCACAGAAGTTCAGGGAAAAAAATTGCTACAGATTGCAATAGCATGCACTCAGTAACAGCATCCCTAAATACTGTTTTTTAAAATCTTGAATTATTAGAACAATATCCACACTTTCTTGTCAAATAGAGCTCTTTTAGAGTATCTATAACAGCAACAGTCTGCCATATTGCCTCTGTCAGATCCGTGTATCCGTCATTTCTTCAGTGGGAGAAGAAAAGTGGTGGTGGGGAGACTGATAAAGAAATCATTTCTTGATGTAACTTGAATACATTCAATCTTATATCAAATTTGTATAACCCACACATGATACAATGGAGAGAGGAATCCCAGATGGCCGGAACCTAACACCTCTGAGCGACACAGCCAGGAGATGAGAAGACCATAAAAATTCCAGTGAGATGTAAGCTTGGGAAACCGTGAAAAAGATTGTTCCTTCAGAAGGGGTGGGGGTGGAATAAATATACTGGCTTTTGTTTCACAAAATACACATTGAGAGAAGGGGAGGGGTTCTAAACTCCCTTATCTATCCTGGTATGCCTGAGAGACATTAGACGCTGCTTTTAACCCCTACATGAATTGTCTCATCTCAATAAAGGATTCCTTTCTTATACATTTTGATATGTTTCCAGAAGTTCATTCTGGTTGATTGAATGGGAAAAGTTCTGTAGCCTGACAGCCACTTAGAAGTAAAAATAATGCAGAAAGGGATTGTCGTAATGGCACTCAGCACTGAAAATCAGCACAAGAACTGACACACTTGCTTCCTATCATTCCATTAGCAAGTTCAGCTGGAAATATGAAAAGAAAAATAGCCAAAAAAATGCATTAAAGAAAAAAAGAATGCTACATGGAAAGTTATCAAGATTTCTCATAGTGAATGTATAGCAAATTATAGTTACATTAAGCAGCTTTATTATTTTTGGAGTGGAAAATTGCATGCAATGATTGCAACTTTCATGTACAATGGTGCAAATACACCTTTAAAAAATTCCTAGGCTAGACATAATTCTTCTATTCATAGTCTTATTTTTATTCATATTCTCAATTCATACTCTAATTTATAGTTTCATTTGCATTTGGTTTTAATTACTGGATCTTGGCAGTGTAGCAAAAAATAAGAGAGGAAGAGAAATTCTATAAAGCACTGAAGTCTGCCTGTCCCTAGAATAGATGACAAATGACACATAGACTGCATAAAAATATTGTGCACTTGGCACTATGGACAGGTTTCCAGTTACTCTCAATTCCACAATGAACTATAAGCTGTCACAGATGCTTTCTCAAATCTATTGTTTTAAGATTAGTAACAAAAGGATGGATTAAAAAAAAAAACTTTCCGAAGCTTTATCAAGCATTTTAAATGCGTGAAAAGTCAATCACATATTCAGTAACCGAGTTATTTCTGAAACTTAAAAAAAATCATAAAGCAGAGAAATTTCAGGCTATGCTTGTCACACCTAGGATCTTAATTCAAAGTGGTTCGAATAAATCCCGAACCTTGAATATCTTTTTCACTTTTAAATCAAAATCGATATACAGTAATGCCCACAACTTTACTGTCTAATAATGCACTGACAATTTGTATCTAACCAATGGCATCTGTTAAAAGCACAGAAGTCTAACAGAGAATGTGGGAATAGAATAGAATAACAGAGTTGGAAGGAACCCTGGAGGTCATATAGTCCAATCCCCTGCCAACCAGAGTAATAGTATCTTACTCTGAATAAAACGAAACACAGAAGCAATAACTAAAAAAAAAGTTTTCAAAAGAATATCCCTATTAATAAAATAATAATAATAACGTTGCAGCAAACAGCTTAGGGCACACTCGTTTCAAAAACGTGTGCAGTCTCGTACATATTTTTCTCTATACAGGACCTGGAGGAGAAGGGAGACAAGCGAGGAACGCACGAGAAGTTAGTTTTGCAACCACTGAGGAAATGGCTTCCTATCTTTCTTACCACAATACATCCATTGCTCTTACTGGTTCTACTGTTGGAGTGTGGCAATTCAACTCTATTTCTTGAGCAAAAGAGAACTTAACGCGATATCGTAGAGACAACACTGATACGGAGGCCGTCTGAAGGCAATCACGTGTCCCCCGGCCAGGCGCGGGAACTCGCATGCTCGCCTCTTTTCCCTTCGCAAGAGCATCCATAGGAGCCGCGCGCGCCGAGACCTGTAGTGTGGCGCTTTGTAGGAATCCCACGCATCAAACCTACCCCTTCCGGGAGTTTATTTCTTTCTTCCTATTTTCTTTCTCTCTCTCTCTTTTCTCTCTTTCTCTTCCTTCCTCCTTCCCTGTGGGTGAAATAGAAATTTAATACTTTCTTCCACCCAGGAAATGGCAGACTTTTTATTGCTATCTTTCGCAGAGGTGAGAAAGGGCGTTCAGGGATGAGCTGGCTCCCATTTCTCCTGCCTCAGAAGCTCTTTTTTTTCTCTCTCTCTCTCTCTTTCCGCCATTCTGTTGATTATTATTTCTTGTTGGTTTTCATTTTTTTTAATTAGTTGATCAAAATATAAAATACAATAATGCAAAGAAAAAGGAAAACAATAGGAAAGTAGGAGAGGGGAAGGGGGAAGAGGAAAAAGTGTAGGGTAAAAGGAAAAAGATTATGTATTATCATTTATTAAACAAATTATTATAGCGGCCCAACTCAAACATAGGTAACTGGAGGAGGAAGGTTACAACTTTTTAAAAAACCCACTATTTGTTTATTTAGAAATTTTATATAGCCGTCCACTAGCTCAGAGCAACTCTTAAGTGGCTTACAAATAATAACAACACAGTATAGAAAAATATATATAAAAAAGCAATAATCCCCATACTCTATATAATAAAAACTCATTAAAGTCCACCTGTTATTTGTATTAAAAATTGACAAAGAATTGTATAACATTAACTAATATAAAATATAGCAAATTTCACAATCAGATGGCCCAGAGTTGGATTGCAATTTCCTCTTCCTTCAGCCAACGTATCCTCAAATATCAAGCCAGGAAAGGTGGCCCAGCAATCCTTCACATTTGCAGGACATCGCAATAAGATTCTATTTTAACAATTCCATCCATGAGGTGAATTTTTATTCACTTCAATGCTTGTATACTTCGATGAAATTTATACATGTGTATTTTTTATTTCCAGCATTTGTTTTAAAGTCAACATACTGCGTTTTTTTAAAGCGCTGAAAATCAAATGTGATTGTTTTTTTTTCTGAAATAGCACCATACCTTCAGCAGTTCAGGGCAGTGCACATAATACTCTCCCATTTTTTTCTGCATCACAACCTTGCGAGGTAGGTTGGGTTGAGGCAGAGTGACTAGCCCCAAAGGTATCCCGTCAACTTCGGTGGCATAACCCGGGCTCCTTGATCTTTATCTCATGTATGCTAAATATCATTCGTTTATATTTTATTTGTCCCATGCTATCGGGTATTTGCGCAAAGTGCCTTCTTGGCATTGTGTCCATTCCACATGCTGTCACTTAGGAAGCCATTATTCTGCCTGCCCAGCATGTTCAGACAGAGTTAGTTATGTTGTTGTCATCTTGTGAGACCAAGGAAGTGTGTCTTTTGTCTTGCTGCCTCTGCTTTCCAAAACAGTATCCCACTTTCCTGGGATCTCAAAAGGCACTTAAGACTGAACAGTGTCCCAAGCCTGGGACTACTGTCTTTGGTAATATATATTATCAAACAAATATATTAGCAAACAAATATATTTGTGAGGTCCCTGTCATAATTGTACTGCTTATTTGTCCTGATTGTTTTATTCTGGTTGCCTGTTTGTGTTTTTTAAAACTCTTTTAATAGTTTCTTTTATTTTGTAAGTTGTCTAATGGACTGGGTGACCATAACATTGGATTGGATTGGATTCAGTTGAACTGAACTGTATTGGGAAGGACTCAGACAAAGGACAAAGTGTATTAGGAGATAAGAAGAGACTCTTGCCTTTGTTGCACTCAAAATGCATCAGCTGCTTATATAAATAAATCATTGCACTTTCCTTCATTAGACCATCCTGCAAGATTCATCTCTTATCTTGGCAGAGGTATGTTGAATGTGGTCCCTGCTTGGGTTTTAAATGTGCTGGAATTGTGATAGGATAGGGTACAAAGTTATATATGATTTGTCTGAAAGAGTGGTAGTCAGAGTGCCATTTGGCATTTTCTATTCACTTCAGCAACAGTGTTTTTAATGTATGCCACATTTTAAAAGTAGAATGGGGGTGGGGAACGCATGGGACTCTTAATGGAGCATAAAATCTTCATTTCTAGTTCCATTCAGACTTCACTCCATGGTTTTTCTTCCATTCACAATATACAGTAATATACTATAAGAATCAGAAAGGGAAAAACCTGCTGTAGTGTGGGCACTCCCAGTGAATTAATCAGTTATACCAACAATTAGTCAGTGGAACAGCTTGCTTCCAGGAGTTGTGGATGCTCCATTGCTGGAAGTTTTCAAGACGAGATTGGGCAGCCATTTGCTCAGAATGGTATATGGTCTCCTGCTTGAGCTTGAGGTTGGACTAGAAAACCCCTAAGGTCTCTTCCCAGCTCTGTTATTCTAAATTCTAAGCCAGTGTTGGCGAACCATCCTACTTTTGGGGGATTGGTTGAAAACAAGATCTGTGTGTTAACAAACCCTTTATTAACCTTCATTAAAATGTAGGGATTTTCTACTTGGGGGAATAAATTGGGGATAGAATTGCTTGACTGGGTTCCTAAGGAGTCATGACATCAATCCTAGCCCTCATACTTTTTACATAATGCTGTATAAAGTGCTTTGCAGCAGATCTTTTAACAATGGCTGAACAATGACATTTAATTTAGGCAGCAGACAGCCCCTGATACTTTAGAAGGGCAGAAGCTTTGAGCTGAATTTTGATCCTGAAGACCTTCTATTAAAGAATTTTATACTTGCTATTTAATAACCTCAATTCATTCCACAAAGAACAAAATGAAGGCAAAAAGATCACAATTCATTCAAGAGTTTAAAGGATTAAAAAAAGGAAAATAGTTCCTATATTGATGTACAATATTGCAACATTAATTAAAGCAGATATTACAAACTTGTTTTCTATACATGTTATAAAATAGAGGAAACAATCTTTTCCCATAATGTATCAGAGAAGGTTAATGTCATTCATTTTCACTGAAATTCCCCTGTGGACTTTTCCCAAACAATATCCAGGCATTCAGATACATACTATAGGGAGTTCTTAGTTCTCATATAATTTCTTTTCACTTAGCAAAAAAAAAGAAGAAGATAATTTTCAAAGTCAGTTAAAAGTTATGATATGTAGTACCTACATTTTATAAACGTGTGATGCTTTACAGCTTGATTCAAACATATAATAGCAATTCAATTTCCATGGCTTATTAGTACATTTAGAATTGCAATTTTAGGATGTTTGATTACAATCACTTGCCATCTGTAGTTTATAACTTATTGGCTATCTTGTTTATCTTATGATACTATGATATTTTGTATTTATCTCCTATCAGAAATGTTAGTATTTATAATGTATAAATACCATGGGGATTTTACTAATGGAGCAGTTATGGGTGATGATTTTCCCCATCATAACTGATAGGTAAATAATCCATACACAGACTATTCACAAGGGAAGACCTCAGCCTTGGTTATACAGGTGTAATGACGTATTAACAATTAATTGTTCAATATCCTGCTGAAGAACTGAAAAAGTGGATAGAGGGATATTTCCTTTTTTTCTTCACAATTATAAATTTTATACGTCATCTTTAAAACTTTGTAACTAACATTGCTCAACACTATACTTTTTGCATATAATTTCATGAATACTATTTATAGCATAACCTGAACAGCATGCATTCCCTTTATTCTTTAGTGGTTTAATAATATTTACATATTACACAAAAACATATTTCTTATACTAATTAGGCACAAAAGAAAACTGACTGTACCATTTCATTGTATTACACTTTCTCCATACAAAAAGTTTTATACAGTGTTCCATTTTAAGTAATCTAAATACAAATTAATATATTATTCACATGTGAAAAATATAATATGAGGGCTGTTTTGTATGGATGCCCTGTATATGGTAGAGTTAAAAAGAAACAAAGTATAGTTCAAAAGAGGAGATATTAATTAACGTGAGACCTAATGTTACCTTTCCTGATTTTGCTTCAGATTTGGGATTAGTCAGTCTGCACCTAGAAGTTCATTTCCATGTCTTAAGTGTAAAAACCTAAGTATTGAAATATTTAAGAACAAAAAATCAGAATGTTCATTCTGTTATATAAATCTTGTTCACAAATAATATGACTTGCAGAATTTAGTTTTGTGGCAATTGATATTAGAAAGAACTAATAATTATTTCCCAAATATTAGAAAATATATTCCTGAAAGTGAAAGAAAACTCGGTTCAAACAAGGAAATTGTATTTTTCCTTCTATTTAATCATGTCTCATTCCTAGAGACTGCTCGGACAAATCCTTGCAATTTTCTTAGCAAAGTCTTTCAGGGGTGGTTTGCTATGCCTCCTTCCTCTGGTTCAGAGAAAGTGACTGGCCTAAGATCACCCAGGTGGCTTTGTACAAGCCTTTGTGCTAAGGTAAGACTAGAACTCATGGTCTCCCAGGCTCTAGCCTAGTGCCTTAAACACTACACCAAACTAGCAAGAAATGGTCTACATAATAAAAAAAATTATAGATTCACATACTTCCTAGATCAAAATCAAATGAAAATATTATGGCTTATTCTAATAAAGAAGTCAAACATTATGGTTTGTACATTAAAATGTATGAATCCTAAAATATACCCAAATACATTCAGACACAAGCTATGTAAGAAACACATTTGCCCCAAATCAATAATAATGTTACAAAAACTGTTTTGGGTTTTTTTGCTTGCACATAATTAATTTTGTATTTGCAACCAAGAAAGCCTGAAATGAATATATTTTATAGGATTTAGATTCTCAATGTTTAAAATCTGCACAAGAGGTTTGAATCATACTACTTTGTAGTGTGTAAGTATATAGTTTACAACTAATTGTAAAGTACATAGTTTACAACATTATGCAATGCATAATGCTATAATGTAGCAGTGGCTTTATATACAAAATTGAGCATGTAAACTCAGGCACTGTGGTATAACATTCTGTGTAAATTAGGCACTGTAACTTATTTGATGAATCATAATCTGCTGTGTGTGCATCCAACCTACACGGTATAAATGCTTTTTTTTTTCTAACTTCTCTATTTCCATGGAAATTTTCTTTTTTGTTGTCATAATTTCAACAAAATCCTACAAAGTACATTGTGCTTAACAGTTTCAATTAAATTTGGCATTGGTCTGTATTGTCATTTTCTGCTATTATACAGGAATATCCAGCTTGAACTTTCTTAAGATTGTAAGTTGTTTCTGTGGAATGCTGTAAAAATTTGGTTTAAAGGAATTATATACTAACATTAAAAATATTGAAGAAGAAAAAAGTCTCTATTGACATTTATGATTGTTAATGCATCATCACAGTCTCCTTTCTTTCTCCTCCAAAATTCAGAGCTTAGGGCTACTGTCAGACACTGGCTGTGAAGTTCTTGAAGATATAAAAATTTCATTAGAGGCTATTTCCCTCTGAATTGATTTCCCTCAGGGATCACCATAATGAGCATAGCTGTGGGATACAAGATGTATTTCTAAAACTAAGGTGCTGCAAGAAGTTATAAAGATGTAAAATCAATTTATTTTAGTTAAATTAATTGCATATAAAACAATGAGAAAAATCACAAAGCCAGTCCATCTCAAAAGACTTGCATGGCTCACTTAGCATGATTCTTCGAGCAAGAAGTGTTCCAATATCTCAGAGTAAAGAGTAGTAAAGAGAAGGACCCAGGAGAGACAAGATAGCAGTCTTCCAGTATCTCAGGGGCTGCCACAAAGAAGAGGGAGACAACCTATTCTCCAAAGCATCTGAGAGCAGGACAACCAAGGAGAAATTTCCTGACAGAATAATTAATCACTTGCCTCCAGAAGTTGTGAATGCTCCAACACTGGAAGTTTTTAAGAAGAGATTGGACAACTATTTGTTTGAATGGTATAGGATTTCCTGCCTGAGCAGGGGTTGGACTCCCTTCCAAATATTCTAGTCTACTCTACCTTACTCTACTCTACCCTACTCTACTCTTGTCCTGAATATGGTTTCTTATATTTGTTTAACATTCTTCATTTTTGTCCTTCAGCAAGATTGTGACTTTGTCAGCCCTTGAGATTTCAGAACATTTTATTATGTATAATGTCACTGAACTTCACATCTCAGTAATAGATCAAAGCACAAATCTAAATTTATAAACATGTAATATGTAACCATATCAATATATGCCTGTGAATGTGTTCATCTTTCAAACTTGCTATCCTTAATAACTAACAATTTAATGACAGATGCACCCTGTTCCCTTTTTAATATTCCAAAAATATAGTAAGTATCATCTGTTAAAGTTTAGCTTTCCATATTTTTTGTCAACAGCAAATTTTACTGTAGAAATGGTCCTAGTTGCTCTTTTTTAAAACAGTAATTTTACCTACAGAAGGTAGATGCAGTCATTGATAAAGACTTCATGTCATCATAATAAATAAATTTATGGAATAAAACTTTTATTAAATAAAATCTCTGTTAAATCTGTAGGATTAGATTAGATCAGTGTTTCTTAAACTTTTAGGACCGAATCACTTCCCACTTTTAAAAATTACAGAGGCTCCCCAAAGTTTTTGTTATATTAGATATTTATAGAAATTTACTGTATTAAAAATTAAAACATGCATCTGCTGCTATATATTTATTTATTAAAACATGTAAATAATAATACAGATATTAACAAAATATTTTCATTAAGAATCGTTTTTTAAAAATAAGAGTGATATTGTTTTATATTTTTACAAATATCTTCACTGGCAAATTTTGGCAACCCCTGAGACCACACTTTAAGAAACAGTTAAACTACTGTTAGACTACTTTATTCTAGTTAACTGGGATTGGCAACTTGTAAACATTTCTGATTTTCCTAGACTATTTTGTATTCTTCCAACTCAAAGCCATTTGTTAACATTTTGTTTGCATTACAGATATAGTGACCCCATGTCCTTTATTATAAACACAGTCCTTTATGGTAAGAAAACTCTCTTTTAGTTTTATTAATTTTTCAAAACCTGGTTTAACTTTTCTGATCCTGCAATGCTTATTATACAACTGGTACTACTTCATGCCCAATCTTTCACATTCATGGGAAAATATGGAAATGGAATTAAAAAAAAAACCCTTTACACCTGCTGTTTGATTTTGGATATATTTATTAGAATATGTATTTGTGTAAAGTTTTTCTTGGTTTTGCTCTTGAATTTTCCACTGCAAACCAAATTATAATTATAAACAATTGAAATTTATCCTTATGATGCTTTTTCAGATTTGTCCCCTTTTCAGATTTCTCTGTGATTTCCGAGAAAATATCATCACTATAACTAAACTATAGACCCCACATATGTTCTACCACCACACTCACACACCTGTGTGTGGACACACACACACCTGTGGCAAAGGACTAGTAACCAACAAGTGTTTACATTCTGAGATAAGGTTCTTCCAAGATGAAAGGACTCCCAGGCACCACTGAATGTCTTGGCCTTGTTCAAACAATCTAACTGCTTTCCTCACAAAATGGTTGCTTAGCAACTACATAAACATGGAGGGTTCTAGTCCCTGTCACAGCCAGCTTCAGGTGACTGCTGTAAAAGCAGAAGGGACTGGCTGCTTTTAGGAGGCTCCCCTCCAACTGTGAGGGGATGCTAAGTCCTATTGTAGGGACATGGGTAAGCTCAGCCATTGTGATGAGTGTGGTTTGTGGCTATACGTAGGGCTCCATCAGCAATGCTTTCTACTTTCAAAGAGCAAAGAAGCACCTGCAAATATCCCCCTTTGATCTGGAAACTCTTTGCCTTAAAAACCTGAGGCACAGAAAGGCTGTGACTGGATCTGACCAGCCTCAAGTTTCCAGTCCTTAAGAGAATTGCAGGGTCCAAAATTCAACAGCCAATGGATGAGGCTTTCTTTTTGTGCTCATAGAGAAGGTAGATCAGTAACTGTATTAAGCTTCAGAGGGACTTGATTCATTGATTTGGTATATTTTTTAAAAACCCTTAAAATTACAAACTTTGCCCTGCCTCCCATGGCGATCGATGCTCCCCCCTCAAGAAACCTTAGTGGGGAAAAGTTGCTAAAGAGAATATTTCATACTTGTTATTGTTTCTTCATTTGAGAATTGAATCTTGGCTTGCTGTATCACAAATAAAGCTTCGCACATTAGTGTCACTGAACCAGGGCATGAAAGTGCCTAAGGGATGACACGACTCAGCTGTTGAGGTTAATTTGGTCTTGCAACAAATCAACCCAGTTCCAAATGGCAGGGATGGGGTCAGCTAGGTGACCCACTTTCACTTCTCTCTCCCCTGATAATTAAATGGTAGCCTTGTTTATATTGTGGGACGGTAAGGGATGATTTTAGGCTGGTGTTTCACCGCAGAAGAGGACAGAAATGACGAGGGTCAATTTGATCCAAATCCTTACAATTATCTCTGTACTGGGTCAGTCTTGAGCTAGGATCCTATGCATTCACACCTCTTTTTTTCCTATTTCTGTTGCTGCCTCTCTCCCCACAGTCTCACTGCTGGGCCCCTCTCCGCTTTCCTCAAAAGAAAATGATTACAGAATAAGCCCTGTTGTTGCCTGGCAACCACAGCATGTTCATCTCAGGCAGAAAACAGGAGCCGACTTAGGCCAATGATAAAAATGACAATTGCCCTCCTGCCTCCCCCATAACTGTACATGGTCTACTTGTCTTCACTAATATACAGTATATTACTGTATTGCAAACATCCACCAAACGTCACCCCTCCATTCTTTATAACAATTCTCCAGGCTGTTAACAGTTGAGCAGACAGCTAGGAATTCTCATCTGACCATTTAGAAGGCTACTAGATATTTATTTTTCTTGATTCTGATTTCTTAGCCTTTATTTTCCATTAGAGCTGCCATTCTTTTCCCTCTTAAGATTTTGAGCAACTGAATACCACACCAACTAAGTGCCATGCAGGAAGATTTCTACTGTAGTGTGTTCCAAGGAAGAAGTGAAAGATGAGTTACAGAACAGGCAAATATGGATTTTACATATTTATTTTACCATTCTAGCAACTGAGCCCTTAACTTTTAATTTTTGGGGTACTACTTAAGGAAGGTATGTTTCATTTTAATTAATTTTATTTTAAAAAATTATAATTACAAAATAAGAACTAATGCAAACCAAAAAAGAAAAAAAAGATAAAAACAGAAACTACAGAAAAAATAGACATAAAAATAGAAAATATTGAAAAAAGATTGTAGAAAAGAAATACATAAAGAAATTATTTACCCATTCTTTGTAATTACAAATAATTTTAGTAACTTATCACCTTTTAATATACAACAAATGATTTCTTCTTCCCGTATCCCAACTCTTAGCTATAAACAGATCCTTAAAGCTTCATCATTCAGTCCTGATCAGCAAAAGACCATTGTTACCAGACATAACTGCATACATCTATTGAAATATACCTATTTTAAACTTGATCAGATAAACTAACTTTATATTCCTTACTTTTAACAATCTTGGTCACAAGTCCCTTCAAATAATGTCCTAGAACTTTATTTCTTTTAATTTTTTTCTTTATTTCTTCTCACAAAATTCTTCATTGTTTCAGCAAGACTATTTTGGAAATCTAATGTAGGAAAATTATCCAGGTCACTCTCTTCATTTGTTATTTGTACAGTATGTCCATTTTAATTATTAAGACATCAACTTGTTTCTTTTGCATGCTCAATCTTTTTCAATCTTTTTGCATGTCATTCTTGTAGCCTGTTATTTTTACATCTACTTTGAGATCAGCCTCAGTCTTGTATAAAACTTTCATAACATCTTTTAAACACAGTCTTCAAATACAGTCTTTAAAATACACTCTATAGACTGTACACACTCTATAAAGACAAATGCCCTTAAAATTAACTTCCAGGTCCATTGTTGAAAAATATACTTTAGTGCGTCCATTGTTCATTCTGTATTAGTAGAGAATCCTTGACTTAAGATCATTGGGGCCTGGAATTTCCATTGTCAGTCATGATGGTTGAAAGTCATGTGAGCTGATTTACAACTTTTTGTGGTGATCATTAAGTGAATAAAATGGCCATTAAGTGAATTCAGTATTTGTTAAAGCAACACAGCAGTAGTTAAGTGAACACAGTGATCATTAAGCGAAGCCATTAATTCCTATGGTCTTTATTGTCAGAAACTTACTAAAAGACTAGAAACTTGCCAAAAATGTAATAAATTGGGTCACATTACTGTATTCTGTACCTTTGTCCATTTGAGCTGTCTTGGTTGAAAATGTGTTACGTAACAATGCACCATTTGTCCAGTTAAGGGTTACAGATACGAGAGTTCTGGTAGTATATAGATTATATTATATTTGTGTTCCAATTATACATTTTTAACTATATGACAAGGTGACTAGTTGCTAGAAAGAAAATGAACCATAAAGTAAAATGCCAAGATTTGGAATTTGATAGCATTTTAAATCAGGGATCTCCAACCTTGGCAACTTTAAGACTTGTAGACTTCAACTCCTAGAGTTCCTCAGCCAGCAAAACTATCTAGGCTCAAATATACAATAGTGCTCAAATAAGTATTAACTTTTCCTCCATTGTGTTGTTGGGAGTTGAGCAGCATGTAAGTTTACTAATTAGTTGCAATCGGTCAGATGTTTAGATTGGATTTAGCATTTGTATCCACGTATTAAATCCTTTCCAAGGAGCTGGTATAAACAGATGTTGTTGTTTGATGATGTTAATGTATCATCACAGGATGTAGCTGTTTCAAATAAAGCTGCCTTTTACAATTGTCTGATGGTGATTTTGTCAAGGCTGACGGTGTTCAAGTGGTACTCCAGATGTTTTGGAATTGCACCCAAGGCACCTGAAACAATTAGAACTATCTTTGTTTTCTTTTGCCACGTATTATTATTGTGGTTCGTTGCATATTCAGCCAGATGCTTAGACTGGATTTGACATTTTTATCCATCTATCAGGTCCTTCCCAGGGATCTGGGATAGACAGATGCTGTATTATTATTGTTGTTGTTGTTGTTATTTCTGAATTCCAGAAAATATTTTTAATATTTTAATATTTTACATTGGGCCCAGATTCTGCCGTGAAGCAGCATGCTTAAAAAAACCCGTACTGTGATAGTTTGGTCTTTTCTAGCAAACCTTCAATGAAAGCAACTCATTTCCAAATTCTGTTCATCTGTAGAGAATTTTCCTATTGTTTTTCTGAAAATATCCTACTGTAACTATTATAAACAATATTTCTTCTGCCTGATTTAGAAGTACAGCTTAAGGAAGCATTCAGATTATTCTCTTTCAATCCTTCCTTCAGTAAACTAATAAATTAAGAAAAGCTGAAGGACGTGTTCTAATCACAATATACCCTGGGTGGCATTTTCTATGATATATACTGCCATATTAGATGAAATATGGAATTGTGTATTAGCTGTAGCCCTGAGAGCTGTCTACAAATGTCAGAAATGAGACTCAGAGAAAGTGGTGCAGGGAAAACTAAATCTTTGTCTCCATCTTCCATTCCATTCCATTCTTTTCCAACAGCACAAATACCGAATCACCAGATTTTGCTATGTGACTATTCTAAAATCTCGCCCACAAAAGAGGGGTAGAACTCAACATATCATGGCATTCACTTTTTAAAAACATTTTTTTTTATCCAGTAAGGTCGATAAAAATAAGTTGGAAAATCTAAGGGCAAGAATCTAAACTTTGCTTTGGGATTTAATGTCATGTCTGATAATCCAAGATCCTTTTTTGGCCTATCATCCATAATTACAAGGATCTCAGCTCTCCTCTTTAACCAGAAATAGCTTCTATTTTCTAATTCTGATTGATAGTAAATTGTTGTCCGGGCTTTTGTTCAGGGAATGGTATTGCTAAGAGCTTCAGTTATTAGAGTTATTAGAGTTGTTGTTGTTGTTGTTGTTGTTATTATTATTATTATTATTATTATTATTATTATTATTATTGTAGAGGCAAGTTAAACTTCTATGTGGATGGATATCACTTATCCACAATATAGATAATTACATCTGAAGAAACACCTCCTCAAGGAAAAAAAACAGTCCAGTTGCCTTTTGAGAAAGCACCTCTGAGACACTTGATCAGATGCACAGAGTATTATTCTGAGACAGAGAAGTACAGACGTGTTTAGAGTGGAGAGAAAGTAGGAGAATTAAATGGAAGAAGTGCAGTCCCTGAATATTGTGTTTAGACAATGGCTGTTCACAAAAGAATTGTTAGGCGTAATATCTTGCTTTGATCAATTAATATTTATAGTGTGGTTTAAAAAATTAAAAGTTCTGGCTCAGTAGCCCCATTATGAAATTGATTTTTGTAAATTCTTTGCTCAGTAATTTCCTGCTTGAGGTCTGTGATGGATTTTCCTAGGAACTGGTTTTTGGATATATAATCTTGTGGCATTGCATTTTGTCTGTGTTCTTTTATGTAAGGATTAGCCAATTGGTCCAATCTAGTGTAATGCTAACAGAAGATTGGACATGCCACATTCAAAAGCTTGCAGTTGCATGATTCCACAGTGTTGTGGGACACGGTGCTAAGTTTTTATAACAGAGGAAGGGAAGATATAGAGGTATTCGGGTCTGCTGCCAAGCTTGGTTCCTGTATTGTAATACAGGGACATGGCCTGTTATTCTAAGTATTAAATCTTTCAGATTTGGTACCCCAATTAAAGTGCTGACCCTTGAGCAAAGAAATTACAAAAATGAACTCCACTATGAAATAGCTGCGTTAAAATGTATTAAGAGATTCAGCACCATGTCTCTTCATAGCATATGCTGTAACCAACCTTTGTTAAAACCTTTCAACCAAGACATTATTGTGAACCAAGCAGCCACCAGTGGAGAATAGCTAATATTAATGAGAGAATCCTGAAACAGGAAGATTACATTCAGGTTGAATTTTAATAGTTTAATGGGTTGACTTGGGAAGCTGCCTGGATTTCTCCAAATACAGGTAATCCTTGAATTATAATCATAATGAAGCCTGCCCGTCATATCATAACTGCCCATTACCACGCGATGGTGGCAAAAATGTATCAGTCATGTGACTGACCCTCTTTTACGACTGTTTTTGTAACGGTCATTAATTGAACACTGTGGTCATTAAGCGTAGCTTAATAGGATCGTGGGATGCTTGCAAACAGCCATAAATGCACCTGGCTGCCAAGCACCTGAAATGCAGTCACATGACCATGGGGGGGGCGGTGAGAGAGATCATTGGAACTTTGAATCTGAGTAAGTATCCCGCAGATGGATCAAACAGTCACTAAGTCACCAGTCGTAAGTTGAGGACTAGCTGTAACATTTCTTCACCTGATTCTTTGTCCCTCTCTGAAGAGCAACTCTTTTGACCAAACGTAAGAGTCATAACAAATCCTTTTAAATTCTTTCTCTCATTGTCAAAGACAAAAACATGACTATCCCTGGCCTTATAGTATCAAGCTAACCAGAAAGTTTGGAGCATCCGTGCGATCCTATTGCCCAGTTACTAATTAGGGACTCCCTCTTGCTTATCTTTCTTTAGCACGCCAGTGGTTTCTATGGCAACCACAGAAGCAGATGCAGGAGTGACTTCAACCAGGAGTATCGTAAAGCAGCCCGTCCACAGCCTCCTGACATCTTTTTGAAGAGGATGAAGGTGAGTGAGTGGCGGTCTCTGTCTTGTTGCTCTCTCTCATAGAGCTGCCAGAGAAGGTGAGGGAAAGTGGCACAAAAGGCTTCACCCTTGCCAGCCTGCCTTTCTGTCATTTAACAGGTACAGGTAGCCCTCGACTTACAACAGTTCATTTAGTGACCGTTCGAAGTGACCACGGCACTACCATTTTTCACACTTGTGACCATGGCAGCATCCCCATGATCACGTGATTTACATTCAGATGCCCTGACAACTGGTTCGTATTTGTGATGGTTGCCGTCTCCCGGGGTCATGTGATCCACTTTTGCAACCTTCTGACAAGCCAAGGTAATGGGGAAGCCAGATTCACTTAACGGCCATGCTATTCATTTAACAACTTCAGTGATTCACTTAAGACAAGTGGCAAGAAAAGCCGTAAAATGGAACAAAGCTCACTGAAAAAATTTTTTCACTTAACAACATAAATTTGGGCTCAATTGTGGCCATAAGTTGAGGACTCCCTGTAATAGAATAAAGGATTTTCTGATCTCTAGTAACAGCTTGGTTTTGCTCAGAGACAAAACATGCATACACTGGTAGTTTGCCCCTCTGTAAACTCTGAGCAGATAGAAAATCCTAGAGTTCTGGGCTTCAGAACTTTACTTGATTAGAGCAGTTATTAAAATCTGACACCCGTCTCCAACTCCTGCTGTAAAAAATCTACTTTTTAAATGTGGTACTGCACAAACTGTTTTTCTCTCCTGGTTATTTTTTTCTTTCCCTTTCCAACCCTTGTTTGCTCTTAGCTAAAGTTCAAAGCCTAAAGAAAATGGTAAATGTCCTGATAGAATATGCTGGAGTTGTTTATTCAAATATGGGTGTGATCATGAATAGTGGTAAACTATATCTAAAAGTAGCCTAACTGACAGGTTGCCACATAGCATGCAGCTGGTTATCCCGCCCACCCCTTGTTAGATATAGGTTTAGTGCTTTTCAGGAAGAGCGGAAAACATAGGTTGAAAGATAGCCCAATTGATAGGTCCCAGGTGTGGCAGAGGAGTTCAAAGAGAATCAGAATCAGAATAGAGCTGGAAGGGACCTTGGAGGTCTTCTAGTCCAACCCCGTGCTCAAGCAGGAGACCCTATACCATTTCAGACAAATGGCTGTCCAGACTCTTCTTAAAAACCTCCAGTGATGAAGCATCCACAACTTCTGATGGCAAACTATTCCATGGATTAATTGTTCTCACTGTTAGGACGGTTTTCCTCAGTTCCAGATTGCTTCCCTCCTTGATTAGTTTCCATCCATTGCTTCTTGTCCTGCCCTCTGACCTCTGTTGCTTTGGAAAATAAACTGACCCCCCGCTCCTCTTTGTGGCAGCCTCTCAAACACTGGAATACTGCTATCATGTCTGCCCTAGTCCTTCTTTTCTCTAGACTAGCCAAACCCAAATCCTGCAAACATACTTCATGTTTTAGTCTGCAGGCCTCATGAGCCTGGGAAGATTTGAACTGCCAAATTCCAGGCAGCTGGCAGTCAGGCAATCGGAAGTAGCCTGCAGTACCGCACTCTAACCACTGTGCCACTGTGGCCCACATACCTATAGCACCACAAATAGCAGGTAGGAGATGGACAAATACCAGCCCCTGACAATGCCAGGGTGTCAGGGGAAGGAAGAAAGGCTGCTTTAAAACAACAAACGGTTGGATTTAAACCGCATTTGAGGGAAGCTGGGAATAAGATAAAGATGATGTCATCAGACTATGTCCTTCTATAACAAGAGTTAGTAACAGATCCTTATGCCATGGTTAGCAAGACATGAGGATGAACCAGGTGATTTTTACAGTCTGCAAGAATTTCAAGGAAATATATATGCTTTATATATATATCTCGTACTTTTTGTATTAGGTTTATCTATCTTTCTATCTATTCTGTCCCTCCATCCCTCTCTCTCTCATTTCTATCCATCCATCCATCCACCTACCTACCTACCTACCAAACAATGTGTGTGTATAAACTGAGAAAACTGCACCTCTACTATTTGGCAATTTGACTTGCAATTTCAGCAACACAATTTTCCATGATGCTGAAGACTGTAAAAAGACATTCAAAAATATAAATGTAGGCTATCTATGGTTTGGAAAAAAACAGGAGGTTCTATGCCCTTACCAATCTAAGCCCTTTGCAATCAATGCTGGAACTTGTAAAATATTTGGAATATATATATTTTATAAAGTTCTATTGTGATTCTAATTCTATTCTTCCCTCATAAATGACAGCATAACTGACTAAAAGAATTGGATCCCTGCCAGCACTATGATTGCCATAGCAGAGGCATCTGGTGGAAATCACAACGACATTACATACATCACAAGATCATCATGCAACTGAAACAAATTATTTGCATCAGTTGTTTTATGATACAAATGATGCAGTACATAAGCTATATCATTTGCACAATGTTGTCATCACTTGTAAAGTGTTATTTCCCCACCCCCACTCCTTAGAAATCCAGAAAGGATGCAAAGTTTGGCAAGAAAGCACTTAATTTTTTATTATTTATTTCTTTATATTATTTGTTTATTAAACTTATTTGTTGCCCATTTTGCTGCAAGGCAACTTTGGAATGCATTACCTGAGTGCAAGGGAGGTGGGGGAGAGGAATTATATTTGTATATTCCAGGATAAGACTTAATTCATTACTTGTCAAAATCTAATCTATAAACCAGGGGTCAGCAGTTAATTTTCCCAAGGGGCCACATCAGAAACTGGAATTATTGTGGAAGGCTGAACCAATAGGGCTGTGAAGATATGCACGCATGCACACATGCACATATGTAAAGTGAAACAAAAAACAGTCACCTTCAAAATAAAAGCAATCTAAGTGGGCTGGACAGGGACAGCCAAAGGACCAGATGTGGCCCAGGGGATGTAAAATGCCCAGATCTGCTATAAACGGAAAGAATTATACTGCAGCATATGTTAAAATTTAAAGCAAGTTTCTGATGAGAAAAAGTTTATTAGAAAGTAACATTTTAAAAATTATTTTCCTATTGTTGCTGGTTGAAGGGATTCTGTACTGAAAAGAAGAGTTTAAATACTGTATATCCTTAAATGTATTATGTAAATAAATTCTCTTGAAGATCTTTCATTACCCAAACTAGGTAACATCATCAGTGCTATTTTTTTCCTCTGTCAAATGCCAAATATTCCTCTATCAAATATTCTCTTTATAAAAGTCAAATTCTAAAGGCATTAAGTTAAGATCGATGGGAATTCTCCTTCTTGCTGCTATCTGCTTATGAGAAAGATATTGAATCAATTGCAGGCAACTTCATTTCAACTTCAGGAAAGACCTGATAAAAAGAAATATCTTATTGCTTATATGAATTCTACCCGCTGGGATTTGAGGTAGCAGTTAACCTGTATTTAATTGACTGGGCTATAGCCTTACCTTGGATATTGTAGGTTAGATTCTTGCCACCATATTTGGGCAATGATAGCATTTGTCCCCAGTACAGGTAGCCCTTCACTTACAACCACAATAGAGCCAAAAATGTCTGTTGCGAAGTGAGACGGTGGAAAAGCGACTTTTGCCCATTTTAAGATCTTTCTTGCCACCATTGTTAAGTGAATCACTGCCCTTGTTAAATTAATAACATGGTTCTTAAGTATTTCTGGCATCCCCATTGACTTTGCTTGTCATCTTTGTGATCATCTTTGTGCAAAAGATGATCACATGACCCCAGGACACTGCAACCGACGTAAATATGAGTCAGTTCCCAAGCATCTGAATTTTGATCACGTGACCCAAGGGATTATGCAAGGTTGTGAGTATGAAAACAGTCGTAAGTCACTTTTTCCAGTGATGTTGTAACTTTGAACGGTCTCTAAATGAACAGTTGTAAGTCGAGGACTACATGTAGCAGATAATGGCAGCTGCCTCCTAATTCTCTTTTTAGAACCACAGAAATTTTGACAACAGGTAAAGTCTGTTGGGTGCATCTCTCTCCCCGTGCCTGGATTTCTGTCATCTTGTTGCAGAAATCAGAAATAAAGCATCAGTATACCACAACTAGGCAGCATAAACTTAGGTAGCAGCAAACAGTTAATGTTTTCTGTATCTCTTTGCAACCAGCCGAGTTGTTGTCTGGATTTTTGTGGTTCAGACCCGGTAAGTTTAATTGAACATCATATTGTGATAGCAGATTTAACTTATGTGATTCTCTATCTGCCTTGGGTAGATAATATCTGATCCTTTCAGTTTGCTAGAGAGATCTCACACTGCTGATTTTCTAATCAAAATGTTAGCTCTTATTTATTTCATACAAAGAAAAAATGTTAAAGCCTGATAGGTACCAGTGGGGTTCTAATGTAATTCTGGAGCTGAGGTCAAATGCTACAGATAGGGATTCCAGACACTTGGCATTTGTCTTCGTTTAAAGTAGATGATTCTGTTCCTATTCCTACAGCAAGTCAGCATGACAATTTGCACCTGCTGAAAATTCCTGCTTTTAACAGAAGAGAATATTTGTAGTTCAGGATTGAACTGTGGAGCCCTTGGTGCTGAGGTTGTCTGTTTACTTGCAGACATTTCATTATCTGACTAGGTAACATCATCAGTATTAGTGAGTGTGGGATTTGCTTTGTATTCATAAACAATAGCTTACCCTACCAGTGTTGATAGGAAGGGTTTTCTACTTGGTAATTCCTAGATGGTCTGTTATTGTTTTCTGTTTGATTGTTTGTGTGTGTTAATCCCTGCTTATCTGAGCATAGGTTGCTGGAGAGGCAGTATTCTGGTGTGTTTTTGTTTCCTTCCTAACTTTTACATTGTCTCTTTTGAGTGTGTAAATGTGATTTATCTCTATGTATCTGATGAAAGCTGATTTGTCTGAATGCCAAGCTTCCAGGAATTCTTTTGGATTTAGCTTGGTCTGAGATGTTCATAGTTGCCCAGTTGCAACTATGGTTCAGTCTGTCCATGTGTTGTGAGGTTAAGATTTTCATCACATCTTCTATTAGTTGATGTTCACAAATGCACTCTCTAGTTTTCTGCTTGTCTGTCTTACATAGTGGGCATTGTAGTCTTTTACATTATATGCTGCAGTTGACTCCTGGTTTTGCTTCTTGGGCTACTGGGTCTTTTGGTTTACTTAAGATGCTTTGGAGGGCTTTAGTTGATTTGTGTGCTGTGGTGATGTTGTAATCATTTATTGGCTGTTTCTGTCTTTGATGTATGGCACTGTTGTCCTTTTCATTGTCTGTGTTGGTTGCGTTACAATGGGTTCAGGGGTCAGGTACTAATTTTTATAAAAAATGTGGGTATCAATTTTGTTGGAAGATGTCATATAGGTGGACTGTTTCCTTCTTCTGGTGTTCTAGATTTCTTCAGTGCATTTATACTTAGCTGAATAATATTCTCCCACTAGTGAGATGGGCAGCATATAGATTAACTAAAAATATAGTGTGCTGTGGATGTTGTTAATAGTTTCATGTGTCTTCTCTACTTGTTCCTTTTTTATTATGACAAAGGTGTTATCTACATACCAAATCCATAATTTAAATTGTATGTGTGGGAGTACTATAGTTTCTCGATGCTGCCTCATGGTCTCTGCTATGAGTCCCAAGAATGATGATTCTCTGGTGTTCCTCTGATTTGTTGGTATATTTGTCCATCAAACTGAAAGTTGGTGATGAAACAGAGGTTGATGAGGTCCATGACTGTGGGTATTTCGATCTTACTGTATTTGGCTATGCTGGATATTGTGTAATACTGCTGCCCCTGATTCTTTTACTAATTCTGCATCTATGGATGTAAGAAGTGCAGTCATATCAAATAAAACAATAATTTCACCTTCTATTTTTAGATTTTCTGCAGGCACTGTAGCGAGGAATTGATAGAATATTAACTCCCCTCTGTGAGAGGCCCAAGCTTTTTTACATGTCCTTCTGTATGTTGTATAATGGGATCCCTGATAGGGATACAGTTGGAGAAAGATATGATGGGCTTGTGTATTTTGGATGTCCATAGACACACAGGAGGTTGGGATCACTGCTTTTCATCTGCTGTTGTTCTTCTTTTGTGATTTGACCTTCGTTAGTTGTGGAATTGAAGGTTCTGATCTAGTTTTTTTATCAGGTTGGTGTTTACTGGGATGTAGGGTTTTTTTTTGTCCTCCAGTAATTTGGCTTTTTTTTTAATGCATTGTGTTCTATGATAACTGTGGTTCTTTATTTCCTGGTAAAATAGTGATTGTTTTGTCTCTCTTTAGGTTTTTGAGGGCTGCTCTGTCCTCTCTTTTGAATTGGTTCTAATTCTGTGTTCTTCTGGTCTTCAGTATGATTGTCTGCCTTATGTCTTCTGTATATAAACTGGGAATATATATAAACAGGGCCGCAGTCCTTAGCCATGATGATGTTCCCTAGTTGGGAAATGAAGCATCTCTGCAAGCAAACCAACTCAAACCAAACAACCAAATCCACAATTCTTGCTTTGACAGGAACTTTTCTAAAAATCACATCCTGTACAAAAATAACTTGACAGTTTAAGAACAGGTGTACTGTTAAGTTGTAATCCCTAAAGCATTACATTACTTGGTAGCAAATCCTGTTAGACATTAATGCTGTTTAATACTGTAAAGTACTTATTAACATACAGAGCATTCTTATTTCAAAACTCTTTAAGAAAATATTCTATGACTCTCTGGATTTTGAAGTCCATAACATCTAAAATATCTAGAAGTTTACGTCATTCAAATCTGATACTGCCAGCAGTACCAGAATTCTCACTTAAGAGAACAGAGAGGAAGGCCTTTATTTTGCAATACTATAAAACTTAGAAGCTTTGTAGATTTTCCCTGTATTGATTTTGAGTGTTTACCAATTTTGCAAATACTTTTTTTTTTTCAAAAGAAAGCAAGACTCTATGTATCAAACCTATTGCTATAATAATGTGTGTCTAATTACAAAAAAACCAGGGAAATTTACATTTGGAAAGAAGGCCTGAGCAATAAAAGAGACTGTCCTTCCTCTGGTATATAGAATGATTCATATTGGTTGCAAATAGATCCCCTATCACACATGAAGGATTGTATGAATTGCTGGAACCATAGTGAGATTGATAACACAAAACGCAGATAAAACCATACAAGAGAGGAATTTAGTCTAAACTTGCAAAGAAAAACATTTCCAATGGCCCTACCACCCCCTTTTCTGCTAAGTCAAGGTTGGTCTCCTTTTCAGATGGCAAACAGTCCCCAGGAACTTGCATAATTATAAAGGCACTAAAATTCATTTTAAAACATTTTAATGGCTGATATTTCTTGAGAGGTTTTGGTGGAGGAAAGTTAACAGTATTGTCAGTGCCTTTTAAAAGTATTATGTTGCTAATTCTTACCCTGAATCATTAAAAGCTTACTTGGCTTTTGTTACTGTGTCAGGTGTGAACCCAGCCAGGGGTAAATGTTGACTGATGGAAGGAGTGAAGATCTTGAAGGCTTTGGGGCTTCATGTAGCTTTGCATTTAAAGTATTTTATTTTTTTTCCAATTGTAATATAATCTCTAAAGTTGGCTTAGTATTTTTTGAGCTTTCCAAAAATTGTAAATTGTAAATATCCTGCAATCATCCAAAAGTTGCACACCTGGGCTTTCTATGGCTCATTCCACAAATCATATTTAATTGGAATTATGTCTATACATGACATAATAAAAAAAACCCAGTTTTGCTCAAAAATAGACAGTACCCACTATGGAGGAATGGTTGCTGAATATGATGGAATATGCACAGGTGGCTAAATGAACTTCTTCCATTAGAGAAAAAAACAGTGTCTATATTTATGGCTGACTGGACACCCTTTACTGATTTTTTTGCATAAAACAGAACAAAATACATTTATGATTTATGATAAGAAAAAACAACCCTGGATAATATAAATGAATTAGTTTTTGTAATCATCGTAAGAGATAACTTTAATGGTTGGTCACCACAATATAAAAAAGATGTTGAGACCATGGAAAGCATGGAGAGAAGAGCCACAGACGCTTAGGGAACTGGAGGCTAAAACATGAAGAACAGTTGCAGGAATTCAGTATGTCAAATCTAGCAAAAAGAAGGACTGGGGTGACATGACAGCAGTATTCTGATATTGGAAAGGCTGCCACAAAGAGGGAGTCATGCAATTTTCCAAAGTACCTGAATGCAGAAAAAGAAGCAATGGATAAAAGTAATCAAGGATAGAAGCAATCTAGAACTAAGGAAAAATTTCTTAATGGTGAGGACAATCTAACCAGTGGAACACAGCCTACCTTTAGTAGTTGTGGGTGCTTCATCACTGGAGGCTTTCAAGAAGAGACTGGACAGCCATTTGTCCTAAATTCTATAGGGCCTCCTACAGAGGGTTGGACTAGAACAGGGGTCACCAACCTTTTGGACCTCAGGGACCACCAAACTCATAATTTTAAATCCCATGGAGCAGAGACCCTGGGAAATTCCCCCCAAAAAACTGCAGGAAAATTCCCCACCCCGTTTTCCTACCGATCGATGATTCTTTATTTGAGATCACAGGATATCATCTCCAGATCCATTCTCAGGGAGAGAGAGAGAGACACTTTTGGCTTCATGAAAAGAAATCAGCAGAAGCAGCAGAAGTCTTTCTTTCTCTCCCCCAAACTTGCCAGAATTGAGTCTTTGTGAGACTTGTTGTGCTGGCGCAGTCTCTTGGAGCAGGATGCCTTGCAGGGTCCCAAAGACTCATTTCTGGCGGAATTTGGGGGAGAGAAAGAAAGACTTCTGCTGCTTTCCTTGCATGCAGCCAAAAGCATATGAAGAAAGAAGAGGAAAGAAGCAGCCCAGTGGCCAAGTGAGGCGCATGCAGCAAGTTTCCCCCACAACCCTTTCTCCCTCCCCTCATTACCTCATGTTGTTCACAATGCAAGCGATACAAGCTTTGAGTTTCTGCAGTCCATGTGGGCGGCGCAGCCTTGTGCTCCCACATAGCCTGGATTAATTGCTTTGGGGAGTGCTTTGGGGTGATATTTCTCTGCAGACTACCCAAATTTTCTCGCGGACCACCAGTGGTCCCCGGCCCACTGGTTGGCAACCACTGGACTAGAAGACCTCCAAGGTTCCTTCCAATTCTGTATTCTACACTTATATTTGCTGCAAGGGAAATCAGAAGCTATTTCTTGTTATTCTTTCTTTTTTTCCCCCTCTTTTTCTTTCATTCTTTATTCATTTTAGTACAGTAGTAGTTTTAGTGTGCAATATCATTTTGTGTACAGTATTCATGAAGAATTTAAGACATTACCCAGACACTTTTAACAACTAAACCTCCCTATCCAACCATTTACATAATTGAAACCAACAGAGAAGCTATGACTTATGTTCCACCTTGTTGAATATACTGCCTCCTCAGCTCTGACGGATGTGCTGAAGAAACTGAAGTTTGCAGACAGCAGCCTTTGCCTAATGTGGGAGCACACCTTGTAACAGAAAAAAAGCAACTCCAGTAGAATATAAATCTGACTTTTAGTTGTCAGTAGGCAAGTGCTTTCCAGCATCAATCACTGGCATTAAAAAATGCTGCCATTGAATAGTCATTCCTGGAGCGGGTTGATTAAATTCATCTGCTAACAGAGCATCCCATGAAAGTGACAGCTAACCATGAACACCAGGGTTTATTATCCAGGGGCTGATTAACTCTGATCAATTACCGGAAGAGGAAAGAGTCTCAGCTTAGTACTTGGCAGAATACAGGTAGTTTTCAATTTATGACCATAATAGAATTTCCATCATAACGACCCAAGTTTATGACTTTTTTTTTGCAGTGCCCATTAATAAACAAATGGTGATTATTTAGTGAATCTATTATTCCTATGGCGCTTTTTGCTGGGAACCAGGTGGAAAGGATAGAAACTTTCAAAAAAAATTGTAAATATTGCAGTCATGTGGTTGATGGCTATATAACAGATCATAAAGGTGAACCAGTTGCCAAGTGTCTGAGGTATGGTCATGTGAGGGTGGGAACTCCAGAACCAGATTGTAAGCAGCTTCGGGGGAGGGAGTCCATCATAACTTTGAATTGGTCACTAAGCAAGGACTAACTAGTATTCATTAGAACAGTGGCCCCAAGGACCACTTGGGCACCAGGGACCAATTTGGGCACCAGGAGCCAGTTCCATGGAGAGAGATTTTTCTGTGGACTGGAGTGGGCATTTTTCGCATGCTGCCTGCATCTCACGGATGGGGCTTCGCTTATTTGTCCAGTTTCTAGCATGCCACAGCCCAATACTGCTCCATGGACCAGAGGTTGCGGACCCCTGCATTAGCAGGATGCACTGGCAATGTTAACTGAGGATAGATTTATTTTTTTACTTTCTCATTTCTCCCTCTTTATATTAATTTTATTTTAAGGCTATCTCAAACATTGCAAGTAAATTACTAATGTTAAAAAGGGGGAAATGGAAAGCCATTAGTAAAGGCTTTTTGTATGTCATGATGAGATTTATGTGCATAATTAGAATGAAATAAGTTCACTTGACACTTTTAAGAGAATTTGGATTTATAAGTCAATTTATAATATAACTTATCCATATCATAATGAATTAAACCACATTCCTTTCTTGATACGTGCTAGGAAATCATGGGAAAAGACCTGCACATTTGGTTCCTTTGCAGAATTATGATTCACAATATATTCCTCATTTTTAAAAAAAATATTTTAAAACAAAATTTGAAACAAAAAGCATGCCACAAGTAACTCTACAGTCTTGTCACAATATTAGCAATTTCAGGGCACAAGACTGTAATGCTTCTTTTATTTCATATATATTTACCTACCCTCCCTCCAAGATAGAAACATAGAAAATTGAGAGCTGAAAAAGATCTAGTGGCCCATTGAGTTTGTTTGTTTTTCTCTTTAGTTAATTAATTTGTTTATTATTTTTATATTTTATTTATTTTTATTTTTTGTCAGATGATAAGACATGTATTTATCCCAAGCATATTTAAACTCAGTTACTGATGACTGACCCACTGCCTTCACTAGAAGTTAGTTTCAAACTTCCACTACTCTTTCTGTGAAGTAATACTTTCTAACATTACTTCTGAACTTCCCTCCTGTCAGAGGTTACAGAAGAGTATAGATTCACAATTTTTGACTCACACATCCTCTTAAGCTATAATGTAGTTTGAATTAGTGTTATGTGTGAACCTAGGCAACTGTGAAATAGTCAGCAAACCATGGTTTAAAATATTGTAATATTTTGCAGCATAATGTGCAAATCCAATCTGGAAGATATTTAATAGTTGTTTGAAAACTAGCAACCTTGCTAATGATTTTAGATCTAAATCTAAATCTCCATAATCTGGTTTGTATCGTTTATACTGCCTGTCACTCAATAGAAAATACTGCAACATTTCATTGTGTGGTAATGATTGTCAGGAAAGAAACCAAAATTTGTATCCATACAGTATCTGTCTTCAAACCAAGCACTTGGAAATGTTTGTGTCAAATTGGATTTAACTAATTTTAGATGAGCCAATCATCTTTCAAAGATACTGGGATATCAAAGTCTGATATTTTCCCCTTTCCTGTTTATCTACACAAACAGCAGGGTGGGGTCTCCACCAGTTCAGGATTTGATAGCATCAGTTATGCTGATGATACCAGCTTTACCTCTCTATCCAGGCTGCACAAATGAAGCTATCAAGTTGCTGATGTAGTATCTGGAGGCTATTTAGGTCTGGATGGGAAAGAATGGGTTGTGCTCAATCCTGACACAATTGAGTAGCTGTGGCTGTTTGGCCCCACAGATCAGGGATATTTCCAGTGTTTTGTGCAACCTGTGGGTCCTCCTGGACTCCACGCTACTGCTTGGAGAACAGGTGGCAGCTGGGACCAAGAGGGCCTTTGCATAGCTACTGTACATCTTGTGCACCAGTATGTTTGTTTATATATTTAATTTATATAGCCAATCAATTAATATTACTATAAGAAGCCAGCATCACATTACACAACACTCAGGGGAGAGAAGGAATATGTGAATTAGAGATGATAGATAGATAGATAGATAGATAGATAGATAGATAGATAGATAGATGAGAGAGAGATTGTTACTGATAGATGATAGAGATAGATAGAGATAGATGATAGATAGATAGGCTGATAGAGATAGATAGAGATAGATAGATGAGATTGTTAGTGATAGATGATAGGCTGATAGATAAATAGAGGTAGGTGATAGACAGATGATAGATGGATGGATGATAGGTTCACTTAACAACTCTGTTACTAACTTAATAATTGCAGTGATTCATTTAAGAACTGTGACAAGAAAAGTTGTAAAATGGGGCAAAATTCATTTAAGAACTGTCTTGCTTAGCAACAAAAATGGTGGGCTCCATTGTGGTCATAAGTCAAGGACTACCTGCACTATTAATTGGGTGAAGTACAACTGAAAGTGCTCAAATAATCTGTTTCCTGCAGAGCTTTCTCAAATTGTAGCCCAACAGCCTTCTCAACAAACTTCTTAAAAAGGGAAGGTTGCAGACAGAACAAAAATGATTTGATTTGATTCTTGAAAGCTTCTCCTTAAATTATTTAAATACTCCAAAAGGAAACAATGTCATCTTTTTTTTTACATTTTGGAGCATAAACGTTAATGGACTTGGAGAGAAAAAATAAACCACTATGGATTTACAGACAGATAATCAAAAGTGTGTCCATCAGTTCAATTTTATTAGCCTGTCGTGCCTGCAGTCTGATGTAAGTGTAGGAATTGGTCAAATATTAATCATTGATGGTGTCTATGAGCTGTCTTGTTAAGCAGAATTTCATTTCAGTTTGTTTGCGTGACCTTGTTACCAACAGATATGTATCATGTATAATAGGCAAGGTGTTGGTTTAAAGCATTCCAATGTGTTGCAGTTGCTTAGGGAATAACACACGTGGCACTTGTCAACTCATTTTTGTTTTCTGCTTCTCTTAAGCACTTATAAAATAAATAGAATAAAAGTATTGTAAATATCTAGTAGTTTTTCCAAAAGGAACTATGCTCTGAGGAAAGTTTTAATCTTGCACAGTATATGTAGCCCTCAACTTATGACCATAATTGAGCCCAAAATTGATGTTGCTAAGTGAGAAATTTGTTACGTGAGTTTTGACCCATTTTACCACCTTTCTTCCCACAGTTGTTAACTGAATCACTGCAGTTGATAAATCAGTAACTCGGTTGTTAAGTGAATCTGGCTTCCCCCATTGACTTTGCTTGGTGTCAGAAGGTTGCAAAAGGCAATCACATGACCCCAGGTGTTCTGACCAAGGCTTCCGAGACCGTAATTAAGCACACGCTTAGTTAAAACAACTCTTGTTTTATTTCAACGCTGGGAATTACATTCATTCCTAGCCTGTAATGCGTCCCAAACAGTTCCTCAAGATAAGCACCCACCTTTATTGTAGTAGCAATAGAGATCCTGTAGAGGGCGCATGCAGCATACTGCTGTGCCTAATACACATGGGCCTCTTTGTATGATCTCACTCCCTGACTCAGGCTGGTAAGTCCCGGACTTGTACAATGATCTCATCTACTAACATCAGCACTATTCTTAAGGATTGGTTGAGAGGATTCACCAATCCAAATGCTGTATCTATGTTGCCTTTGTCTACTTGTAAAAACCCTATAAAATGCAATAAACGCTGCCCAGGCAGTCAGACATCTTTGCACACTGAAATGACTGGTTATTGAACTCCCTCACTTTATCTCCTTTGCATTGCTTGGAAAGGGACTAAGCTTTATGTACCCACAACCCTAAGACTACTGGTACTAAAGTGTAGCCACGACTCCCGGCTGGGAGGCCACTTTGGATTCCTAAAAATCCTACATTTACTCAGAAGACAGTTCTGGTGGCCAAAAATGAAACCTGATGTTGAGGACTATGTAAAAAGTTCCTCAATTTGTGCCACAATGAAACTGGAAAAACCCCTGGCCTCCTGCAACAAGTTGCTGAACTAACCCAACTTTGGGAAGAGATCGCAATGGACTTTATTATTGAATTACCTAAGAGTGAAGGGAATACGATCATTTGGACTATAATTGACTTATTCTCTAAACAGGCCCATTTTATAGCCTGCAAAGGACTTCCATCTGCGAAAAAACTTGCAAAGCTGTTCGTGAAACATATCTATAGACTACATGGAGTACCTCATAGAATAATATCAGACAGAGGGGTACAATTTACCGCAAAAATTTGGAGGGAATTTCTGAAATCCATTGGTTTCTCTCAAGGGTTATCCTCAGCTTTCCATCCTGCTTGTAACAGAGCAGCGGAGAGGGCTAACGCCATGATTGAACAATACATTAGATGCTATGTAAATTATCAACAAGAAAATTGGGCTGAGTTATTACCTTTTGCAGAGGTTGCTTACAATAATGCAGTACATAGCAGCATGGGATTGACTCCATTCCAAATCAACACTGGAATGGATTTTGTCCCAATGCCAGAGTTACCTAGACAACCTCCCTCATCCATGTCCCTGAGAGAATGAATGAACCCATTAAAGAAAGGATGGGAAAATACAAAAAATGCTTTGACTGAAGCTGCAAAAAATTATAAAAAACAGGTGGATAAACATAGATCCCTTCAACCGCCTTTTAAAGTAGGGGACAAAGTATATTTGTTGACCAAGTATCTTAGGTTGAAACTGCCCAGTAAGAAGCTGGGTCCAAAATTCTTGGGTCCGTTCCCAATTTCAAAGATAATCAATCCAGTCACTGTCCAATTACATCTTCCTCAACTATTGGGGAAAATTCATCTAGTATTCCATTGTAGTTTACTAAAACCAGCTACTACATTAATGATAAGACCATTGGCAATTGCTGCCCCTAAACTGTTAATGGTACAGGGGGAAACACATTATGAAATTCAAAAAATTCTCGATTCTAGATTACACTGTGGCCGATTGCAATATTTGGTCTTATGGAAAGGATACTCTCTCTCAGATGCTAGTTGGTAAAGAGTTGGGATGTTCATGCTGATCAATTGGTTAACCAATTCCATGAGGATTTCCCCCACAAACTGAAGGGTCCTCGTGGAGGGGAGAGAGGGGGTTAAGGACAAAGTTTTAACCCCTATATCTGTTTTTTTTTCTTTCTTTTAGGAGGAGGAGTTTTCAAAGGGGGACGCCTGTCAGCTTTAAAAAAATTCAGCTGTCATATTTCATGGAAGGGGGGGTGGAGGAGCTGAAAAGTTCAAGGTTATTCTGTATGTCGTATTAAGAAATTCCAGTTGCAGTTAATTGGTTCTCGTGATTTATGAAGTGTAGAAGTGGGAGGAGAGAAGGTGGATTCTGTGTAATGCGCGGAAATAATTTCACTGTGGGAAATTGCCTTTGACATGCCAGATCTATTTCTAAATAAATCAATTGGAGAGAAAATATCTCGGAGTGATTGATGTCATGGATACTTTCTGGATGCCTTACAAGGAGTCAGTTGCCAAGTGTCTGGATTTTGATCACATGATCATGGGAGTGTTGCAAAGGTGTAATTGTGAAAAAGAGTTGTATGTCACCTTTTTCAGTGCCATTGTAATTTTGAATGGTCACTAAAGAAACTGTTCACATTGAAGGCCACCTGTATTATACAAATGGAGAAGCGAACAGAGACATGAAACATAGAAGGCTACTTGTATCTCACACAGCCCAAGATGGCAACATCTTGGTTGCTAACCTGAATGTCTAATTTTTGCAGGTTGCAGTGGAATTCTATCTCCGACCAAATATTGTCGGCTGTGTATTTGGCAGGGGACTAATATCATGTCTCTTCTTTTTTTTTAAGGAAACCCCTTCAAAGCACATATTCTCCAAGCATGACAACCGACATGCCTTCTCAGGATCAGCTACCTGTTTTGAGCAGGTGAGTATATTTACAAGGAGGGTGAAGGGGAAATCTCATGTTTCTTATGTAGCAAACAGAAAGTAGTAAATTTAGTGCTTGGTTATTTCTTGAAAAATCCTTGCATCACTAACCTTTCTTCAGCAGCTTCTTGGATTCTCTCAGGAACTGCTATCACCAGTTGGATGTCCTTGTAAAAGCAGCAGTTTTTGCCCATTTTACATCTTTTCTTGCCACAGTTGTTAAGTGAATCTGGCTTCTTCCTTGACTTTGCTTGACAGGTCGCCCCAAAAGTGCTTTTTCACAAGACTTTCTGGTTTTTCTTAGAAGATGTTTCGCTTCTCATCCAAGAAACTTCTTCATCTCACAAGGATGAGATGCTCTGAGAGCTAAAGAAGCTTCTCGGATGGGAAGTGAAACATCTTCAATGGAAAACCAGAAAGTCCATTTGCCTCCTGAAAAAGCGCCTTTGGGACAACCATGACCTGGATGATGGAGAATCTCCACAGACATTGGGAGAAGGACGCAAAAGGTGATCACGTGACACCCCCCCCCCCCGGGGACACCAAGACAGTTGCCATTCTGATCACGTGACCATGAGCATGCTGCAGCTGTTGTAAGTGTGAAGCCACTTTTTTCGGTGCCTTTGTAACTTTGGTCACTATATGAACTCTTATGAAGTCTGTAGTCGCCCATCCCTGTTGTAGAGGCACTTTTCCATGGTCTCCACAACTTGACCCATCTTCATCTTTGGTAACTGGTATCCTTTCTTTTTTTTATTTTTGGATTAAACTGATTGGTCAACTTGTTTCACCAACGCAAGTCTGAACAGATTCTCCTTGTTTTATGGCAGGGCTTAGGGAGAAGAAAAATAGAAGGGAGTCTTCCCAACACCCGGTCCTTGATTGACTGGGTCCCCTTGAAAGAGGAATTAGAACGTGATAGGCCCCTTCTCTCGAGTTATCAGTGCGATTTCCACTCCAAAGGGAAGATTCCCCAGCTCTTAACCGAACAGTACTTTCAGAAGCAACCTGTACAACGCACACCCAGCACCACCTACCAACATACCTTCCACAGCTACTGTTTGCCTCAACCTAACCCAAGCATACTGCAAGAGCAGCAGTTGGCCAAGGATCCCAAACCAAAAGATCCCGAGCCTACTGTTCCTGCCTCCAGTGAGCCTTGCACTCTTGCCTCCAATGATCCTCCAGCTCCTGCCTCCAGCGAGGTCACGGCAACAGACAACACAACGGCTGCAGAAGATGTCACTCCAGCATCTGTTTCTAAGCGTTCTGCGTTTCTCCTTCCACCCCGACTGACAGTTTCTGACTGTTTGTACTGGCACAATTGTTGATTGCACATCCAATAGGTTCTGTTCATTTTACTGAGGAAAATGAAATGCTCTTTTGTAAATGCTAAAAGTGAGAGAAAAATGAATAAAAGCTTGCTGGACTGCAGAGTTTTTGCCACAGTGGAGAATATTTTGTAGCTCACGGTCAAGTTCTGCCAAGGTAAAATATTTGCTATGAAAGTCAACAGAAAGTGTCTTGTCAGTTTTATGTGTTATGTATTATGTTTTCAAGCACGCTTCCTTGGATAATTTATCTAACAAAGGAAGTGTGCTTTGTTGCTGTTTTTTTTTGAAAAAAAAAATATTTCCATTAAGCTTGTTCAGCTTGTTGAAGTTTATTTGTAGCATATAATGTCATCATCTTGTATTTCTAAATAAGCAATTGAAATAGAGTTGTTAGGGCAGGGGAACTGGGTAAGGAAAGCATTCAGGAAAAGTAGCAGGCAAGAAGAACGATCATCAAAGTTTGGGAAAGAGAAACTTCTTCTAATAACTATCATTAGTGACTTCAAAAATGACTTTCTTCTAGATCTATAATTAGTGACTTTTAACTTTTCGTATGACAACTGAATAGATGGATAATAATCACACATTTTAAACTGCATTTTAACTCAGCCGACTCTTGGTTGGAAAATGTCCCGTATTCATAACCTTTGGAATGCATTACACTTTTGTACGCCACCATTATTTTGAGGTATTGGATTCTTCTCTCCTTAACATTATAATTTTAAATTGGAAATTAAGGAGATATTAATAGCAATATCTTGTAATCCATGCTTGTGCCATGACAGAAATATACCCAATCCCAAGACCCACATTTATGAGGTATTATTAACAGGTGATACAATATGATCTAATCTGTTCGATTATTATATTTAAGGTCTAATGATTGCTGGTAATAAGTTCATATGCTATTGGGTATGAATTGTGTATAGCCAAAATTGTGCTGTATTTTGAATGGAGTGTTTGGGGTCCAAATCCTTAAAGAAGTGAAAACCAAAACAAGTAGCCATTAGTTTCAAGGTTGGCTTCAAGCTTAAGATGGACTTTGGTAGCCTGCTTTCTAATTCATTTATTTGTTAAATTATATGCCCCCATCTCAGTCCCAAAGGTGCTTTTTCAAAGAGGTAGCTGAACTTTCTGTTTTTTCTTTGAAGACATTTAGCTTCTGATGATCTAGATCAGGGGTCGCCAACCTTTTGGACCTCAGGGACCACCAAACTCATAATTTTAAATCCCAGGGACCACTAACCAGTTCTGTGGATGTGGCCTAATTTGTGGGTGTGGCTTGGCGGTCATGTGACTGGCTGGGCATGGCTTGTATGTAAATATTATAAATATTTATATAAATATTGAATTTTTTATTAAAAAAGAGCAACTTTTACCCAAAATCAGGCAAAGCAGGCAGGCAGATTGAGTTGCTCACAGAATCACATTCAGAAATCTTCCTATCTGCCATCGGCTAGCTCAGTCTGTCACATAAAATTTGCTAGCAAGCAAACTCACAAAATTAACTCACAACACACCATGTAGGTAAATATTGAATTTTTTATTAAAAAAAGAGCAACTTTGACCCAAAATCAGGCAAAGCAGGCAGGCAGATTGAGTTGCTCACCGAATCATTCAGTGATCTATCTATCTGCCATCGGGTAGCTCAGTCTCTCAAATTTGCTTGCCGTGAGTCTGCACTGAATAACAGAACCTTCAGTCCTAAGGGAAGTTCGTCTGTGCTTAAAAGCAGAGCCGAAAATCTAAAGACTAGCTAGAAAGCAAGAAATCCAACCGTTTCCTGCTTCCTAGCTAATCTAAATCTCCCAGCACAGCAGAACAGATGATGGTTAGAAAAAGGAAAAATAGCAATTTTAGCAGTCAAGTTTGCCGGGTAAGGAGTGGGTGGGCGGGGAACGTTCCTGCGGGCCATGTGGATGGTGCAGCCTTGTGTTTCTGCGTAGCCTGGATTAATTGCTTTGGGGGGTTGCTCTCGGGGTGAGATTTCTCTGCGGTCCACCAAAATTTTCTCACGGCCCACCAGTTGGCGACCGCTGATCTGGATGATCTAGATCATTTCACCATGATCTAGAGGACTGAGATTCTTCATAGACACCGATCTCAGTGTTGCAATGACTCTAAAGCTTCCTGGCTGGCCACATTTTCATTCTCAATCATAGGTTTCCTAAAATGCAGTTCTAGTAAGCTGTTATATATCTGCGCATCTTAGCTCTTTCAGTATGATTTTAAGGGCCTTTGTCATCTTGGACCTAGATACAATACAAACATATCTCAATGACATTTCTTTTCTACTGTGTGTCTGTGATACTGTATTTTACTCCCAGCCTCTATAATGAAGAAAAGCTTTAGGTTGTCTTATTCTTACATCCTCTAAGGGCAGCCTCAAAATTACCTCGGCTTAATGCCAGAGAGAGTACAGTTAACTTGGCGCTGTTATATAGCAGCTAGGAATAGAAGCAAGATTAGTATTGGCAATAGGGATAGCAAATTTCACAGCCGTAGTTTTCTGCTTACTCAAGACTAGCCATCTCAGTTTTAGGGAGTCCCATGACTTCAATATGTTTAGAAGCCTCTCTGCATTTTTTTTTTGGAAATATGAGGTTTTAGAATGGGAGATCACTTCATTTGAACATCCTCCTCCGGTAACTGTGGCCCACCTCTGACCTTTCTTGAACGCTCGAAAGTCAGAACTAGAGAAAGAACATACTGAGAAGGGATCTGTGTACATGGAAGACGTACACAGATCCCTTCTCAGTGTGTTCTTTCTCTAGTTCTTTACAAGTACATAAAAGGTAAAGGTTTCCCTTGTCCAGTCATGCCCAACTCTAAGGGGCAGTGCTTACCTCCCTTTCTTAGCCAAGAGAGGCAGCGTTATCAGAAGACGCGTCCATGGTCTTGTGGCAGGCATGACTATATGCAGAGGCACATGGAACGCTGTTACCTTCCTTCCAAAGTAGTACCTATTTATCTACTCGCATGTTGCATGCTTTCGAACTGGTAGGTGGGCAGGAACTGAGGGAAGTAACGGGAGCATACCCCATCGGCAGGATGGCTCAGTGGTTAAATTTTTAGAATAGAATAGAATTCTTTATTGGCCAAGTGTGATTGGACACACAAGGAATTTGTCTTGGTGCAAATGCTCTCAGTATACATAAAAGATACAAGATACAACTTAAAGACGCTGAGCTTGTCAGCTTTCCAGCTGCCAAACAATCTAGGCTGCTAAACAGGCATGGCTATACAATGTGGATGATCACGAACCTGTGTTTGTGACCAGAGTGTTACAATCATATCCATATGTTCATCTGAACACTTTTAACAAATTGTTTCATCTTTTGATGAGAATAGGCTGGTTTTTGGATAAAGGTGAGCATGAATCAAAAATGCAGGCCAATCGGAACAGTTTTGGAGCTACGATCCACCGTCTAAAGGTCACAAATTGTCCCCTTCTGGTCTAGAGAATGCAGTTGAGCATTTAATAATGATAAAAATGGAGAGCTTGTAATACAGTATAGACACTAGTGCTAATGTCTAATCCAACACTGAATGAGGATATAACCCGACACTGAATGAGACAGGATGTCAGGGGGGGTGAAATTCCAGATTTTATTGGCATGAGGTGCTATACCACCTCCTAGGCACTGAACTAGAGGGCACCTTATGTGCTACATGAGACACAGAGAGAGTTAGGAACATACCACGTGGGGTGCAATGGCTGCCCCCCAGAGTCCTACAGTCAACTCAGCTAGGCAGCAGGAGAGGCATCAGCACAAGGATAGCAATCACAACTTGAAGCAGACATACTGGAGTACCTGCTCCACGGGGACAGCACTTCCGGTTACTCTTCCCCAGACCCAGCTGAAGGAACGCGGCTGCCTTTTCATAAATAAGAAACAATCTATGCTGCCAAACAGGCTTGACGAGAAGGCGGGTGAAGCTGTGTCCCGAGCTTTGTGATGACTTAATTGCATCCCAAACTCAAGTCGTCTCTTATCCTTTTTTCCTTGGACAATTAATAGTGGGATGCTATATCTGAGTCTTACTAATGCGGCAATGACAAGCTGCAGAGTAGCTGAGCCACATAGAAAGGGGAGGGAAGATCTTCAAGCTAGAGAGCTTCAACAAAGCCAAAAATAAAATAAAATTTAAAAAAATGACAGTATTATTGTGGTGTATTGGCTTTATATTCTATTGCAGTGGAATATAAGTGAATAACCGAAAGGAAGAGAGTAGAATTGGAGAGTTTTGCTTATGAAGAGGCAATCACGCAGCCGCTTCAAAGTTCACCCAGGCCAACCTAAATTCCCAATCCTGTTCCTTTGGAAAGCTACCCGAAGAAATCGCAGCTGCCCCATCAAAAGAACCAGCTTACTTTGTTCCCTGGCAGTCAGAGCCGCTAAACTGCTTGACCCTTTGCCTCGCCTACAGAACAGACGGCTCTGGTCTCTGAGCTACTTGATGCTTTGCAGAGATGAAATGAGTTATTTGCAGAATGGCCAAAGGAAAAATCATTGCAGCAGCAGGCCTCCACGCTGGCCATAAAGCTCTTCTCGCCGCTCCTTCCTCGTATGCTTAATGCTGTCATCAACAGGCACTTTTGAGTCCTCTTGGTGCACGCTGTAAGGGGTGGGGCAGAGACCTTTTCATAAGAAAGGTTCAATCAGACCTCTTCCTGTAAGCTCAGGGCCTCCACTGCACTGCTGGGGCCTTGAGCCACCCCTCCAATCACAAACAGCAGGTTGGGTGCCTCCAAAGTAGCACAAGAGCAGCGCCCGGTAGGCATGGAGGGCAATAGTTCCCATTTCTTCTTAGCCAGATTAAATCCTTCTGTAGATTCCAGAGCACTTGACTGATTCCCTAGAAGAAGGAGGAGAGAGAAAGATGGGTGAACTGAACGGCAATTTCCTTTACTCAACGGAGACTCGGCTGGCATTTGTCTCCCGACTGCAGTGCCACACACCAAAGGCATCGAAATCGCACGCTCTGTTAATTAAAAGAGAATCGTGCAATGGACTTCTACCAAGCCAAACATCTCCCAGGATCTACTGCCAGGCATGTCTTGCTGCTGAAGCAAAGGATTTGACAGGATGCGTGGTGCTTTTGAACACGAGAGATTTCTGCAAGCCTGGGGCCAAAATTTAAAGCCAGAAACTGTGAAGAGAGATCTGGGTTCTACTTTCTCACAGTAGGTCACATTGCCAATGCCACCGGCAATGCCTGCTGTAATTTCTCCATGAAAGCCAGTGAGGTAGTGCCAAGGGATTCAGGCTGCAGACTTTCTAACTTCTGTTTCAAATCAGACCTTTTTGGATTTATTTCATATAGAGAGTGCTTATATTTTATATGTAGATGTTAAGCCATTTAATATAGAATTTTTTAAAGGTCAAGAAAGCCAAAGAAAAATATACTGTTTGAAGTCATTTTCAGCAGGAACAGAAGTTACCCACAGCAGTTCTGCTATGAGGGTAAGTCTCCACAGTTTATAGGAGATATTTTCATTGTGGAAATGAAGAACAAAATTATCTATATTTCCTTTTTACATAAAAAGGGGGTTATTGCAACAGGGGATTGGGGCAGGAAATAAGCTACAGGTTCAGGACCAAAGGAAGACCCAGGGCTATCCATCACACAACATCCAGATGAAGTATCATTGCCAAACTCTACAACAGAAGTTACGACACTAGTCTAACAAAGGTGCAGAAGGAACTCAGTTACACATAGGCGGAAGGGCAAAGAGGAGAGCAGAGATGACAAGTAGAGGCACTGTCCATTTCAAGGGAAAGACAGACCAACTAATTGTTGCTTGGGCTCATCATAAGACCTGTTCACACAAAATATTATTATATGCTTTTCTGCTCACCTTCGACTCTAAACAGGATAGATGATACCATAGAAGATGGTAAAATAAAATAATCTGTACCACCACTTTGATCCCTTTCTGTTCAAAAGAAGGAAAGTGGAATAACACAAATCATCGCTTTGACTTAGTATAAGGGGAAATTAAGTTTTATCCATTTTAGAGACTGTCCTGGTGTCAGCTACTGACCTGAAATATGATTTATTGTATGAATATATGCATTTCTGTGTCAAGTGTGGCCTTCAACCTGAAAAAAAAAACCTGCCCCTACCCCTACCCCAAATAAAGCAGACAAATCTTTAAGAAGTCAAGGGAACTCATTTTCAAGCCAATTAGTCTTACCCTTTGGCAAGAGGTATAAATACATTTAAAAAAACACAAACGCCACAAGGCATACTCACAAAGTTTGTTGGAGACAGATGTTATTTACCTTACTAATTCTATTTATTACCTGAAAAGGTGGCTAAAGTGTAGCAAAACAAGACCCTTATCTTCATTTATTTTTTTTATTCTAGTCTTGAAATATTATATATGACCCCATGTTTTATGTTCCTCATGAATGGTTCTGGAAAACTCCCATAAGTTATACAAGGAGTTGGCTCTCCCACTTCTGTTGCCTGCTATTCTTTTCTTTTCTTCTCTTTTCTTTTCTTTTATTTATTTATTTTATTTGTCAAGCAATTATAAGATAACAGGTATAAGTATAAGCATAGTTATAAATACATGAAATTAATACATATAAGAGAAATAAAAAGAAACAATAGGACAGGGACGGTAGGCACGTCGGTGCACTTATGCACGCCCCCTACAGACCTCTTAGGAAAGGGGTGAGGTCAAAAGTAGACAGTCTAAGGTTAAAGTTTTTGGGGTTTGGGGAAGATACCACAGAGTCAGGTAGAGTATTTCAGACATTGACCACTCTGTTGCTGAAGTCGTATTTCCTGCAGTCAAGTTTGGTGCGGTTAACCTTGAGTTTGTATCTATTGTGTGCTCTTGTATTGTTGTGGTTGAAGCTGGAGTATTCATTGACAGGTAGGACTTTATATACTATATAATTTTATGATTTTATATACTATACTTAGATCGGACCGAAGGTGGTGCATTTCTAGGTTTTTCAGATCTAGAATTTCAAGTCTGGTGGCATCCTTGGACTTGTTTGTAGCCCAGATGCTTGAGCTTAGTTCATTGGATGTGCCAGAATATTTTGCCTGCATAACATATCTCTTACCAGGCAATGTTCAGCACGGCACATATTCCAAACCTGCTTTTTCTCAGAAACAGAGTGGTCAATGTCTGGAATGAGCTACCTGACTCTGTTGTTACATCCTCTAACCCCCCACTCCTTTAACCTTAAACTTTCCACTATTGACCTCAGCCCATTCCTAAGAGGTCTATAAGGGGCATGCATAAGTGCCTACCATCCCTGTCCTATTGTCCCCATTTATTCGTACCTATTTTCCTGTATTCTTACTCATGTTTATACTTATACCTATTATCTTGCAAGCGATTGACAAATCAAATCAATAAACAAACAAATAAATAAATAACGCTGCTGGCAGAACGCCAGGTGGGATGAGACCTTCTGACTTGTGTTGAATGCAATAAGGTCAATGCATGCTGAAAAACAGGAGTAAAATGGAATGGCTGGGCCTTTGCTGCATCATATCGTTGCGATGGTCGGCATCAACAGAGGAAAAATAATGGTTTTGCTCCTAATCCACCTTGTTTTTCCCTGAAGCCATCTACCGCCTCTGCCCTTCTCTAGCTTTTGCCCAACCAATTTCTTAATAGTTTTCCTCAAGGGAAAAAAAATGTTGTTAGAAATAATGGATTGCAGAAGTGACACACAGGAGAAGGAGGAAGCACCTGCTCCGCTCTCCAAGGCCTGGTCTTACGTCCACCTTGAGTAACAACATCTTTTCTCATCCTTCCAAATAAGTTTGCATCCAGATATTTTGTACCTTATTTGCCCAGTGACCTAGTTTTCACCTAACTGATTCTGCCATGGTGTTTGCTGATCCAGCTGAAAAAAATGCCCCCCCCCTTTTAAATCTACATAAAAACACAGTCAAGCCATTTCAGGACAACTAGTTATATAATTCTCTTGATTACTGGAAAAGAATACTTGCAAAACCTCTAATCATTAAAGAAATGTTGTGAGCAACACTGCATTAGCCTCTGTGTTTACACAGGTGTATTACTCCTCTGATTTTCAAGCAACAGGGCCACAACACCAGAATCCAGTCTCAGTTATCACCTTGATTGACAAGCCCAGCCCTTTCCCTCTTTTGTAGAACATGTCTCCAAACAAAGAAATCCATCAGAAACAACATTTGCACTACTGCACATCCAAGAATAACTTGACCTATTATTCAACCTCAACTTCATGTTAGCTATATGCAGTTATTCCTCAACTTACAACTACAATTGGGAACATAATTTTCATTGCCTAGCTAGGCAGTTGTTAAATGAATTGCATTTGATGTCATAACCTTTTTTTTCCACGGTTACTAAACATTCAGTTGTTAACCGAACGACACAGTAGGGAAGCAAATATGGCTTTTCCCACCTACTTTGTGTCAGCCCTGAAGCTGGCCTGACCAAGGCCATTTTGGGACTTCAGCGCTGACACACTGGAGTAAGAGGGCTAGGGAGGGGGAAATAGAGATAGTTGGGGTGCTGTTGCCAAAACAAAATGCTTTCTAGTGGGAACCAAGGACATTCCTGCAGGTGCTCGGAAAGAGGGGATTGGAGTCACCTAGCAACTGGACAGTATCCTGATTGGACCATATGACTGATTGTTTTGAGAAAGTGACAATCGTGGGATTATTCAGAGTCAGTTTTCACCACCCTGTGCCAATGTGACATATCCAATAAACCTATTCTTTGAGGAAGTTGCCTATTCTTTGAGGAAGTTTGCTGTGGGTACTTGGAACCCAGATGCTTTGATTGTTGGAAGTTTGTTCGGAAGGTCTCAAATGGCAATCACATGATCCCAGGATGCTACAACAATAGCATCCTGGGATGATGTGATAAATACATGCTGGTTCCCAAGCACTCAAATTTTGATCTCAAGACCATGGGGATGCTGTGATGGTTGTTAAATGTGAGGACCAGCTTGTAAGTCAGTTTTTTCAGTGCCACTGTACCTTAAAACAGTCACTAAGCCAATGGTTGTAAGTTGAGCATGACCTGTAAAGGAATCAACCAGAACAGGGGTCTCCAACCTTGGCAACTCTAAGACTTATGGACTTCAATTCCCAGCTTTGCTGGCTGAGGAATTCTGGGAGTTGAAATCCATAAGTCTTAAAGTTGCCAAGGTTGGAGACCCCTGAACCAGAAGCTACATGGGTCACATCCAAACATTCTCCTTGCTTGGTGTAAGAAAAATTCTCTCACCACTTGGACTAGAAGATCTCTGATGTGCCTTCCAACTCTGTTATACTGTTACTATTAAGCATTTATTTACAGCATCGATGATGTTACCTAGTTGGGTAATGGAATGTCTGCACGAAAACCACCAAGATCAAAGAGCACCATCAAGGTGCACCATCCAGGACCACACCCCATCACTATTTCCAGAATATACTATCTCCTATGTCAAGGACAGCCCAAAGTTCAGATAACCCAAATATGTCTTCCAGTTCTCCCTCCTGGAAGTATTTTCTCTCTTATTCAAGCTTCAGTTGCTCCAGACAAGCAGCACGAATCAAAAAGAGGGCTGTGAAAATATTTATAGACCCCTCACATCCCAGACATAAATTGTTTCAACTCCTTCCCTCAAAATGATGCTATACAGCACTGTACACTAGAACAACTAGACACAAGAACAGTTTTTTCCCGAACGCCATCACTCTGCTAAGCAAGTAATTCCCTCAACACTGTCCAACTAGTTACAAAGTCTGCACTACTATTACTGTTAATCTTCTCATCACTCCTTGTCACCCACCCCCTCCCATTTGTGACTGTGTGACTGTAACTTTGTCGCTTGCATCCTTACGATTTATATTGACTGTTTCCTAGTATGATTTGATTCCTTACTGCATCCTATGACTATTATTAAGTGTTGTACCTTATGATTCTTGACGAATGTATCTTTCCTTTTATGTACACTGAGAGCATTTGCACCAAGGCAAATTCTTTGTGTCCAAAGGATTCTAATTCTAATTCAATTCCAGTATTGATCAGTTAGTCTGAATTTTGCTCTTAGGGCATTATCTAACCATTCCTATTGAAATACATTTACTTAAAAAAAAACTTCATTCTCCTTGGTGAAATGGTGGGCAGACTTGGTGAAATGTGGGTAGATTTAACCTGCAATACTGCCATGGTGGCACAGTGGTTAGAATGCAGTATTTGCAGGCTAATTTTGCCCACAGCCAGGGGTTTGATCCTGATTGGCTCAAGGTTGACTCAGACTTCCATCCTTCCAAGTTCAATAAAATGAGGACTCAGATAGTTGGGAGCAATATACCACTATGAAGTGGTATATAAGTATAAGTGCTTTTGCTAAGTGCTATCGCTGTTTCTCCAAGGAATTAACATAAGAGTTAAGATTATGGATTTGCCACACTGTGCAGTCCAAGGTTGGTTTTTTCTCTGCAAGCTCCTTTGATAAAATAATGATCCTTTTAGTTGGATTTCTCTGGTGTAAATTTATAAAAGCTCAACTAAAAGGATAGTATGTACAACAAATTTAGGCTATTGCTATTCCAAGATGTCTCAACTCTTAAAATATTTGACTCCTGTTAAATTTCAGCCAAGTCTTTATTTTTAGAAGCAACATTCTGAAATACTTTCTGCACGATTCCTTGATAAATATGCTCAGTTGGAAACTGTAGCTGATTTTATCCTTTTGCTTCGCTGGAGCCAGTGTATTCACGTGCACAATAATTGGAAATTTTCAGAGACTTTAAAGGAGGCTAGGAAAGGGATATATCCTTTCCCGCATGTACGAATCAAACTGAATTCCTACACAAGTAAGATGGCAAGTAGTGTTATTATTGATATTATGATCACTGTTTGTAGAGGTAAATATATGAAATATATAACACAAAGTATATGGCAAGGTTTTAGAAGCAGATGCTCATGGTCACAGCTTAACTCCTTTGTTTGGAAAGATAGTAAACCCAGTTCTTCCAAAATAAATCAAATGTGAAAAATACAAACTCATCAGCGGTGAGTGTCACCGATTTGTCCCATCAAACCTTCTATTACCTAGACTAAGCTCCAGTTCTTCTAAGTCTTTCCAGCAAATTTCCTGAGACCTTTGAAACAGAGATGTCAAATGCTAAAACAGGGTGTAAAAGTGTAAAATCTCCATTATGTCACTAAAATGGTACTTTCAGGGTTTTTTTTTAACTTGCTGCAGAGTCACCATTTGCTGTGCCTCAGCTGTTAACACACCCTGCACAATAGGGTACAAAAAATAAGAGACACTGTTGTGGCTGGAATAGAAAATTAGACAGAGGAAAACATTTGATTACCAAAATCAAATACTTTATTTATTTATTTTTTTAAAAAAGGTTTTCAAAATGAGTAAGAATCTCTTAGACCAGGGATGTTAAACTTGCGGCCCATGAGCCAAATACATCACGCGCTGGCCACACCCATCCCTATTTTAGCAAAGGGGGAAAAAGTCACAATGAGTCACATGACAACAATGTGACGTTGAAAGTTTGACACCTGTATTTTAGACAAATAAGAAGTGGGTGGGGTATTTGGATGAGATAAGTAGGGTTTATTTATTTTAAGGAACTAAAATATTCCCAAACTCAGAACAGCAATGGAAACCATTACACATGTTAAGCCAGGATTCCCAGATCAGCAACACTCACCAAGGCCACCAGCTACAATCACACGTCCACCAAGGTGCCCAGCTACGAAGTTAGCCCTTTTGTCTCTCATGCGGATGGCTCGGCTTAGCCGACTCCAAGATCCTAATTGGAAAATTGGAGAGAGAAAGAATTGAGCTTCATCTAAAGATCATAAAGGCTGTAGGTTGTCCTTGACTTATAACCATCCATTTAACGATGTTTGAAGTTACAATGGCCTCGTAAAAAGTCACAAATATCACATATACACAGAGAGAGAGAGAGTCCTGGGACTAACAGATAACAGATAATCAGAGTTGGAAGGGACCTTATAGGTCATCTAGTCCAATCCCCTGCCCAAGCGGGAGACCCTACACCATTTCTGACAAATGGCAGTCCAATCTCTTTTTGAAAGTCTCAAGTGATGGTGCTCCCACAACTTCCGAGGGCAAGCTGTTCCATTGGTTGATTGTTCTCACTGTCAGAAAGTTTCTCCTTATTTCCAGGTTAAATCTCTCCTTGTTCAGTTTCCATCCATTATTCCTTGTCTGACCTACAGGTGCTTTAGAAAATAGATTGACCCCCTCCTCTCTGTGGCAGCCCCTCAAATATTGGAAGACCGCTATCATGTCTCCCCTGGTCCTTCTCTTCACTAGACTAGCCAAGCCCAGTTCCTGCAACCGTTCTTCATATGTTTTAGTCTCCAGTCCCCTAATCATCCTGGTTGCTCTTCTCTGTACTTTTTCTAGAGTCTCAACATCTTTTTTTATAATGTGACGACCAAAACTGGATGCAGTACTCTTGATGTGGTCTTACTAAGGCTTTATAGAGTGGTATTAGTACCTCCCTTGATCTTGACTGTATCCCTCTGTAAATACAACTTAGGATTGCATTAGCTGTTTTTTTGGCTGTTGCTGCACACTGCTTGCTCCTATTTAGCTGGTTGTCCACTAGGACTCCAAGATCCCTCTCACAGTTCCTACTATTGAGCCTGGTTTCACCCAGTCTATATGTATACTTTTGGTTTTTCTTGCCTAACTGTAGGACTTTACTTTTCTCTACACTGAATTTCATTTTGTTAAATATGACCCAGTCTTCTTGGGTGTTAGCTATTCCTGTCAGCTTAGTACCTGGGTGTTTGGCAATCAGCTCATATTTTCAGTGGTTGCAAATCATGTCAGCCTGATCTGTAAGGTTCCCAGACAGCTTCTGACAAACCATGTCAATTAGGGAATCTGGATTTGCTTAATGCCTACGATTCACTTATCAACCATGTGATTCAATTAACTGCAATGAGCCACTTAATGACCATGGTAAAAATGACTGTAAATTTGGGGGCGGTGGTGGGATGATTTGCTTAATGACTGCATTGCTTAGTGACCAAAATTTCAATCCCAATTGGGATCGCAACTGGAAAACTATCCGTAGTTAGTTTTGACAAATAGAAGCACCAAGAACTCCTGTTTCTGAGTCTGGAAACTAAGCAGGAGTGGATCTGGTTAATTCTTGAACAAGTAACCACCACAGGGTCAACGGTAAGCTACTCACAGATTTGCCAATAAAATCTCCTGATTGTATCAACGAAGTCACCAAGAATTGAACTTGATTTGGAGACAACATAAGAGCCATGGTGGCGCAGTGTACTTGCTGTGCTGCAAGTCACTTCTGCTGACTATCAGCTGCCTGCAATTTGGCAGTTCAAATCCACCAGTCTCAAAGTTGACTCAACCTTCCATCCTTCCGAGGTGGGTAAAATGAGGACCCAGATTTTGGGGGGCAATAGGCTGACTCTGTCAACCGCTTAGAGAGGGCTGTAAAAGTACTGTGAAGCGATATATAACTCTAAGTGCTACTGCTATTGCTATTAAAAGGCATTTATAATTATTAAGAAGCCTGAATTCAAAGATGGAATTTGACAGGATGGTGACTGCATGTTCTCATCCGGGTGTGCGAAAATTATGGATTACAGATAGTTCCCAACTTACAACCATTCGTTTAGTGATTGTTTGAAGTTACAATGGCACTAAAAACGAGGGCTTATTTTTCACACTTACAACCTTTGCAGCGTCCCCATGATCACAAATGTGATGACCCGGGGCATGGCACAAAGGCAACACTGTCAAATAAGCAAGAAATGTCCCTTTAATACCTCCAACTTTGCCCCCAATGTCCAGGTTACCTTCGGCTGGAGAAAAAACTCTCCCAAGAAGAGTCTTTAAGTGGAGGAAATTCAGTCCGAAAACAAAGTATATACAAACTGTAAATAAAAATCCACACAAACCACCCTGCAGTAATTAACTTGACAGGGCAGGAGAAGGAATTGCAGACTTGAAAGCACAGCACTACACACACAGTTGGGAAGATGCCAGGAACATATATAAGCCTCGACGATACCAGATAATTCACGATTTGCTCCCAACAACTTTGCTGTATGCAAACTCCCTTTTTAAACACTGTGTTCCCAGTTACAGCTAATGAAGGGAATCAGGGCCCTTTCCTCCCCCGTAAGCCACGCAACTCATGTTGCTCCCTTCTCCATTTCTCCCTGCGTGCCCTAGGATGAAGAGGGGGTGGGTCTGGGTCTTCCTCCAAATTCCCTCTGCCTTGCTCTACCTCTCCCCTGCTCTGCCCAGCAGGCCTTTGCCCTTCCCCATGTAAGGCATCCAGAAAGTATCCATGATCTCAATCACTCCGAGACATATTCTCTCCAAATGATTTATTTAGAAACAGATCTGGTACATCTAAGACAATTTCCCAAAGTGAAAGTATTTTCGAGCGTTACACAGAATCCAGCTTCTCTCCTCCCACTTCTACACTTCATAAATCACAAGAACCAATTAACTGCAACTGGAATTTCTTAGTAAGACATACAGAATAACCTTGAACTTTTCAACTCCTCTATCCCCCCCCCCCAAATTTTGTGGCAGCTGAATTTTAAAGCTGATACCCCAGTTTCTTCCACAGCCATCAGAGCCGCACTCCCACCCCATCAGCTGCTCAGCCTCCCCCTCCGAATCAGATTCCGACAGGGGCATGACACATGATCCAAATTTGGACACTTGGCCTGTATTTATGACAGTTGCCATGTCTCAGGGTTATGTGATCACTTTTTGTGATCTTCTGATGAGCAAAGTCAATGGGGAAGCCAGATTCACTTAACCATATTAGTAAATTAATAAATTAACAACTGCAGTGATTTAACAACTATGGCAAGAAATGGGGCAAACTCACTTAACATCTGTCTTGCTTAGCCACAGAAATTTTGGGCTCAACTGTGGTCTTAAGTTGAGGACTATCTGTGCTCAGCCATTATCCCTTTATTCTGTCTATTTAGGATTCACAATTCTTCCACTTAATTTGCACACCTACATCTCTAATTTACCTTCCTCTAAGTCAAACATCTCCACGGTGTTGACAAAGTGGGGCCGGGAGTAGAAGTTATGGGGGCCGGGCTGCTGAAGTCCTCCCAAGCTGAAGAAGCAACCCTCAGCCATGGCACAGCTGGCAAAGGCACGCCGACTGGGCACGCTGGGGTAGCGTGTCCAGCTTCTCACTTCCAGATCAAACGCTTCAAAGGCTGTGACGGGCAGCTTGCCTTGTCTTCCTCCTATGGAAATCAGAGACACCATGACTGCAAATCACTCATGAAGTATAGCAAAGTGCAGCAAACTGAAGAAATATGTAACAATTTCTACTGCATTCTATAGCCAGGTAAAATACCTTTGATGGCAGAGTCCTAGAGGCAGGCAAATTAAGATCTTGTGAAAACAAGACAAGAGCCACCAAGCTCAGGACAGCTTTAAAATGTTTACCATGATCAAAAACAGAATTAATAGAATAACAGAGTTGGAAGGGACCTTGGAGGTCTTCAAGTCTAGCCCCCTGCTCAAGCTATCCAGTCTCTTTTTAAAAGCCTCCAGTGATGAAGTACCCACAGCTTCTGAAAGCAAGCAGTTAATTGTTCTCACTGTCTGGAAATTTCTCCTTAGTTTTAGGTTGGTTCTCTCTTTGATTAGTTTTAGATTAGATTTGATTAGTTTTAGAGTCCTGTTTTTAGACCTTTTTTTAAAGATTAGATTAGTTTCAGATTAGATCTGCCTAGCTGCACACCCCACTGTTTACTTTCCTCTATGTGGGCGAACATTTCCAAAGCTGTCATCTGTAATGGAAATCTTTTCCATTCCGCAAAGAACCCCATTGCCTACGAATAACCCAAGATCAAGCCACAAAGAAGATGTAAAATCTTATAGTGATTCCTTGCTGAAAGATAATACGGCCCGTTAACCCAGAGGTCTCCAAACTTGGCAACTAAGACTTGTGGACTTCATCTTGAAGAGTTGAAGCCCACAACTTAAAGTCCACAAGTCTTAAAGTTGCCAAGTTTGGGGACCCCTGCATTAACCTATTAAAAACAATGACAGCCATGTTGGTTTATGAATGAAAGAAATGTTGCAACTAAAAGAACACAAAAATGTCCACAAGCTTGTGAGATTTCTCCAGAAATCTTTCATCGGGCCTGATGTTCCAAAAAGTAGAGGATAGGAAAGAAGCCAGGAAGTCTAACTTCCCTGCTACCTGCTCCTTTCCTGTTTATTCATAATTCTTTGTGTTCGAAGAATTCTGGAGAATTTGAAAGCCTGCATTCTTCTTTGTGTCTCTTTGATTGTTGGCCTCAATAATTATAGGTCCTTGGATTTCTACCTCTGGGTAAAAACAAACTCTGGATCAAGCATTTATAAAATGATATTTGAGAATTTCTTGATATTTACAGGTCCTCGACTTAAGACCAGAATTGGGAACAGCATTCCTGTTGCTAAGTAGGTTGTTAAGTGATTTCATGGCCCTTCTTTTTGGTCATGGTTGCTAAGTAAATCACCGCAGTGAAGTGAATCCTGTGGTCAATAAGCAAATCCGGCCTCTTTCAAGGACTTGGCTTGTGGAAAGCTAGTTGGGAAGGTTGCCCGTGGCATTCGCATGACCCCGGGACACTGCAATCCTCCTAAATACATGCCAGTTGCCATGTGCCCAACTTTCGATCCCATGACTGTGGGGAATGCTGAGAGAGTCATAAGCGTGAGCAGCCATTGTAAGTCATTTCTTTCAGTGCCAACGTAACTTTGAACAGACTCTTAAAAACAAACCGTTGTAAGCCAAGGACTACCTGTAATTGGAATGTGGAGATTGATGCCTCCACCTTACCTGTAGATGGGAATCTTCTGTGGACCAGAGTTTGCAGGTTAAGTATAACCCAACTCATCTACAGCCAGGCCCTGTTGGCTGAATCCTTACCCATCACGTAGATCTTGTTCCCGTGCAAGAAAGTAGAAGCCCCGTAGCAAGGTGTGGGCATGGATGGCAAAGGCTGCCAATGATCCTTAGCTGGTTCATACATTCGCAGGAGAGCTTGTGGGGACGTGTCTGCGCCCATTCCACCTAAAGCATAAACCACTCCATCTAAGAAAAGGAGAAATGGGTCCATGTAAAAGGGACAAGTGACGGATTTTTTTTAAAGAGCATCTTGTAATTCTACCTTTCAGTGCCAGGGTTTTTGCTTTGATTGTTTTGAATGAATGAATGAATGAATGAATGAATGAATGAATGAATGAATGATTTATTGGCTAAGTGTGGCTGGCAGTTACCCCAATTAAATCATGAGTCTCAAGCCAAACTTCCAAAACTTCAAAAGAATTTATTGGGAGTTAACATATCCGGCACTGCCTGGGTGGAGCCGACTCTGAGATGCATAATTCATTGTCACCCTTGACCCTGGTTTCCCCCGCATCCTCTGTGTATATCATAATTCATATTCTCCAATGAGACACATCCATAGCCAAGAGTCATCAATCATGTTCTCCAGTTAAGATTTTTGCGCAGCAGAAACTTCAGTCACCTAGTTACTATCTTTGAAAAACTATTTATGGAATGCACTTTCACTTTCCAAGCTGCCTCGCTGCTCTTTCAAACCTCTTCCACCCACCCGCCCCGCCGCTTTATGTTGGCAACTCTAAAGACCATAGAAATATTTTATGAGTTGACAGTGGTTAGACACACAAGGAATTTGTCTTGGTGCATATGCTATCAGTATATGTAAAAAGAAAAGATGCATTCGTTTTATGGGCTTTGGTTTCGTACTACTGTCGTGAGAATCGTGACTCTTAAGACTGATGTCCCTGTTAGCCTTCTCTCTAGCGCAGGGGTGTCAAACTCACGGCGTCATGTTATCATCACGTGACGTATTGCGACTTTTCTCCCCTTCGCTAAAACAGGGGTGGGGTATGGCCAGTGTGTGAAGCATCCTGCCTGCGAGTTTGACACCCTTGCAGTCTAGCCCCAAACCCCATGTTAAGGAGAATGCTTGGCAGAGGTTTACCTACCAGCTGGTAAAGTTTGCTTGGATAGGAGAAAAACAAAAGCAATCCCTTTATTCTCATATTTAACATGTCTTCACATCGCCATCCAGGATTTTTCCTGTGGCAGGACAGGTCGCCAGTAAACATATCATAGAGTTATCTGCCAGCTCAAAGACTGGGGTGAGGTAGAATTCTAAATAATCTATACCGATGTTGAGACTTTGGCAGCTTTAAGATACGTGGATTTCAGCTCCCAGAATTCCCCAGCCAGCCATGCTGATTCGAAGAGATACAGGTAGTCCTCAACTTAGATTATTATTTATTATTAGATCTCTCATGATCTAAGTGCTGGAGCCCACTGCAACTACATAGTCAAAAAGGCATTAAGAGTTGTTATTAACCTAATCCTGTATAGCTTTTTCTCCAGTAATATTGTAATGACTAACTAGAGCATACAAAACATTTGCTAGACCAATTCTCGAATACAGCTCATCTGTCTGGAACCCATATTGCTTATCTGATATTAGCACAGTCGAGAAAGTCCAGGGATATTTCACGGTAAGAGTCCTCCACTCCTCTACCCACAACAGAATACCTTATGCCACCAGACTTGAAATTTTAGGCTGACAGACTAGAACTACGCCGCCTCTGGTCCGACCTAGCATAGTACATAAAATTATCTATCTATCCTACCCATCAATGACTACTTCAGCTTCAACCACAACAATACAAGAGCACACAATAGATACAAACTCAAGGTAAACCGCACCAAACTCGATTGCAGGAAATATGACTTCAGCAACAGTGGTCAAAGTCTGGAATACACTACCTGTGATGACCCAGTGTGTGATACAAAACAAACACAGTCACAAAAAACAGGTGAAGCCCCTTTTATTCCTTCACTTTGCTTCCAAGCTCCAAGTATCCTTGACAGAAGACAAAAAAACTCCCACACAAACAGTTACAAGAAGGAGGGAAAAAGCAACACAAACCAGGCAAGATAAGGGCTGGAGGATGTCCACAGATAACAGAACACACACTGGGAAGGACGCCAAACTCAGAGAGGAACCATAAACTGGAGATATTTCCATGCTTTGTTTCCAGCACTCGCCTGTAAGCATGTCTATTTTCTTACTCAGTTGTCACAGCTGCAGCCCATGAAGAGAATCAAGGCCTTCTCTCCTGAGTAGACCACGTCTCTCCCTTATCCTCTCCTCTCTGCGTGTCCTAGGATGGCTAGGGGATGGGCCTGGGTCCTCCTCTGATTGCTCAGACGGCCTCTGCCCTTCCCCAGCCTCCTCCACAACCTCTGGAGCCACACTTCCACTCCCTGTTGGCTGTTCCTCCTCTCCCTCAGAGTCAGTCTCCACCAGGCGCATGACATGACCTGACTCTTCCCCAAATCCCAAAAACTTTAACCTTAGACTGTCTGCTGTTAACCTCACCCAATTCCTAAGGGGTCTGTAAGGGACATGCATAAGCACACCAACGTGCCTACCGTCCCTGTCCTAGCATTCCTTTTTATTCGTATCCATTTCATGTATTCATCATCATGTTTACACTTATACATGTTATCTAATACATGCTTGACAAAATAAATAAATAAATAAATAAAATAAAATAAACTTATGGCCACAATTGCAGAATTTCTGTTGCTAAGCAAGGCGGTTGTTAAATGAGTCACACCCAGTTTTATGACCACGTTTTGCCAAGGTTGTTAGTGAATCATTGCAGTTAAGTGAATTATGCAGTCATTATGTGAATCTACTTCTCCCTTTGACTTTGCTTTTCAGAGGCTGGCTGGGAAAATTGCAAATGGCAAACATGGGAACCCAGAGTGCTGCAATTGTTGTAAATAGACGTTGGTTACCAACTGGGTGGGATTCTACCAGTTTGCACCTATTCGCTAGAACCAGTTGTTAACATTCTAAGCAGTTCGGAGAACCAGTTGCTAGAAGAAATTACTGGCCTAATCCTGTAAGGAAGGCAGGAAGGAAACATTCTGGTGTTGCTTATAGAAACTGCCTCTCCGTTAACCCTTATTACATTCTTGGCAGGACTAGACTTCCTGTCTCAGGAACATCTCTGGAGTTTTTTTCTCCTCCTTTGCTGGTACTTTGCTTGTGTGGAGTGACCATTCAAAGTTACACGGGCACTGAAAAAAGTGACTTATGACCATTTTTCACACTTATGACTGTTGCAGCATCCCTACAATCATGAGAGGCCAGGTGAGAAGATGCGTGCCTCGATGTGAGTGATGTTGTGTTGGTCATGCCTAGCCAGTCACATGACCACCAAGCCATGCCCACCAACTAAGCCATGCCCACAGAACCGGTTGTTAAAAAATCCCACCCCTGGTTACCAAGCTTCTTAAGTGATGATGTAACTTAGGGATGATGTGACGGTTGTAGGTGTGAGTACCTGTGATAAGTCCCTCAACTCTGAATGGTCACTGAATGGTTGTAAGTCGATGATTACCTCTACCTCACACTCTAAACGCTAGGACAAAAAGATTATAAAACCCTTTCTTCTGACTGCTGTCAATTTGAAACACTATGTCACTGGAAGCCACACCACAGTTGCACTATATTCTGCATGGGTCAGACTGCACAAAATAATAATCTTAATTTCACACAAAATGATAACCTTAAATAAAAAGTGGAAGGATTCTTGTGGAATGTTGTGAAAGGTTCCCTAATGGTTATGGGCAATTAACTATGGATTCTGGCTGAGGAATTCTGGGAATTCAAGTCAGACATCTTAAAGCTGCCGCGGCTGAGAAACATTGATCTACTACACAAAAATCTAAACAATTTGAAACCAAGGGATTTAAAAGAGTGGCTATTTTTGTACTAGCTCACCTTTGCTGCTAGATCTTCTAGAGCAGGGGTCAAACTCAATTTCATTGAAAGTCGCATCAGGATTGTGTTTGACCTCGGATGGCTGGGGTGGGCGTGGCCAGCTCAATGTCACTAGTGTTGGGGGCACCTGTGGTGCCCTGAGAGCTCTGCCAGTGAAAACAGGCTCCCGAGCTCCATTTTTGGCTGCAACACCCTCCTGCAACCCTCCGCCAGCGAAAACGGAGCTCTGCACTGGCAGAGGCCTTGCGGGCCAGTCCTTTGCGGTTTCCAGGGTGGCCCCATGGGCCAGATCTAAGCACCCCATGGGCAGAATCTGGCCCACGGGACTTGAGTTTGACACCTCTGTTCTAGAGGAAGAACTGTCCTGTATTCAGTGGTGGGATTCAACCAGTGGGATTCTACCGGTTTGGTGACTATGTTTTGTTTGTTTTTTTGAAAATTTTATTTGGGTTTTCACAAAAACAAAATACAAATAAAACATCTTTTTTGAAAATAGCATGGTCCCAGGTTATCACTTCTTCATACAGACATAAAACTCAATTTCATGCTCATTTTTATATTCTATTCCATATCTTATTACCATTTTATATTTTCTACATAGTTTTTCCCCTCTTCTACTTTTCTCAACTTTGTTTTGATTCAAATCATTATATTTATACTTTTGTCTGTCCTGTTACAATTTCACATTATCTTTTCTTATTAAGCAAATTTTTCCCTGTAGTTACCAATTAGAGTATGACACCTTTATATCCTTTAATTTTATCCATTCAAGCTCTTATTTAAGCTTCAATGTATAGCTTTACAATTATAGCATTCAATAAAATACATAACTTCCAATCGAATTCTGCTTGGTACATTCTTAAAATAGACACTATATTCTTAAACAGAAATATATATATATATATGTGTGTGTGTGTGTGTGTGTGTAAATAAAACACATTCCATTTCTACTTGCTTCTTTTTTCCACTTTTTCTTCCTGTGGTTCTATTATTTTGTTACCAAGTTTCCATTAAAACGTATCTTTGAGGAATCTTGTTAAAATTTCACTGTAAGTTCCTTTTAATTACAGTTCCATTCCTTAATTCCAGGCAGGCTCCTCCATTTTTCCAGATCCTGCCCTTCTATTCTTTTTTTTCTCCTTTCTAGCTTTTAAAAACTTTTAAATGTCCAGAAATCTTTATTTATCCCTTTGACTTTTATTTTCAGCTTCGATGCTTATTAATGTCAAAGTGGATTTTTTTTCAGTTTCTTGCTTAAGTCTCTTAGCTGTCAGTATAAGGAAGGGAAGAAAAAAAAAACCCAATCCTTTCCCTTCTCTCTCTCCTTTGCAGCTTCAAAATCTTCTTTGGGAACAATGTTGTTAAGTTTAAATTCCAGGGTACCTTATTTGTTGGTATTGCTGTTTGACCCAGTCAACCAAAACTTTCTCTTCTTATCTTCCTCCTGCACATTCTTTTCCGGTCGAGTTCTTCTTTGTGGTGGCCATTTCTGACCACCGCTGCAACCGCCTTTGGGAAAGGGAGTAATGGCCAGCTGGGGAGGAGAGATGCAGCTCTCCTCAACCCTGCAGGCAGTCTCCCCCCTCTTTACCACCTCTACGGGGTGGCTTAGCCCTGAAACCAGCCGGCTCGGGGCGCTCCAGTGGTGAGCACGGATCGAAGCCTCGGAGAGACGAGGTTTCAGTCTGTCGCTGAAGAAGCTCAAACCGGAAGTCCAAGTTTGACACCTCTGTTCTAGAGGAAGAACTGTCTTGTATTCAGTGGTGGGATTCAACCAGTGTTACTACCGGTTTGGTAACTATGTTTTGTGCGTAAACAAATCTTTAGCTGTGCCGCCCAGACAGCTGAAAAGCGCTACGGGCAGGTGCGCAGCGTTCGAAAAGCCTCTTTTTTCCTGCTTTTTCAACCTCAGCTATGCCGCGCAAAGCAGCTGAGGTTGAAAAAACAGGAAATAAAGGTCAGGTAAGAGCCCAGGCAGGCAGGTGGGCCAAACAGTAGCAAACACACAACCGGTTCAATATCTGCTACTCTTCAGAGCTACCAGTTCTATAGAGCCAGGCAGAATCGGTAGCATCCCCTGCTTGTACTCTCATAAACAGATAAAGAAAGTTAAAGGGTGACATGACGTCGTAGCTTTCTGAAGCATTGTCCTTGCTAAGAAAAAAGTACTTGGGTAAAACCGGCACAAGCTGGCACATCAAATCCGTTGAATAACTATCTCCAATAGAGTGGGATCCATCCTTTGGTTTTTTTTGTTTCTTTTATACTTAACTGAAGTTCTTATGGATGTTATCTGCTCTGAAGGAGATCTTTGCAAAGGGCAGGATGAACATTTAAAAAATAAATAAATAAATGAAAGAATAATTAACGATACATGAAGGAAAGATCCAAGGGTCTTTTAGGCTTAATGCAAGTTATGGCCTCACAGACATTACTGAAGAAATTCAAAGCAGAGAAAGTGACAAGAGGCCAGAGGTGGTATTCAGCAGGTTCTGACCAGTTCTGGAGAACCGGTAGTGGAAATTTTGAGTAGTTCAGAGAACCGGCAAATGCACCTCTGACTGGAGTTTTTGCAGTGTCCATCCCCTGCCATGCCCACCAAACCATGCCCACAGAACCAGTAGTAAAAATTTTTGAATCCCACCACTGCAAGAGATGCGATCCCTTTACAACAATTGGCAAATGCTACAGCAAAGCAAGTTTACATAATCACTTTTTATCATATTTATAGGCTGATGCTATAGCATGCCATCATTCTTCTCTTTTTTTTAACAAATTTTATTCAGTTTTTCACATAAAAACAAAAATCTCTTTTTAGTGGACAACATATTTCCGGGTCATCATCTTTACATACAAACATGACAGCAATTATACATTCATATATGCACACTTAATTCTATTATTACCTTTTCCATTCAAAATGTTCAGTAAGGAGAGAAACAAACACATTAATTCTAGCCTCTTTCATTAATCTCAATCGAAACATCCTTTTGTTTCATTTCAATTATTTCAAATATAATCCTTTAATATTTATTTTTAAAATAAAGATAAACAATATGTGTTTGCCTAATAATAATAATAATAGGTTGCCAATGTCTCTCCTTGCTTTTAATAGTCTATATTGACTTATTAATTTAGTTGGTTCTTTAGTCTGTCATATTCCCTTTCCATTACACATTCTTTTTATAAATTCTAAATTAATACAAGTTTTAACTCTAAAGAAAAAAACAAGTATAAGTTTCCCCCCTTTTACTGCTTTGAGTGTGACACCTCAGTGGTTAAAATATACCTTTATTCCCTCATCTTGATTCCCAATAAACCATTATTTTTAAGAAGTTACAATAATAATCATTACATCTTTTTCATTTGGATTCTGCGGCATATTTCCCCCCTTAATTTTAATAAGTTATCAATATCTATATTACCCTATTTTCTAAATATTTTTAATTGCAGAAATATTCTTTTTACCCCTTGTCACCCTGCAGAATCCCCTTTTTAATTCATCAACCATTATCTCTGAAAAAACAATTTCTTTTCAACATTTTACTATTTCTGTATTTCTTTATTTCATGTGCCTGTTTCTTACTGCTTCTCCTCCCCCTCTTTTCCCCATATCTTTTCTCATTCCAGTTTATATCCCTCTCTTTCTTAATATCTTCCTTTCCCCTTTTCTGCTGGGTCTTTCTGTCTTTCCTAACTTCACAGGTATTCCCCCTTTTGATTGCCTTCTTAAGTCTCAACTTTTTAACCTTCCTTCTTTCCCCACTTCTTTGCAGCGTTCTTTGTGTTAAATGTCTATTTAAAATATCTTCTCCTTGAGTCGACTCCTCCTCCTCTGAAGCTCTTTCTTCTTGTTCTTCAATCGCTATTTCCATTTTTTCTAACACAGAACAAAGTGATTCGCCTCTTTCCTGTAGTAATTCTCTCATATTTTTAAGTTCCATTTTTAATTGCCGAAGAGATATCATCATTACACACTCTTGTATTTTATGATCGTTAAAGTCCACAAAAAAACACTTTTACCTTCCCTTTTTCTTCTTTCAATTTTCTAAAGTTCTCAATTATTCCAGCCCAGGGTCTATACCAAAAACATCAATCAATCCCACAGTCAGTCTTTCCTTGCTTTTTTCTTTATTCTAGTTCTGCTTTCACTTTCTAAGATTCTTACTTTGTTTCAATATTTCTTTAATATTACATCCACACAAGTTCATTCAGAAACAGGATGTTTGAGCTCAAGTTTTTGTCAAAAGGTGGCACTCTCCATTATACAAAGTCTTCACCTTTTCCCCCTATTTTTTTATTTAGGGTTTTTCGAACCTCAATATTCCAGCACAGTCCAGTCTCCAATTTGTAAACTCTATTATTATTATTATTTTTTGACAATCTTAAGTCCAGCTTTATTTTATACCTGTTTATTGCCAAAATATTTTAGTTAAATCTTTAGTTCCGGCTTCTTCCTTTCCCAGTTCGAAGCCCCACTTAGCTGTCAGAAATACTTTCTTATTTTTTTTCCTGTCCCTTTGTAATTTCGCCACTCACATTTCTTTTCTTAAAAATTCCATGTTACTTTAATCCCGGGGTACTTTTGTTTAGTTGTATCACCCAATTGTCCCAGTTCAGATGTTATCCACCTCTTTCTTCCCTCCTGCACAAATCTAAATCCAGCTGAGTCCTCCTCTTCAGGGTGGCCATTTTAAACCACCACTGCAGTCGTCTTCGGGGGGGGGGGGGAAAGACCAAGCCCAGGAGGGGAGATGTGGCTCCCCTCAACCTGAGCATGCCATCATTCTTCTGATTCTTCCACTGTGGGCCTCAAAATTTAGCTTTCTCATCCTGGTGCCTTCCTGTTCAACTGGACCAACTTTTCTGGCCACCATGGCCATGGAGTTGAAAATCTGCATGTGATTGATCAAAATGACTGGTCAGGTGTCGAATTCAGAGGGAAATGAAATTCTGGATCTTTGGGGGATTATGTGGGGGAGGGATTAAAATATTTATATGTAGAACTGCAGGTGCTAGGCTATGGATCATCAGAATGATCCCCTTCAGATGTTCCTCTAGCATTCAAAGGACAGTTTCTATTAATAAATAACTAGTAGAAAAACTTGAGATCTCTTCTGTGCATGAATTAGAATACTAATTGCTAGAATTAAATATTACCTTCTTGTTTTCACTGGCTTGGATGCTTGCATAATTAAAAGCCCATGTGGGCCTTTTAATGCACAAGGTGCACAGTTCACTGCAGCAATTTAATGGGGAAGTCAAGAAATATAATCCTTCAGTCATCAGCCCATATTTTATCTTCTATCAAAATAAAGCATGATTTGCCTTTTTTATAGTCTAAACTGCTCGGGGGCAGCAATAATAGCTCTTGCACCTCCTCAATCTATGTTGCTTTTACTAAGACAGTTCATATTTTGGAGCCCTCGCTAGGAAAACTATTTCGATTTCTTGACTTGTTGCTTTGCTTTTTTCTGATTTAGACCCCCATCATTAGCCCCAAGCTGGGGATGTATTGAAATATTATTTTTATTACTCAGAAAATACAATGGCTGTGCTATCTTAAGATAATAAAACCTGTAGTCCAACACATTTGGAAACAACAAGCTGGAGATCCCAAAGGTTCTTTTCCAAAAGGCAATGAGACTTCCTTGGTTTTATTTTATTTATTCCTTCAGTAAGAGTTGAGGAAGCTTCTTGGATGAGAAGTGAAACATTTTCAAGGAAAATAAAACCAAGAAAGTCCAGTTGCCTTTTGGAAAAGCACCTTTGGGACAATCATGGCCTGGATGACTGAGAATCTTCATAGTCAACAAGCAGAAGACTGCTCTGAGTGCATTTTTCTCTCTTTAGGTTGGATACCTGGATAACTGCAGATATATTTGGATTCCAAATGCAGCAGAGCCAGCCAGGCTGTAATTAATTATGGGCAATGTTGACTAAAATTAAGGGGCTACAAATTACATGCAGAACATGTTCATCTTCTTCCATTCTAGTAGAACATGATTTGGCTGCCCTAATTCCATGATCTAGATAATTGTGAAAGGAATGCTATACTCTTCCTTTCTTTATCAATCCTCCAAAATGACCTGATAATTCAGTATCTGAAAACCACATCCTCCAGATCTTTGGGACTCCAATTCCCACCATTCCTAGCTAAATGTCAGAACTTATAGCAGCAGTAGCCCAACACAGTAGATCCTTTGGTCATGAACGCCTCTGTCATGCCCCTGTTGGAGTCTGACTCCAAGGGAGAGGTGAAACAGCTGACAGGGAGTGGGAATGTGGCTCTGTGCTTGTGGAGGAAACTGGGGAAGGGCACAGGCCAGCTGGGCATTCAGAGGAAGACCCAGGCCCATCCCCCCTTCATCCTAGGGCATGCAGGGAGGAGAGGATAAGGGAGAAACATGAGTGGTGTGGTCTAAGGGGGAGGAGGGGACCCTGATCCCCTTCATGAGGACTGTTTAAAAGGACAAACTGCGCATGGCAAAGTTGCTGAAAGCAAAGTGTGCATTATTCTTGTCGAAGCTTATCTGAGTTTTGGCTTCCTCCCAATTGTGGTTGCTGTATTATCTGGTACAAGTCTGCAATTTACCATCCTTGCCTGCCATATTAATTACTTCAGTGTGGTTTGTGTTGGCTTTTTTTATTTCTAATTAACTTTACTTTGGGTTCAGACTGCATTTACTCCCTCCATAGACTGTTTTCTTCAAGAGTTTGATCCAGCCGAGGATAATTGGACATTGGGGCCAAGTTGGAGGCCTTAAAGGGAATTTATTCTATTTCTGTGACTTGGTTATTTTTGTGAGACACCGCAGGTCATCACAGCTTCTGACCACAACCAAATCGGGTTCTAACCAAAAAAAAATCACAAAATTTTTGAATCTGGTCATGAACACATACTCGGGTAGCTATCAAACATGACCCCTGACCCAGAAATTCCTGAAGACGAAACATTAAAAGATGAAGAAATCGCCAAAGTTATGGAACAAATTATGGTTGTGAGCACAGGTTCTACTGTACAACTGAAGATGGCCAGGTTAATATACAGAAGCAGTATCTTAACCAATGATTTGAGATGGATTTGGTTCCAGCAGTAAATCTGGGAAAATCAGTAGGCAACTAACTTTCCTTTTCTTTCTTTCTTTCTTTCTTTCTTTCTTTCTTTCTTTCTTTCTTTCTTTCTTTCTTTCTTTCTTTCTTTCTTTCTTTCTTTCTTTCTTTCCTTCCTTCCTTCCTTCCTTCCTTCCTTCCTTCCTTCTCTTCTTTCTCTTTCCCTCTCCTTCCTTCCTTCCTTCCTTCCTTCCCTCCTCCCTCCCCTTTTCTCTTTTTCTTTTTTCTTTCTTTTTCTCTCTCTCTCTTCCTTTCTTTTTCTTTTTCTTTCTTTCTACATTTTGACCCCCGTATCTCCCACACAGAGGGACTCTTACTTCTTAGCAATGGAAGAAACAATTTCTGAAACAACCCAAGGACCACAATCCTCATAACTAACTGTGCCTTTTTCTTGTTGTTCAGTTGGTAAGTCAAGTCTGATTCTTCACCACCCTATGGACCACAGCACATCATGCTCCCCTGAATTCCATTCTTTCAGAGTTTGCCCAAAATCATGTTGGCAATGATGGCACCGATGACACTATTTAACCAAACCCTGCCTGTACTCCTTAAAAAATTCTTCCTCAGACATCCTCCATGGTTGACATGAACTGGGCCCAGCAGTCTGCACTTCCAGAAGACAACCTGTTGAGGAAGGCTTGCTTTGTTTCCTGTACGGCATGGCATCCTACCCTACTTACATTTGCTTTAACACCCAAGCTAGCTCTGGTAGATCCTAGCAACTGCTTCACGTGGGTACCTGCTTCTTCTAACAGATATAATACATGAACAACACTGGGATACCAGGCTATCACAACTAATTATATTCGCCACGTAGTATCCCTGGAGACACCATGGCAACTCAACCATGCTGCCAAATTCTGCTTCCAGCATAGCCTCCCTACCACTCTGCACATAGTAAAGGAAGGTGGGAATACAAGAGAAGGTTTCTACTCCCAATCTGAGAGGAGAGACACAAAATTATTAGCTAACCATGTCCAGAATTTCGTGCAGATCTTAATTGATTTGCATCTATTGTTAGCCTCCTTTTCATAAAGTCAAGTTGTCAAATATGACATCAAGAAGATACAACAGGCTTCCTTGTCTGAACAATCACCTCTAACTCCAGGTCTGGATGGAAACCTACAATTGTGATTTCCAACAATGGCTCACAAGCTCTTTTTTGTTCCACCAAGACAGCAGAGGCACACCAAGAAAGGCAGAATTCCTCAGGCACCTGCTGGAAAAAAAATCCCTATTTCTTGGCGAGATTAAAAAAACCAGATAAAGATAGAGAGGTGTAAGCAGCCAATCTTGTTTTAGAGAGTTATGACAGAGATGTTTAAAAAGATAAAACGCCCTGAGAGAAATCACTGCAGCCAATTTCTGGAACCAATATGCAGTAATTAAATCCTGCATAATTAAATCAAACAGATGAAATGAATCAGTTATATAACCACTCATTTGAACCAGCCATTCAGGCAGCTTCATTTTTTTCCTGGATGAAAGCATGACAACAAGATCTATTGATACATATGATCTGGGCATAATATTAAAAAAAAATTACTGAATGGGGTGAAGAGAATTGATCATTCTGACCAACTACGACTGACACAAGTCAGTGGCAGAGGACCAGCTTGGCAGGAAGATTTATTGATTGATTGATTCATTCATTCATTCAAGTAAGTAAGTAAGTAAGTAAGTAAGTAAGTAAGTAAGTAAGTTAGTTAGTTAGTTAGTTAGTTATATTGCTGCCCATCTCAACAGCGGTGTCTCTTCCAGGATGATGCACAGAGGATTAAAACTTAATACAATTAACAGAACTTACTATCAATACTTATAATATGCATTGGACCTGAACAATCCAATATTAATATGCAAAGACCAGATTAAACAGATTAACAGAGTTGGATCTCTATGTAGATCATCTAGTCCAGCTCCCCCCCCAGCCCAAGCAGAAGACCCTACACCATTTCTGATAGATGGCAGTCCAGGCTCTTCTTGAAAGCTTCCAATGATGAAGCTCCCATAAGTTCTGCAGGCAAGCTGTTCCTTGGGTTGATTCCTCTCACTGTCAGAAAATTTCTCCTTACTTCTAGGTTGAATCTCTCCTTGATCAGTTTCCATCCATTATTCCTTGTCTGGCCTTCGGATGTCTTGGAAAATAGCTTAACCCCTTCCTCTCTGTGGCAGCCCTTCAAATATTGGAACACTGTTATCGTGTCTTCCCCGGTCCTTCTCTTCACTAGACTAGCCATGCCCAGTTCCTGCAACCGTCCATTATATGTTCACCCTATTAGTCCTGCTTTCACCCAGTCTATACGTGTACTTTTGGTTTTTCTTGCTAAGTATAAGACTTTAGTTTTCTCTATGTTGAATTTCATTTTGTTAGATAGGGCCCAGTGTTCAAATCTGTCAAGATCCATCAGAGAAATCCACCAGCATGGCTGATTTAACCTGCTGGTCCCAATGCCAGGATAGACATCCAGATCTATAATGCCAACAGGAGGCTCAGGGCTCTCCAGTTTTCGAGGGGTAAGTGTACTTGTTCATGGGGCATATGCTGCAACACAGAAGTCCCAGCTCCTTGGTCCCATGAAAAGACATTTTCTACCCAGAAGTAAAAGGGACCCACAGGATACCAACTCCGATGGGTGAGCAGAACCAGCTGGATGGTTTTGCAAGTATACTGGTTTTATGTCAATAGAGCAAAATGGGCAAAGAGTGTTGACTGGTGGGGCCCAGAAGATGAACTTTTTCTGCCGTAGCTCCTGGTCTATGGAACGTTCTCACTCTGGAAATCAAAATGGCTCCAACTCTCTCAGCCTTTCATAAGGTCCTAAAAACTTGGCTGTGTTCCTGGGACACTGAATGTGTTAAGAAACCTGTTTCCTGGCTGTATTGCTAACTGGCCAAGTATCTTGCTTCGATGCCTTTTTTTTACTATTTTTTATTGTTTTAAAATGTTTTTAGTACTTTTAATTATTATTCTCCAAAGCACTTGTGGGTAGGACAACAAACAATGGGGGGAAACTAATCATGGAGAGAAGCAATTTAGAACTAAGGAGAAATTTCCTGACAGTTAGAACAATTAATCAGTGGAACAACCTGCCTCCAGAAGTTGTGAATGCTCCAACACTGGAAGTTTTCAAGAAGAGATTGAAATGGTTATAGGGTTTCCAGCCTAAGCAGGGGTGGGACTAGAAGACCTCCAAGGCCCCTTCCAACTCTGCTATTCTACTCTATTTTAATTGTAATATATTTTTTGAATTGTAAGCCACCCAGAGTCATTAACTGAGATGGGTAGTTATAGAAATTGAATGAATGAATGAATCAATCAATCAATCAATGAATCAATGTAGGGTTTTTTGTGATAACCTGCATCTTGAATTGCAGCTGGAAACCCACTGGAAGCAAACTGTGAATTAATTTATTCAAAATTGCTTTGAGAAATAAGCTAAAATCAACTAAGGAAAGCTTAGTTTTCCCTGTCAAAGAAACTGAAACTGATTTCATGATAAATATTGACACTTAGTTGTGGTTCCGTTCCCCTCCCGCCCTTCACACTATGTACGGACAACAAGCTTGGAACAAAGCTAATAGCTGAAAATCATTCTGCAGTGATATTTGTAAACAGATTTAGCCACAGGCTGGTTATTGAACTACCTCCTTGTGTGTCTCTTAACAACACAACTGCACCAAAAAGAGGACATATCTATGATATGAGAGACCCAACCAGCTGGACTTCCCTTTCCAAAGACAGTGCTATATAAAAATATTGTACTATCATCTACATCATTCTCTACTAAAAAGATAAAAGGTTCCTTATCAGCCATGTCTGTCTCTGGAAGATGGTGCTCATCTCTGTTTCTTGCCCGAGGGAGCCAATACTGTCTGAAGACAATTTCTATGTGTCATGGGAAAGCATGGCTATATGCCAAAGGCGCAAGGAACGCTGTTACCTTCCCATCGAAGTGGTACCTATTTTATCTACTCACATATGCATGCTTTCAAACTGCTGGATGGGTAGGAGCTGGAGCAAGGAACGGGAGCTCATCCCATTGTGCAGAGTTTGGGTCTCGAACCTGGACTGTCAGCTCTCCAGCTGACAAGCTCAACGTCTGTAACCATTGGGCCATCGTGCTCCTCTACTATAAAGGGAATCATGCAGTCTTAAACCAATAGACATTAAAGTCCTACAAATTGGGAGAAGACCATGTCTGAGAAAGCTTGTTTGGGATAAAGATCAGTCTGCTCCCATCTTTCTTAAAGTCTGGAGCTGAATGGAAGCAGAAGCAGAGAGCTCTGCCTTCTAAACTTGGCACCTGCCAGATGTGTGGACTTAAATCAAGGCTGCCATATTTGGGCTCTGTATCTCTTTGCTGCCATCTGGTGATAATTGAACTTTCAAAGAGCCTCCAAAGCACAGCGCACCTCTTTTCATCTCCCCTCTTCAAATCTACTAAAGAGGAAGGCTGTCAAGAGGGGATGTAATATCTGAGCCACCATTTTGAGATTCTTTGAAGGCCTCTCAGAGGCAATGCAGCTGCTGCTTCTCATCTGCCGTTCTTCATCAACAGGCTTCAAAGAAGGGACCGTCTGTGAACTTGTGCTGAGGGGAAAAAAAGGCACTGAAAGATTTTAGAGGTGGAAGAATCCCACCAATAACAACACTGGGTGACTATCAAACAGAGGTGGTATTCAGCAAGTTCTGACCAGTTCTGGAGAACCGGTAGCAGAAATTTTGAATAGTTCGGAGAACTGGCAAATGCCACCCCTGACTGGAGATTTTACAGTATCCTTCCCCTGCCACGCTCCTGCCCCTGCCACGTGGAGAGATTTAACCTGGAAATAAGGAGAAACTTTCTGACAGTGAGAACAATCAATTAGTGGAACAGCTTGCCCTCGGAAGTTGTGGGAGCGCCGTCACTTGAGACTTTCAGGAAGAGATTAGACTGCCATTTGTCAGAAATGGTGTAGGGTCTTCCGCTTGGGCGGGGGGTTAAAAAAATAAAAAAATGAATCCCAGCACTGCTACCAAACCATAATTTCCTGAATTTTTTGTAATTTTGTAATATCTGCTTCATCCAGATATCCCAAAGCAGTATATGTGGCTTACAACATTACAACTCCTACCACATTATTAACCTGCAGCTGCCCCCACAAAAAGCCAATGCAGTCTTTCAAGTAGAGACTGGATAGCCATTTGTCTGAAATGGTATAGGTCAGTGGTGGCTAACCTTTTGGGGCTCCTGTGCCAAAAATTGTGCGCATGCTTGCACATGTGCCAGCACCCAGAAGGCAATGCGCTCCCCACGCCCCCTACACATGCACGCACAATCCCCACCCACCTACCCATCCCCCACCGCCCCCTTACCTGCACTGCGCCTCACAGCTGATTTTCGGCGGGTTTGAGGCCTTTTTTGGCCTCCCAAAGGCTTGAGGAAGGCTTCTGCCGGCTTTGCAGGCTCAAAATTACCCCCATTTCATCACTTCCAGTATTTTGAGAAAAACAGGAAGTGATGAAACGGGGCTAGTTTTCGGCCTGCAAAGCTTGCAGAAACCTTCCTCAAGCCTTTGGGAGGCCGAAAAAGGCCTCAAACCCACCAAAAATCAGCTGTGAGTCGCACATTTGTGCAGTGAGGTAAGTCTGCCTGCAGCTCGTGTGCCGGCACAAATGGCTCTGCATGCCACCTGTGGCATGTGTGCCATAGGTTCACCATCACTGGTGTAGGATCTCCTGCTCAAGCAAGGGGTTGGACTAGATGACCTCCAAGGCCCCTTCCAACTCTGTTATTCTTATTCGGTCCTAGGCTGCATTAACGCAGGGATAGAATAAATATCAGGTGAAGCGTTAGTACCACTTTATCATGCCTTGGGAAGACCATACTTGGAATACTGTGTCCAGTTTTGGTCTCCACAATAGAAAAAGATGCAGAGGCTCTAGAAAGAGTGCAGAGAAGAGCAATGAAGAGGATTAGGGGACTGGAGGCTAAAACATTAAGAACGGTTGCAGGAATTGACTATGGGTAGTTTAATGAAAAGAAGGACTAGGGGTGACATGAGCCATGCAGTGGTTAGGGTGCAGTACTGCAGTACTGCAGGCTACTTCTGCTGCCTGCCGGCTGCCTACAATTTGGCAGTTCAAATCTCACCAGGCTCAAGGTTGACTCAGCCTTCCATCCTTCTGAGATAGGTAAAATGAGGACCAACAGATTGCTGTGGGCAATATGCTGACTCTAAACCGCTTAGAGAGGGCTGTAAAAAGCACTGTGAAGCGGTATCTACGTCTTAAGTGCTATTGCTATTACTATGATAGCAGTCTTCCAGTCTTTCTAAAGAGCTGCCAGAAAGAAGAGGGGTGTGTGTGTCAAATTATCCTTCAAAGCTCTTGAAGGCAGAAGAAGAAGCCATGGATGGAAACTAATCAAGGAGAACCAGCCTAGGAATAAGGAGAATTGTCAGTTCGAACAACTAACCAGTGGAACTGCTTATCTTCAGAAGTCGTGGATACTCCATTACTGAAGGTTTTTAAGAAGAGATTGGACAAACATTTGTCTAGAATGGCATATAGTTTCATACCTGAGAAGGGGGGGGGGGCGACTAGAAGATCTCTGAGGTCCCTTGCAACTCTGCTATTCTGTTAACCTGCCACTGACTGATCCAGAATAATCTAGTAAGTTCCACGGCTAGTAGAAATTTGAAAGCTAGTCTCTTCCACCATAGTCCACCATCCTAAATGTTACATACTGATTCTGCATTATTCATTCATTATTGGTTTGCTCCTGATGGTAAAGGTTAATTGGTTAGTCTTTCCCCTATTCTTAAAGGACTCCAAACAGCCTTTTCAAACCTAGTGCTTTCCATTAAAACTCTCCAAAGTTCTACTTCTCAGGGTACCAGATGAGAGAAGTCTGCTTTAAGCTTTTTAAAAAGGCTGCTTGTTGTTGTTATTTTGAATGTCATACCTAGTGTGCACATAATTGGCACACGGCTCAGCTGGTGCTGCTGTAGATGGAAGAATAAAGGCTTTCAGTGAAGGCCACTTCAGACATTTTGATCCTTGCACAGCAGCGTGGAAAAAAAAAGGATGAAAATGGCGACTTCTGCCAGATAACATCACCCAAACCAAGCATTAAAGAAATGCTATCGGTCTCCATAAATCCCTATTTTGGTACATTTTCCCACTTCTCTTCTACAATAACATATTGTTGGGTACTTGTGATGATTAAAAGGAGATTCTAATTATAAATTTTACACTCCATTTAGAGTCATACGAATATTTCTAGCTCTTTGGAATGCAGAGAGGAACCAGAAAAACCTCTTAACAATTAACAGAATAACAGAGTTGGAAAGGCCCTTGGAAGTCTTCTAGTTCAACTCCCTGCTTTTTTGGCCTTCCAGGACTGAAGGCTTTCTTCAAAATCATGTTTAAGAACTTTCATTCATGAACAAGTTCTGCATTTCGCTACAGTTCCAGCAGTTATAATACTAACATTTAGAGCCAATATTAAATCTGAGATTAAGCTAAATTCATCAGCTAATCAAGGGATGGGTGAGAATTTCACAAAAAAAATCACAACGTTCTGTTAAAACACAAACTTTCTGAGTGGGTTGAAAATAATATATTAGATGGGAAAGGCTCTATACCAGGGGTGTCAAAATCAAGGCCTGCAGGTCAGATGTGGCCCATGAGGTGCTTAGATCTGGCCCACGGGGTTGCCTTGGAAACAGTGAAGGACCGGCCCACGGTTCCTCTGCCAGCAAAAATGGAGCTTGGGAGAGCCACGCATGTAGGACTGCAGTAGGCCATCATGGCCGAAAACGGAGCTTGGAAGTGATGCCAAGCTGGCCACACCCACCCTTACCATGCCCACCCTGACCCCTGAGGTCAAACACAACCCTGATGCGGTTCACACAATGAAATCAAGTCTGACACCCTGCCTTATACGTTTGATCTGATTGCTATCCAACTGACGTAGAAAAACACAGGAAACAATTTTGCCCGAAATTAGGGAAAACTCGTGAGTTTTACAGCTGGTATTTCATACTGAACAAATTCAACATGATAAATTCTGGCATAAGTGTGGAAGAAGGAGTGGCATAACCAGCGGATGGAGTTAAAAGTGGGATCCGCCTGGAATTCCTATGTAGGCATAAGTAGACTAAATCCAACTCCACTTGAATTTTGTGTATAGGTTATTTAGCAATAAATCAGTTTAATTAGACCATCATGTGTAGACTTGGTCTTTCAAGCCTGACATTAAACTCAGTATGTTAGAGAAAATGAAAAGAAATAGGTTCCTATTATCATATGTAGTAGTCCTATACAGCTGTCCACTTTTGGAGATGCAATTTTTTTTATTAAAATAGGACAAAACCCAATCTGAGCCAAATCACAACTCAGGAAATTACAATGGATCCTTTATTGGCCTTACTAAGTTTTTGTTTTGTTTTGATTTGATGTTCAAAAACACATTGAAGTCTAAAGAATTGGTAGTTTTCTTATTGGTTGTATTCCAACAAGCAGTGGCAAGATGTTAGAAAACAAAGCAGAATTTGAAAATGTCTATATCGTAGCAAATGTGCTGGAAAATTGATCTAATGAAAAACAATACCAAAAAAGAGATAGCCATATTATGATAATACAGGCAATTTCTATTTTACCTGGCTTATTAGGCACAAGAAAAGCATAATTGTTTACTACCTAGGTCCAGGTTCTCAAATAATGTAATTAAATCAGGTTATAAACATTTTGTTTCTTCTGTATAGATACTCCAGAAATGTTCATAGCTAATGCATTTAAATTTTTAGAACATTAGCTAGTTGGAAGAAATATATTTGCATTAATATTTATTGAGGCAAAATAAAATGTTTACTTTTTTAAACCCAAGCCTAAATTGACTAGTTTGACTGAATTAATTATAGCTTCCGTTTGAATGGAATATGTTTTGAAACAAACTTGAAAACTTTATATTTGACCATCTTTGCTGAATGCATGAAATTGCACCAAACAGTGTTTGAATGTATGAAATGAATTGGATATATTTGATTGTATTAAATTGTGGGAAGCCACCACCCACTCCTAGAAGAATGAAATATTTTGAGGAATATTAAAAGGGCAAAATATTATATTTCCCTAAATGAGAAATAGAGAAACATGTTTTTTGGAGGCAGGAAGCAGACTCACTCTTAATAGCCCCCTCCCCAGCAGATATTTTATGCCCATTAAAAAAGACTGGGGCAGCCTATCTACAAACTAAAAAGACCTTCAGCTCCAGGATGATGGGATTAAGAAGAACAGGACATGATCCTTCAGGACATAATAGGATTAACCTACTACCATTTAGCTTGCAGAAGACACAGAGCTCATTACATTGCACAATCTCCTAAAAGGCTATTTCAGTCAATGCACCATCTCAGAGCAGTCCAAACTTCAACCAAACTTAGCTCAGACCTAGGATATGTACTTTGCCTATTGAGCCAGTTATGACCCCTACATAATCCCTTCATGGCCACATGGGAGTCTGACAACAGCCAATAAAATACATGTTCTTGCACAGGAATAGGAAGTACAAGTGCAAAGTCCAAGAGACGGTATAAACCTCCGCCCTCCACTCTCAACTCCAGGTGGTCAGCTGCCCAGAATCACACATGCTTGGTGGTTCTGTTCATCATTAAACCCTCTTCCCAATCAGTCTCCACGTTTCCAGTGTCTCTCTGCCAGCTTGGAACTGAACCAGATGGATATTCCGCCTCACAAAATGAATACATTCTACTGGAAAGGCTGATAACTTTCACATTTAAATTCTTCCTGATCAAATTATCATCTTTATAAACATCACATTTAAGATTGTCTCCAAATGATCCAAAACCTAAACAGGAAAAAGAGAAGGAAAGGAATGAAACAGAACATTTTTTTAAAAAGTGAAACTAAAGGACGGTAGCCAATTTCTGAGACAGCATAGAGTAAAATATAAGGAAGACTTCATAAATGGGAAACAGGCAAGTCTTAAAAATCCCAAATCAATTAATCTATCTATCTCTCTCTCTATCTATCTATCTATCTACCTACCTACCTACCTACCTATCTATCTATCTATCTATCTATCTATCTATCTTTTAATATTTTTTTTAACAAATATTGTGTTTTTCTTCAGAAAGCAAGTTCATCTAAGTGCCTGTTACAGAGGGGCACTTAAAAGTCATGAGTATAGGTGACCCCTCATGTGACTTTCTTCTTTTTGTAGTTTTTCACTTTCTGCAGCCCCAGAGGGCTCCAGATTTTATCATAGCAACAGTGCTGAGAGCAGAGGGATTAAATCTTCTCTCTGCCGCCACGCATCACCCTTTCCCTCCCTCCAAGTCACCTTTCCCAAAGCTACGTCTGATCGCGAAAGGAAATCCGGATCCTCTTGCGAGGTGAATAAAATTTGGGAGGGAACACGAAACAGCCTTCCCGTTCCAGTTGTGTGCAGCCAAACTAAAAGCCTCCTATGGCTGCTTTAAATTAAAAACAAAGCGGTGGAGAGACAGGGCTGCAATTTCTACTGAAAAGGCCTCTTTGTTGCAAATCAGTTCAGGGCCTTCCAAATGCACCTTTTGCATTAAATATTTTTAATGACAAATACAAAAAGACAGAAACTAGAGTTTAAAAGCTTTTTTTTTTCCCCCTTCCTTTTTTCGGCTTGAAGGCAAGGAATATTCCGCCACGTAAAAGAGATGCTATGCTGGCATCTCGCACACACTATGGCTGAGACTCCTAATTGCTGTTATTAGGTAGTCCTCAACGTACAACACTTGGTTTAGTGACCATTCAAAGCTATAGCGACTTATGTCACTAAACACCACTAAACACTAAAAAGTGACTTATGACCCTTTTTCACACTTACAATCATTGCATCCCCCCCACCTTCCATGGTCACGTGATCAAAATTCAGATGCTTGGCAACTGACTCCTATTTATGACCATTGCAATGTTCTGGGGTTATGTGATCTCCTTTTGTGACCTTCTGACAAGCAAAGGCAATGGGGAAGCTAGATTCACTTAACAACCGGGCTACTAACTTAACAACTGCAGTGATTCACTGAACAACTGTGGCAAGGAAGATCATAAAATGGGGCAAAACCTACTTAACAACAGAGATTTTGGGCTCAGTTGTGGTCATAAGGTGGTGCAGTGGTTAGAGTGCAGTACTGCAAGCTACTTCTGCTGCAGCCGCTGACTGCTATTTGGCAGTTTGAATCCCACCAGGCTCAAGGTTGACTCAGCCTTCCATCCTTCCGAGGTGGGTAAAATGAGGAGCCAGATTGTTGGGAGCAATAGGCTGACTCTGTAAACCGCTTAGAGGGGGCTGTAAAGCACTGTGAAGCGGTATATAAATCTAAGTCCTATTGCTATTTTATTGGTTTTCTGATCCCCTTTTCCTTTTGAGACAGCTGGTACTTAAAACACACACACACAGCAACAGCACTTAGACTTATATACCGCTTTTATAGTGCTTTACAGCCCTGTCTAAGCGGTTTACAGAGTCAGCCTATTTCCTCCAACAATCTGGGTCCTCATTTTATCCACCTTGGAAGGATGGAAGGCTGAGTCAACCTTGAGTTGATCAAGATCGAACTCCGGACTGTGGGCAGAATTAGCCTGCGACACTGCACTGTAACCACTGCACCACCACAGGTCTTACACACATAATGAAAGATTGCACATTTCCCATTACAAAGTTTTTTTAAAAAAACCACAAGATTTCTTTGAGCGCAACAGGACATTCTTTTGTGTCTGCCTATCTTTATCTAGAAAGGCACCCTTACCTAGTCTATAGATGGTCCTCGACTTACAACCATTCATTCAATGACAGTACAAAGTTACAACAGTGCCAGAAACAATGGCATACAACCTGTACTCATAACTTACAACCATTGTACCGCGGTCATGTGATCGCAATTCAAGCACTTGGGTGATTTCTTCCAAAGAAGGCTCATTGCAGAAGCTCAGTGACCACCATAAAAATTGTCGTACAATTGAGTCCGACTCAACTTACAACCTCAATAACTTACCATGGAATATCCCAGTCCCAAAATGTGGTTGTTAAGTCAAGGATTACTTGTATAATATTTGTGTGCAGACTTTTAGCTCTGTGACCCCACTCAAAGCTTCATTCAGTTGTTAATTGTTAAGTTGGCATGAAGGAAAAACTATCAAATACATGGCAAAGGATAATTTTAAGTTTAATTTTAAATACGTTTAAACATGACTGAAAGGAAATGTCTTGGCCCTACCTGTTATTTTTTGGGGGTGCTCCTCAAACCACAACAAACCTTCAAAAGCCAACTGTTTTGTCCAACAGCCTGGGGGAAAAATATCAGCTATATTCCAAGGGTGTTAACCAGCACTGAAGCTCTGTGCATCCCTCTCCAACTTTTTTTAATGCTACGCCCCACAGCTTACTTTTCAGCTATCAGCAAATTTGAATGAAAAATTACATAAGTTCAGATAAGGTGGAAAGCAATGAAAAAGGAGAGAGAAAAAAATCAATTTAAAATGATAGCTTGAATTTCGAGAAGAGATTTTCTTTTAACTGGTCCGCTCTTTCACTGTCCCCATTTCTTCCTAGCCACTTTGTCATGATGTCAGGATTCTGGCAGTTACTCCAATTAAATCATGAGCCTCGAGCCACACTCCCCAAACTAAAAAAGATTTATTTGAAGGTAACATTCTACATCCGGCATTTACCTGGGTGTGGCCAACTCTGAGACACATAATTCACTGTCACCCTTGATCCTGCTTTCCACCCCACCCCTCTGGGTGTATCATCCAATGAAAAACATCCATAGCCAAAAGTCATCAATCATGCTCTCCAATTAGATTTTTGCGCCGCAGAAGCTTCAGTCATCTAATCAGTCTTTGAAGAAAATATGAATGGAATGTACTTTCGATTCCACACTGTCGCCTGCTCTTTGAAACTCCTCCCTCCCTTCTTTCTGTTGTAAACTATAAAGTGTGTATACAAAATGTTTTATGAGTTGACACATGACACTTTCCAGAAAACCCATGGGCACCCATCGATTCACAAAAGACTGTGCCCCCGCCTCCTAAGCTACCATAAATAAGTAGTGCTCAGCTTACAACAGTTCATTTAGTGACCGTTCAAAGTTACAACGGCACTGAAAAAAGTGACTTGTGACCATTTTTCACACTTACAACCGTTGCAGCGTCACGATCAAAATTCAGACGTGTGGCAACTGACTCATATTTATGACGATTGCAGTGTCCTCGGGTCACGTGATCCCCTTTTGCGACCTTCTGATGAAGCAAAGTCGGTGGGAAAGCCAGATTCACTTAACCGCCATGTTACTAACTTAACGAATGCAATGATTCACTTAATAACGGGGGCAAGAAAAGTCATTGGGCAGACACAGAGTATTTGCTACTGATCTTCTTCAGCCATCCCTGTGTGTTAAACAGATGATGTGCGGCAAGCTGCTGTGCCACACGAATCAGCTGAGCTTGAGAAACCGGACATAAAGCACAGCCTAGAGTCCGGGCAGGCGGGTGGGTCCAATAGCTGATCGTTGGAGCAAACTGAATAGGTTTGTTCCCAGCTGATCCTTGAAGCTACCAGTTCGCCCAAACCAGGCCAAACCAGTAGAATCCCACCCGTGCTGTCCCTTCTCTAGCGCATTATCAACCCACCAAAATGGAGTAATTGGGCCACCTACCTTTCTCAAGGGCTGAGATGCCCATTGAAGGCTGAGCCAGGTCTTCTTTTTTCTCCCACCTGCCTTCATCCGTGTGATAGACTTCGACGGAGGCCAGGGGTCTCTGTCTGGAGTCAACCCCACCAATCACCAACACTTCCTTGCCAAGCATCACGGCTGCTGCCCCAGCCCTTGGGGTGGCCATAGAAGGTAACGCCATCCATTTGTGGGAAACCACGTCCAACATTTCCAGGGTGTCCAATGGCTGGCCTTGCTGGCTGCAGCCCCCCACCACGAAGAGGTGTCCATCCTGATAGGTTGGGCTGCAGTAAACCCGACAGGTAGGCATGGGTGGGAAGGTCTCCCAGAAGAATGATTTGGTGTTGGCTGCTTCCATTTTGCCCCAGGGCCTGGCATCTCAGGAGACAGACATGGCGATTGTCCCTGCAGCGAGTTGGTGCCTCAGCATGGCAGGCTTCTGCATTGGGTCCCCGAAACTGGGAAAGATTCACCTGAAGCAAATCGAAGGGCTTATTTCCTCCACCTTTGCAACTCCACATCCACAATGAGGACCGAGGAGGTTGGGAGGAAGTTCTGACTGCCGGGAGAGGCCAGGATGCCCAAAGGAAACAGGCAAAGACTGCCGTGATGACCAAGCATTGGGGGCTCCACAGGAGAAAGAACCATTCTTCTCCAGAATGGCTAGGAATAATTTGAAGGAATGGGTAGTCCAAACACCGAAGGTGATCAATAACACTGGAGGTCAACCCCTAACCATAAATGGTCAGTCAGTCTCAGAAACCAGGATATGTCCAGAAGGCTCTTCCGAATGAAATCAGTACCTCAGTGTCTCTGTATTGATGCTGAGTTCTGCTGCAGAGAGAGAGAGAGAGAGAAAAAGAGAGAGAGAGAGACAATACACAATGGCTGCTGTCAAGGAAGCCAGTTCGAGAAATGTAATCATGGTGAAAATCACTGACACTGGATTAAAAGCTAACTCCCAAATTAAACCCTTCAAGCTTCCATCTATCTTTCACAGCTAGGCAATAATCCCAGATCAAGCAAGAAGAAAAAGCTTCAACGGAGTGGCATTCAGTCTGAATTTCATAATAGCACTTTCACACATCCCATGGGCTTCATTTGACCTCTGAGGTGGTCTTCTCCTGGAAAAAGTAGTATCTCTTCTGAGAATGAGTTGTCCTGCAAGAGTCTTCTTTAAAAAGCCATGCCATTCGGGAATGGTTTAAGATGAGGCCTAGGACTTGGACCAAGGAAGTCCAGGGTAATCATCACTCAGTTAGGGATTCACTGGGTAACTCTAGGACAGTGTTTCTCATTCTTGAGGTGGTGGACTTCAACTCCCAGAATTCCTCAACTTCATGTTTCTAGGCCAATCACTCTTTACTCAATCTGTCTCACAGATTATGATAAATCTATAAGAAATGTGAGCATTCTAATTTGTTTGTGAATGCAGAATCAAAGAGTTATTCTGAATTATTTAATGTGCATCTTCTCCCTCTTTGAGGGTAGATAGAGAACCCTTTCACTATTACTAGTCAAGTTCCCAGTGATCTTAATATTTTTAATTGTTTATAAACTGCCTTTATTATTTTTGCAAGGTGACAAACACACCACATCCTCCTTCCTCCTCCTATTTCATCCACCACAACAACCCTATGAGGCAAGTTGAACTGAGAGAGATTTACTGGACCAAGATCACCAACTGGCTTTCATGCCCAAGGCAGAACTTGAACTCATGGTCCCTTGCTTTCCAGCCTAGGGCTTTAACCACTAGACCACACTGGCTCTCTTAATTATAGAAGCCCAGAGAAAAGCCCTCACAATGTCCTTATATCAGCATCAATCTTAAGAAAGTCCTTGTCAAATATGTAACCAGATACTCCAAGAGGACAAATCACAGCTGTGGGATACATTCATATTTTGATGGAAGGACAACAGGTATTGAAAGGAAGACAAACTTAAGTAAACATGAAAGGTGACTTCTACCATTTACATAATTTCAAAGCAATTTCCTGGAAATATACAATAGTGATGTTGGTCACAAAAGATGAGAAAATTAGGAAGCAGGCGGCGGGTGGGGGAAGGCAGGCAGAGATTCTTGCTCACTTTCCTTTATAAATGGGGGTGTCCTATCTTGGCAAGTTTAAGACTTGTGGATTTCAACTCCCAGAATTTCCCAGCCAGCATGGGAATTGAAGACCACAAGCCTTAAAGTTGTCACACCTGCTTTATTGTATCAGCTGTAGTTCCAATTCAGAACTGTGACAGTTAATTGTTAATTGTTAATTCCCCTTTCTGATCATAATCTCAATTGTGAAATAATTACATTCTTGAAAACAACACCTGTGACACCTGTCCTAAGTCCTAAGGTATGAAATGCGTCTGCTTGGAACATGTCTATAAGTCCAGATCACTGAATTTCCCCCACTTTTTGGCAACACCACTATGAAGTCCATTTTGATCTCCTCCCATGGCCTAGTCAGCTCCGCTACCGTCTGTAGCAGTCCGGGGGTCGTGGTTCCTGGTTGTTTTTTCATCGTGACGCTGATGGTGCAACTCTTCACATAACTGTCCACGTCTTTCTTTATGTTGGGCTACTAGAATTGCCTCTGAGTTAAGTGTAAAGTCTTTAAGAACGCAAAGTGGCCTGCCGGTTTGGCGTCGTGGCTTCTCTGAAGGACTAGGGTGCGTTGGGATTCTGGGATGTAGAGTTTTGTCCCCTTCCGCACTAGGTCATCCCTTTTTGTCAAGATGTGTTGATTGTCCTGGAACCATGGGTCTGCTAGAAGTTCGGTTTTGAGTTTCATAGTTAGGTCATCTGCAGGTTGGTCTTGCCGATCGTGGTATTGCCAGGATCTGGTCTTAAAAACTTAGAAATCACACAGGAGACAATTGACCATGGGCAATAGTTGAGGGCTTTCTCTTTCATTGACATTCAAGTCCACCAGTCTTGTCACAAGACTACGTCTTTAGCCACAAAATTAAGGGGAAGAAAAAAATCTCATCTCCTGACAAGTCATAAATAACTATATGGTGAGAATCAATGCCTTTCACTGCTTTGTAGTCACCTCTAATATACTTTTCATCACGCCGCATTGATTGAGAATGGACATATCACACTTCTGAAAAGCCTGGAATTGCTTCTGAAAGAGTATGAAAAGCAACGACCCCTATGAAGTAATACTGAAAAGATGTCTTAGGTGCAATTTAAAAGCAGGATGGTTTGATACATGTGCAAGTCACTCACACACACCTATCTACCCTTCAAAATCTTCAGTTGAGGGACTCTTGGAAGGAATCTTGCCGGTACATGAAATGAAGAATGTGGCTATCAAAACATGTCTTCTCAGTGGGGAGAAAATTCTTTCCAAAGTAATTTGCAATCAGCTTTATAGTGTTGCCTTTTTTGGCTGAAGACAGAAATATTTAACACGTGGTTAGGGTGCCAGAGGCTAAAAAATATGAAGAACAATTGCAGGAATTGGGTATGTCTGGTTTAATGAAAAGAAGGACTAGGGGTGACATAATAGCAGTATTCCAGTATCTCAGGGGCTGCCACAAAGAAGAAGGAGCCAAGCTATTCTCCAAAGCACCTGAAGGCAGGACAAGAAATAACTGGCGGAAGATAATTTAAGTTTAAAGATCATTAAACTAAGGAGGAATTTCATGACAGTGAAAACAATCAGTTGAATAGCTGGCCTTCAGAGGTTGTGGGTGCTCCACCACTAGAGGCTTTTAAGAATTTGTCCAGAATGGTAGAGGATCTCCTGCTTGAGCAGGGGGTTGGACTAGAAGACCTCCAAGGTCCCTTCCAAATCTGTTATTCTCTTACAACTGGAATTGTAGGGACTGCTTTTATGCTGTGGTGGCTTTCATATGTATTTACTTAATCATGTTTTTCCCATTTAGGGTAAGCAGGCTTATGCAAAGCATAGACAAGGATTCAGAATTAATAAGGGAAATAAAATACAGGGAGTCCTTTACAACAGGTGCTTACAACAGTTGCTGGATAACTGTTCAAACTTACTACCAACCTGAAAAGAGAGACTTCTAGCCCAGATTTGAAATTCCAATGCCCCTTCTGCATTAATGTGACAGAATTTCACAGGTTTGGCAACATGGAAATATTTACAACTATTTGCACCATTCTGCAGTCACATAACTGCATTTTACAACAGTTTTGCTGAAAACTGGTGCTTTTTTGGCAAAACTGCACCTATATCAAACGATTGGTTCTCTTAATGACTTAGTATATGCTTAATAACCACACTGATTTGTTTAACAACTGCCATAAAAGGTCACAATACTGGGTCAATCGTTTGACTGAACTGTTTTATTGTTACTGGAGACTCTGGGATGGTTAGATGTCAAAAAGTACCTAGAAAGGCAGGAGAGAAGAAGAAACCTACCACTTTATACCAATACTATTCCCTACATAGGTGTTTCTCAACCTCCGCAATTTTAAGATCTGTGAACTGGGGCATTCTGGGAGTTGGAGTCCACTCAAAGCTGCTGAGGTTGAGAGAAACACCACCCTAAACCTCTCCATACCTCCAGTATCTTTCCATCTTTGCAAGCCATCCTTGCCTCTAGCTTGTCCACCCAGTTTTTCATACCCTGGTATCATTGTTCTTTAAGCTTCTCACCTCATTCTTTTTGAGGATTTCATTAATACCACCCAGTCAAGATTTCCTTGTTTCCCCCCACCCCCCCTTTCTCTCAACCCATAGGTTTTTCCTTTATGTCAGGACTGGGGAACAATGGCCCTCTTCTGACATGTAAACTTCAACTCCCAGAATTCCTGAGCCAGCCATGCTGGGAGTTGAAGTCCACACGTCATAAGAGGGCCCTCATTCCCCAGCCCTGCTTTATGTAATTGCCATACAATCCCGTCCTCATTTGTTTTTCCTATCCGACTATCCCCCCGCAATGCAATCTACTGCTTTCATACTAGTCATTTATGTATTCAACCCACGTTCATTCATCACCTATATTTCACGATCAATTCTTGTTTTTCCCTATATACTTTCTATTTATTGCATCCTCACCTCCATTTTATGTTACTCTGTATAATGGACAGAAGCGGACTCTTATTCACAGCTCTCTTTTTTTACTTCTTTTGGCAAAACATTTGAAAGGCTGCCGGCCACCCACTTCCCTTCTATTCACGTTAGTCCATTAAAATTTCTCCCTTGTCCTATTCCATCAAATGACACAATTTCATCTACTTTCTCTACTTAGTCACCTTTTATGTAAAACTTGACATTTTGATTCCTCGTTCTTCCTATATAAACCCCTGGAGAATATAATTAAAGGATATTACGCAAAAGTAAAGAAAAATCATTTAAAAAGAATAAACATAATAAATTATTGTGACTGACTCTTGGAAGAGAAATCAATACAATTGAAAGCTGGGTATTCCTAAAAGCTGCATTTTTGTGTAGGATTGTCATTTTTCACACCACTGATGCAGGACTATTAGTAAATCTTCTGATCTGCAGAAGTTAGCCAGTGATTGTGATTATATTATCTAAAAGTTTTTCCTTGCTGGAAAAAAAGCATGTTTTCCTTCATTTCAAGAAATCAAAGGGCTTCTGAATGCACACAACAAGCAAGAGAATATTTGCAGCTCAGGGTTGAACTGTGGCGTCCTTGGTGTTCTTTGAGCTTGAATGTTTTCTTGCAGATATTTCCTTACCAAACTAGGTAACATCACTAGCACTGATGATGTTACCTAATTTGGTAATAAAATGTCTACAAGAAAACAACCAAGTTCAGAGAGCACAAAGGACCTCACATAAACAAGGTCAATTTGGCAAGTTTATCTGTTCAACCCAATGGGCAAAAAGTTATCTTTGGTGCAATCATTAATGAACTTCAACTCCTTAATGTCAGAATACCATGAAATCAGGGAAGAGAGCAAAGACACAGCAGACATTTTTAGGATTTTGGATGTTCAACCAACTTGCTACTTTATTCCCTGCGTAACTCCACAATCTCTGCAATGGACACACAATCCCTAACTGTTCCATCTAAACTCCACCTGAGGTTTTTCATTTGTAGCTGGTCCCTGAGTGTGATAAACTCCCTCTTGTTAAATCTTGTGGTCTAGAAGGACTCCATGATTCACCTATTTTCAACTCACCAAATTAGGGATTTCGGTAGCTTAAGAACAGCTGGCTGCAGAATTTAGTAACACAGACACAAATACTAAATATGTGTCCCTCCCAATCAGAAATAGTTTTGCCTATGGGGACCGTTCCACTCAGAGGAGAAGAAAAGGTGTTTTGCTTTTGTTATCTTCTGCACTTATGGGAACCAGGAAATACTGAGTATAAAGGCTTACAAAAAAAAAACCCCTCAAAAATAAAAAAGTAAAAGTTGAACCTATATGCAGGATTATATGCAATCGTTGGAGTTATGATCTCAATTGGGATCAGAATTTCCATCGAAAGTCAGCACAGTCATAAACTGATTTCAATTTTACAACCATTTTTCCAGCTGTTGTGAAACCAATTCAGCTTCCCCAACTGGTGTTTTTTTTTAAATTGGAAATTAGTGAACAAGGTCCCAAATGGCAATCCTATGACTCCAGGACATTGCAACTGTTCCTAAATGCGAGCCTATTGCCAAGCACCTGAAAGCAATCACATGACTGCGGGGGTGATGTGGTAGTCCTAAAAATGTAAGCATCACTTTTTCTGAGGCTGTTATAACTCTGAACTGCTGTTAAACAAATGGTTGTAAGTTGAGGATTACACATAAGAACTATACGGTTCCTTAATAGCATTAGTGACTCTCCAAGAATTCTCAGAGGTATATTTATGACAAGCTTTAAAGAAAAGAAGAAGAAAAAAAGAATTGGAGCAGCCAGGAGCCACATCTCAGCTGATGAAAGATGAAGACAGAGCAAGTCCAAGAAAGGAGATACCACAAAAAGTTATACTGGAGGCCACTCTTCATAAGGAAGATACTAAACAGAAGAACAAACTTGGTGGACAAGTGTAACAATCAAAAGAAAGAAATACAGAATATTTCAGCACCGAGAACTCTGAATTCTCAGGCCTTCAGTGAAAGAAAGATACTGTGGTAGAGGAGTACAGGGAAATAGAATAGAATAGAATAACAGAGTTGGAAGGGACCTCTGAGGTCTTCTAGTCTAACCCCTTGCTCAGGCAGGAAACCCTATACCATTTCAGGCAAATGGTTGTCCAATCTTTTCTTAAAAACTTCCACTGATGGAGCCCCCACAACTTCTGGAGGCCAGTTGTTCCACTGGTTAATTGTTCTAACTGTCAGGAAATTCCTCCTTAGTTCTAGGTTGCTTCTCTCTTTGATTAGTTTCCATCCATTCCTTCGTGTCCTGCCTTCAGGTGCTTTGGAGAATAGCTTGGCTCCCTCTTCTTTGTAGAAGAAGATAAAGAGGACATTTGTGGTAGCTGTTGACTCACTATCGAAGCAAATATGTGTCCAGTAGCCCCAATGCCTTATGAAGTAGGTTTCTCTACTAGGAGCAAGTTTCAGAGATGTGACAGAACTACATTTCCAAGACTGATCTAGACCATTGGCAATTATCTGATAACCGGCCTCTGAGATAAGTTGGTTACACTTCCCAAGGACAAGTAAGAACATGTTTCTTCAAAACACGCAGAATTAGAAAACTCTGAAGAACTTCAAAAAAGAACCCAAACACTGTGGAAAGAAGCAGAAGTTTGCCCCAACAGATCTATTAAAACAGTCAATGAATATTAGGGAGAAAAGCTCATAAAATTAATGATGTTCATTGTCCATAGAATAATGCTCAGAGTACTGGAAAAATGTTAGATGAGCCTCATTAGGAAATACAGTTTAACAGATGGAAGAGGGACCCCAATGATGGAAGTTGAAGGATACCGTATTGTCAAAATTAACAAGCGTCAGAAAAAGAGAAGGTGCACTTGTATGTTAAAAGTGCTCACTACAGCTCTACCGGCAATGGTGTCAAAAGCATCCAGATAAAAAGAAGCACAAGAGCTACAAATAATACTATGAGGGATCAGTTAGGTTACCTCAGAATCCTGGGGCCCCAGTTCATTGTTATTTTTATTAATAACTTAGAAGGGCAGATGGGAAGAAGGCCTATGAAATCTCTACCTGACACAGATTTGGATGGAATAGCCTAGAACAGAGAAATACAAATAAAATGATCTTTCAGTCTAAAACAGTGCTTCTTAAACTTTTTTTCTCTGAAGACCTTTCAGAGGGAGGAACCCAAAATAGCTTTTGTTTATATGCCTTGTATTCACTGATATTTACTGTATTAAAAATTAAAAAGGGATGCATTTGCTGTGGCTACAGTTTCTCACGATTGTTTGATCGGATTTTAATAGTGTATTACTTTTTAGCTTAGGCTGGAAAATCTTTCTGATCTTGCAGAGCTCTGAGAGAATCTAGGGGGACTACCAAGCAACCTAAGTCCATACTTCTAAGAAACACTGCCCTGGAGAAATGAGTTGAAATGAATTAAGTGAAATTTAATAGAAATTTAAAGTTATTCCCTTAGGAGACAAGAACCAAATGCAGAGCTATGATACGGGGGGCTGGAAATCAGAGTCAACACGGGGATCATAACCAAACAATGAAGCTCATCCTTGTTTTTACATGATGTGTGTTAAAAAGAGTTTCAAAATGTGGTTATAGCCACCATCTTGAATTATTTTTTGACATCATAGAATCATGGGGCCAGAACAGGGGTGGGATTCCACCAGTTCGCACCTATTCGCTAGAACCAGTCGTTAACACTGTAAGCAGTTCGGAGAACCGGTTGCTAGAAGAAATTACTGGCCTAATCCTGTAAGGAAGGCAGGAAGGAGACATTCTGGTGTTGCTTACAGAAACTGCCTCTCCGTTAACCCTTATTGGCAGGACTAGACTTCTTGTCTCAAGAACTTCTCTGGAGTTTTTTTCCCCTCCTTTGCTGGTACTTTGCTTGTGTGGAGTGACCATTCAAAGTTACAATGGCACTGAAAAAAGTGACTTATGACCATTTTTCACACTTAAGACTATTGAAGCATCCCCACAGTCACGAGAGGCCAGGCAAGGAGATGCGTGCCTCAATGTGAGTGATGTTGAGTTGGCCACGCCCAGCCAGTCAGATGACCACCAAGCCATGCCCACCAATTAAGCCACGCCCACAGAACCGGTTGTTAAAAAATTTGAATGCCACCCCTGGGCCAGAAGGGACCTTGGAGGTCTTCAACTTCCTCCTCAAGGCAGGAGTCTTCTGCCTCCATTGATAATGGTACCCATGAAAAAGAAAAAGACTGAAAAAGATTGTTGAGTACAAATTAAGTATGCCATCAGTGTAAAGTGTCTGTAAGAAGGCAAATGTAACATTTAGGTTAGAGTTAATATTCAAATAATGGAGCACTAATAATTCTACTTTATTCTATATAATTCTTTGGTCAGGCCCTACAAGCACTGCATCCAGTTCTGGGCATTATAGTTTAAAAAAAAACTGGAAACAGTTCCTAGGATGGCAGTTAGAACAGTGTAGAATGAAGAGATAGAATAGAATAGAACAGAATAGAATAGAATAGAATAGAATAGAATAGAATAGAATAGAATAGAATAGAATAGAATAGAATACCAGAGTTATTTCCTGCTTAGGCAGGAAACCCTTACCACTTCAGACAAAATGGTTATTCAACATCTTTTTAAAAACTTCCAGTGTTGGAGCAGTCACAACTTCTGGAGGCAGGTTGTTCCACTGATTAATTGTACTAACTGTCAGGAAATTTATCCTTAGTTCTAAGATGCAGAAGGAACTGACCATGTTTAACATCAGGAAGACTTAGGAGAGATATGACGTACTCTTGAAGTACCAAAAAGAATGATATATAAAACATTTACATTTATTTTTGTTTTATTTATTATTATTTTTAGCTGCCCATCACATGACTATATAAAGTGCAACTTTATATAGGTACATCTATATAAACTATATAAAGTTAAAACATCACATCACTATATAAAGTACAACTTTATATACGTAGGTACAACTATATAAAGTTAAAACGTATCTCTTATTATTCTAGGGAATAGGACACAAAATAATGGAATAATAAGTCACGCAGATTCAGATTGAACGTTTGAAACGTCTAACAGAAAGATAATTTTGACAGTGCAATCAGTTTCTCGAAGTGAGGATGAGCTCTTCTTCCTTAGAAGGTATCTAAGCAGAAGCTGACAATTACTTGCCTGAAATTCTTCAATTTGTATTTTTGAGATACACAATGGTTTGGACTCAGTGTGACCTAAATGACACCTTCTGATTCTGGGATTCAATATTTATCAGGAATCCACTCATGTCCCCAAATAATTTTATTTTTTCCCATGCACTTTTTACAGAAAGATACCATTATTTTAAGTACATATTAACAGAAGTGCAGACTGCAGTTTAAAAGGGACCAGGGTGAACAGGTCTCCGGGCAATCTGCATTAATCAGAAGTGATTCCTGACTTCCAATTATTCAGCAGCAGCTAAATAAGAAAATCTTGATGGGATTGGAAACATATCACTGTATTCTTTCACTCATTTTAATATTCGAAGTGATTTTTATATGCAGTTCTTTAATAATAAACATGCACATCTGGCTTCAGCTGCCAGATTTCAACATTTTTATGAGAAAGTTTCCATAAGCCTGAATTTAGCTTTCTAGCTCTTTCTTTCCCCATTATAAATGCATTCCATAGGAAAGAGATTATAGGTTCCTGACAGATGTAAAAAAAAATATGAGAAGATGTATCTTGCCTCTAAATACTGATTTTTAAGAAACAACAATAGGAGAAAGTTACGCTATTGCCATTTTGTCTGGCTTCTAGACATTTAAGAACTGGCTGGCCATTTTAGGAAAAAGATGATTGGTGAAAATTATGTTATTTGCACATCCTTGGAAATAACAAACTGAATGTCACACACTGAATAAACTAATACAGACTTGCCTTAAAAACATGGCAGTGTTTTCCTATGATTTAGAAATGAGCTTAACAGAACAACAAAAATTGCTTCAGGACATCACAGAGAACATTTAATAAGAGCCTGGTTTCAATTGTCTTGCAATTGGAGATGCAATCTTGGAGCTGAAACAGGAACTGACATGTTTCGATCTCATTCTGTTACTGTCACACTTGGTGCCAATATCAACAGGACTGTTAATACATCTTCACTGTAGCCAATTTCAAAGCACCTTTGTTGTTCTTGATTACATATTGACTCTATTCTACTTGGAACGATCAACACATCAAGAACTGTGGATTTTTCAGGCATAAGAGATATTATATACTACTGAAAAGAGATATCTATACTTGATTTGTAGCAATGGATTCTAGTATAGGCTAAAAGTAATCCTTGCTTAATGACCACCTGATGTTATGATGCCGGTGAAAAAATAACTTTATGACCACGTGCTTTAAGACCGTCACAGTGTTCCCACAGTCACATGATCTATAGTCAGGTTCTTCCAGCTTCTGACAAGCAGAATCAATGGAGAAATTGGCAGTAAAATCACAAGTTGTGGTCATATAATGTCTGACTTAATAACCATGGGTAATTTGCTTACTGACTGTGGCAGAAGTGATGATCGTGTCTGTCATGGTCAGGTGATGTCTTGTTTAATGACTGCACTGCTTAGTGCTGGAATTGCAAGTTCCAATTGTGGTTGTTAAGTGAGAATGACCTGCATTATTTGTCAAGATTTCAATTACTTTTTTTTAATATGAGGGCAAGGAAAACTTCCAAGGAATAAGATCACAGCTGCTGAATTTATTTTCTTTATAACATAATGGTTCGAGCCAGCATATTGATAAATATTTATGAAATGTAAATTTTATCCAGACCTAAAAATAGGAAGCCTTTTCTTAGAGAAACTCATCTGGATACCTGGCTAGAAATAATGTGATTTTCAGATTCCCCTGAGTAAGACTACTATAGAGTAATATGATGTGATCCTAGAAGCTGTAGTATTTTTTTTAAAGTGTTATTGAGTAATGGATGCCTGAAAGGCCAATTCTGAGTCATATTTTGCTGTCTGGTTGGAAGATAGGTCAGGTATTTTTAAATGAATCCCCTGGATACGCAACATCCCCGTTGAAACAACCGAGCTAAAGAAAGGATTTCAGAACAGGATGATATTCACAAATACTCCCCATCATCTCTCATCAATGTCACTTTTGTCCAAAAGAAAGGAGTGTCTTCGAGGAATTTGCAAACATTTATACCCTATTTCCTATGCCTTCAGTGGTGATCTTTCAGCAGCCTTCTACCTTGAAACTGAGGTAGTGCTCTCTAAGGACAGGTATTCTTCACTTACTGGGCACCTTGTTTAGCAGCTATTTGCAGTTACTGTAGGAAATGAGTAGGCTGAGCTCGAGGGAGGAGTCAAGAGCGTCATGAATTTGGAGTCCTTTCGCGCCCACAAGAGGTCTAAGTGCAGCCCATCTTGAATTCTGTTGACTCTTATTTGCCGCTAATTTGCCTTAACCATTAATTGTTGAGATTCTTGTTGGTGGAAATTCTCAGTCATCCAGGTCATGGTTGTCCTAAAGATGCTTTTTCAAAAGGCAACTGGATTTTCTTTGTTTTTACTTGAAGACGTTTCACTTCTCATCCAGAGGTGGTATTCAGCAGGTTCTGAACAGTTCTGGAGAACTGGTAGTGGAAATTTTGAGTAGTTTGAAGAACCAATAAATCCCACCTCTGACTGGCCCCGTCCCCATCTCTTCTCTGCCTCCTGAGTCCCAGCTGATCGGCTTGGTCTTCTTCTGTTGCCCTGCACAGGAGAACAGAGCTGGAAAGCAGGTTAGTGGGGTGGGGAGGGAATGGGGATTTTGCAGTATCCTTCCCCCAGGAGTGGGGAGAGAATGAGGATTTTGCAGTATCCTTCCCCTGCCATGCCCACCAAGCCACACCCACCAAGCCACGCCCACAGAACCGGTAGTAAAAAAATTTGAATCCCACCACTGTTTTCATTCAAGAAGCTTCTTCAGAACTAAAGAAGCTTCTTGGATGAGAAGCGAAACATCTTCAAGCAAAAACAAAGAAAATTCAGTTCCCTTTTGAAAAAGCGCCCTTGGGAGTTCAGATTCTTGTTGAAAGATAGCACGGTATAAACTTGGACTCGTTTGAACCAACCTAGTTCCTGATTTCTTGTGCTTGCCGGTTGCAGTGGCACTGAAAAGGTGACTTTATGATTGGTCCTCGTAATTACAACCCGTGCAGCGTCTTGTGGTCAGACAATCACCACTGGGTGTCTTGCGACTAGTAGCAGAGCCAATGGAGAAGACAGCAGTAGACCTGGAAGTCATGGTCATGTGAAGCTTCGTTTAACAACCATGGTGATTCACCTAACAACTGCAGCAGAAGCGAGGCTGTAATTCCATCACAGTCACATGACATTTGCTTAGCAACTGCAGGCCTAAGCAATGGAGTTGCCATTGTAGCAGTTAAACAAGAACTATCTCTGTGAAAACTATGGAAATGAACAGAAATCAGCTGCCTGATAGCTTTGGCTACCCATGCAGTTCTGTGAAGCAATTATTATTATTATTATTATTATTATTATTATTATTATTATTATTATTATTATTATTATTATTATTATAAATGTGGTGCTTTCACAAAGCAAGACTCATAGGACAGCTAGCTGTAATTGCTTCACTCCCACTTTTACCGTCTTATACCTCTATGAAAGGCTTCAGAGTTCAGCTTTAAACCATCAGAAAAATCCTTTTTATTAACTTGAGTCCAATAAGCCCAAATTCATTTGAAGGATCATGCTCACCGCAGGTAAAAGGAAGTTAGAGAGTTGCTTCTGGTCTATTTTCTGAATGGAATGTGCCTGTTTTGCTACCATAAGCTGAAAGTCTGCAAATTAAAATAACCAAAACAAAAGGCAAGGAAAAAAAACAGGGTAAGCGGCAAGGAAAAGAGCCTAAATTGAAGATCTTTCAAGAAAGGAAAATTAGACAGAAAAAAATAAACATTCTGTACAACACCCAAGTTCCCCCACTTTGTCAAGATCAATCCTGAATTTTGCTACCTCGACCAATAAATATGTGCATGTGACATACTGGCATATGTGTATGCATATATGTATTTCCCCAGAGTGGGGAAAATTAGTTCTTACATGAGTGGAATCAATTAAATCGAGTTGATCCATAGAGATACAAGGCCAAAGTCAGTTACCTTATTAAAACAATCCCAAAGGTTTGCAATAGGAAATTTTTTGGCATCTAGAATTCTCAAACTGCCACCTCCCCTTAATTTATGGGAAATGTCCCCCTCCCTAGTTTATTCATTTATTGCGTAATTCCTGAGCTCCATTAGTAACCTGAGATCCTTTACCCATGAATAAGTATGTTTACATCATCTGTTGCTTGTGAATTAGTCTCTCCTGCCTTTCTGAGATGTATAAATATGAGTGCATCCCTTTGTTGGGTGGGTGTCTCTTTAAATTTTCCCTTGGAGGGAGTCCTACCAGTACATGCTGTCTAATGAGGATTTGCTTTGGGTCCTGCATTTCATTCCATAGTTCATAACTGTCACAGGCTACCTTCTCTCCTGCAAAGGGCAGGGCAAAACAATAAGAATGTATTCTGGAGTGTGTGAGTCTAAGCTGTAGCTGCCATACCTAAAGATGAAGCAGGCACATAAGCAGGTGTGGACAAAAGCTTCGGAAAAAGACCCCTAGGAGAAGTAGCAGTAAGAACAAGCCAAGGGGTTAAGAAAACAAAGGGAAAAAATGTCAGCTGAGCCAATCAAAAGAAATCTGGCCCTGGGCACATGGAAAACTCCTCCCCTCCCCAGAATCCCATCAGCGGCCACCACACTTGGGAATAAACAAAGCAAGGAATTTGAGGAATAGAAGGGGTTGGCTTCCTTCTTTCTGGCTAGTGCCTCCCAGCCTAGTTAGAAGTGGGTAAGCGTGGATGAGTATCTGCCTATGGGTTTGTGTGTGTGTGTGTGTTGTGCAGAGGTGGTATTCAGCAGGTTCTGACCCGTTCTGGAGAACCGGTGGCGGAAATTTTGAGTAGTTCGGAGAACCAGCAAATACCACCTCTGACTGGCCCCACCAACGCCATCTATTCTCTGCCTACCGAGTCCCAGCTGATTGGCAGGGTCTTCTTTTGTTGCCCTGCACAGGAGAACAGAGCTGGAAAGCAGGTTAGTGGGCTGGGGAGGGAATAGAGATTTTGCAGTATATCCTTCCCCTGACACCCCCACCAAGCCACTCCCACAGAATCTGTAGTAAAAATTTTGGAATCCCACCACGGGTGTTGTGTATGATAAAGAGACAGAGACAGAGATAATGCAAATGAATATATTGTAACCAGTGAAGTTTTGCTATTATTTTAAATTCACTTGGTCCCCATGTATTCTGAAGATCCAGTTGTGTTTTGTGTCTCGGTGTTTGGTTGAAAGTCATTTGAGTGTGGCTGTTTTCTAGGCCTGTAAGCGTGTAAGTGAGCGACCATAAGCTGGACACATAACTAGGGTCCTTGGTGCTCTTTGAGCTTGGTTGTTTTCTTGCAGACGTTTCATTACCCAATGAGGTAACATCATCAGTGCTAGAAGGGAGTGGGGTTTCTCTTTGCTTATATATTCGTGGCTTGTCCTGGTTGGTGGGAATGCTTCCTCCATTAGGCTGTTGTTTACTCTTAGCTTGTTGAGTAATGAAATGTTTGCAAGAAAACAATCAAGCCCAGAGAGCACCAAGGACCCCACAGTTCAACTTTGAGCTACAAATACTCTATCAAGATTATTACTTTGACTAATAAGGATAATTCAGTTAGTTGAATTAGACAACTAATTATAAAACCAATTGAATCCTGCATACACCAATTATTCTAACGTACCTACAGATTCTCTTTCCTTCCTTCCAACAAAAATGGTTAAAAACAGGTAAATAAAAGACAGCAAAATTCTAAAAGACATTTTCCAGATAAACCATCTCAAATAATAGCTAACCTTTAAAGATATCCAGGCTTTGTGAGAAGAGTGACAGTCGCTTCCTCCTCTTCCTTATTCTTTTCAAAAACTTCCATTCTTACTAGGTGATGCAGGATTAAACGACCCTGCATCTTCCCAGCTCTTTGCAATTAAAAACATTCTCTTCCTATGCACACATACTATGGATTTTGGAGCCTGGCCTTCAGGCGTGAAAGGATGCTGAAGCCTGCAACAACTTTTGCCTATTCTTCACACCTCTGAATCAACTATTTCGATTCAGATGCCAGTGCCAAGCATCAGTTTCCCCATCATTCTTCATAAGTCACAAGAAGGAGAAAAAAAAACCAAGATATTCAGAATACACACAGATGATTCCAAGCGTGTATAGTAAACACACAGAATCGTGGAAGCCTAGAAAAAGAAGAGAAATCTGAAGGAGACCTAATTCAAGACCCACAGCACTGGATTCAACAAGGAAGCAGAAACAAGAAAAAAGCACCAGCGGTTCTTTTGGGAAGTCGGCTCTATCAGGCTTCCTCTCTTTCCCAGCCATAATCCTTCCGTCAGATTGCAGAGGAAGTCATTGAGATTGTTATAATATTAAACGGAGACCTTCTATTTTTTCTTTTCTTTTCCCCACTTCTACACATATACGGCAGTTTTCTATATTAAAGCATGAACAGGGACTGACTGCTTCTTACCGTCACACAAACATATACTTTGCATCGGGAACCTTTCCAACGAAATGCAAAGTAAAAGCATTTTTTAAAAATCCATGTCACTGCCTTCATCAATTAGCCCACCTTGCGTTTCTCTCTCTTATAGCTAAATTCTTTGTCTGGCCTGATATTCCTTTGAATTCACAAAGGTGGGGCAGAAAACAGATGTGCAGGAGAAAATCAGTGTACAAAGAGGAGGTTTAGCAACAGTCACCTGTCTGTCAGCTCTCTCTGAAAAATCTCTCCTCCCTCATTTATTCTTGCTCTCAACTATCCACGGGGAGCTTCCTTAAATAGGAAAGAGGAAGGAGGAATGGAGCACTTGGAAAATGAAGCTTAGCTGCAGTGCTCTCCCAGGCGTGATTCTTGAGCCTGGCCCTGGCTGAACCTGAACCCCAGCTAAGTTCGAAGTCAACCAAGCCCTGCCAACTAGGTAGGATTCTGCACCTGGGTACTGGGTGTTTTAAAAACAAATAAGGTAACATCGAATTGACAGGTAAAACATGGGAGAATATATCCTACTTTAGGATAAAGCATAGATATCTCTGAGAAAGGATCCAGAAAAGAGGAAGAGGAAGATGACTCTAATTTTACTGGGGAAAAACAAAATACTATCATGCTTCTTTAACTCTGGTTCACTGGCTGTTCATAATCTGGAAGTTCATCAGTGTGGAGAAGAAACCTTATCTTAAATGTATTACTTGGATCAGGGGTCTTCAAACTGGACAGCTTTAAGACTTGTGGACTTCAACTCCCAGAATTCCTCCTCCAGTCATGTTAGCTCAGGAATTCTGGGAGTTGAAGTCCACAAGTCTTAAACTTGCCAAGTTTGAAGACCTCTGACTTGGATGAATGCTCCATACAGGTAGTCCTCGACTTACAACCATTTGTTTAGTAACTGTTCAATGTCACAACAGCCCTGAAATAAGTGACATACATTTTTCACACTGATGACTGTTGCAGCATCCTCACAGTCACATGATCAAAATTTGAACATTTGCCAACTGGCATGTGTTTATGAACAGTTGCGGTGTCCTGGGTCATGTGATCGGCTTTTGAGACCTTCTGACAAGCAAAGTCAATTGGGAAACCGGATTTATTTAATAACTTCAGTGATTCGCTTAACAATTGTGACAAGAAAGGTTGTAAAATGGAGCAAAACTCACTTAATAACTGTCTTACTTAGCAACAGAAATTTTGGGCTCAATTGTGGTCATAAGTCGAGGTCTACTTGTAGTTTTCAAGGAAATGTGTCCACACAGACAATTGCTAGAGATGACATCAAAAGTACTTGCTTACAAACAGGGCATGTTTTAGAAGATATTAAGATATCATTATTAGGTTATGTTTATTTTTAATGTTATATTTATTGTCTTGCTGTTTTATTTTTTTAATAATATTTATTTAAATTTTTCATAATGTTGTTTTATCAGATTGTAAGTTGCATGACTGTAAGATAGGTGGCGTATCAATTTAATAAATAAAATAATTGAGACTCAGATCTTCAGGCTTCATTCCCTTCCTATCTGCTTTGCTATTCACCACGAGCACCTATTGTTGCTTTTGATACCATGCCAACTATCTTCAATTAAGTAGTCTTCTTACCAGAACAGAGTTGACCTTTCGTGTGGAGACGTTAAATCAAACAGCCCTTAATCATTATCAAAAATCCTAAAGTCCCGCCCCCCCACTTAGAATACTACATACTGTAGTTTCTCTAAAAAGTTATTAAATATGTGTTTCTTATTATTACATGTGCATGATTATCAAAATCAAATATTCCTCACTCTCTCTTTTATTACTTTTTAGGGGCAGATTCTGGACCTCGTGACCTGTCAGGGTCTCCTTATACCTGATGCTAGATGAGAATTATAGGGCAGCAAGATAGGAAAGATTGGGCTAAGTCAGTTCCTGGATCAAAAATAAACCACCAGGGAGAGGAACCATGTCTTAGAACATAGAATCACGGGCCTCAGAGGCCTTCTACTCCAGGGAGCCGGTCAAGCCAGGAGACCATGGTGACTTTCGGGGCACTTCGGTGAGTATGGATCTTGCTGGGGTGGGGTGGGGCTTCACCCACAGGTGGGTAGCCACGGGCCCTGTGACATCACGCGCCCATCATGTGGATGGGAGTTGTAGTCCACCAGGACTCACCACAGGCCTACGCTTCTCGTCCTTTGCTGGTAAAGCTCCCGGTTGACCCAGGACTGGGTTAACTGTCAGTCTCCTCAGGTGTCCGACGGGGAGTCCCAAGGATGAGAGCCTCCTGCTTCTCTCAAGACATGAACTTAGGCCGAAACCAGGACCAAGGAAGGATTCTCTCACCCGGTGTCCTCATTTGCTATGATTCCTCGGTAGTTACCTGCAAGGGAATCCCCTGAAGGTTGCAAAACAGGGAACGGCCAAAAGTTCGTCCTGTTTTGCAATGAGGGGTCTTTGGTGCTCCCTTAGGTGGTTTGTTTCCTTGCAGATGTTTTCCAAATAGTATAGGTAGGGTCTCCTGCTTGAGCAAAGGGCTGGACTAGAAGACCTCCAAGGTCCCTTCCAGCTCATTCATTCATTCTAAACTCCCTGCTCACAGCAGGAGTCTCATACCACCCCAGTCAAATGGTTGTGGTCTATTTTTGAAAACCTTCAATAATGGGGTACCCCTAACTCCAGGAAGCAAGTTACTCTGTTGATTAATTGTTCTCACTGCCAGAAAATTTCTTCTTACTTCTTGGTTGGATCTCTCTTTAATAAGCTTCCACTCATTACTTCTTGCCCCATCCTCTGGGGCCCTAGAGATCCCCTTTAATTTGTGACAGCCCCTCAAGTACTAGCTGACAGTTATCATGCCTCTCCCCCCCCCCACTCCTCAATCCTTCTCTTTGATAGGCTAGATGTACCTAGCTCCCTCGTTTCTGTAATGCTCCTTTTGAAATTCTTTCTCCAACCCATACCTGTCACAAACACAAATAAATGCTCGGAAGAACTGAAACCAATCCACTTCCAAAGAAACAGCCTTGCCTTGCCCCTTCTCCAAATCTTCACTCCATGCCTCCCAAGATGTCAACAATCCATGAATCAAAGCTTAAGAATCTCTACCAAGAACTGGGATTCCAACAGAGCTAATAACGAACCATTTCTCTTTTTTCCTACCCTACAGAGAAGGCACGCTATCAACTCTCAAGAACTCTCTGAAGAACTAATATTGCAATGTTCGAGTCCTCGCTATCGCTTTGATAATTTGGCATCTCACAAGAGGACCGATTCCTATTGTCCAATGTCACAAAGCTCTGATTTAATATTTTACAACCAGTGCTGGATGGCTGAATATTTCACAGGCATAAAGGTAATGAGAAACTATAGGTAAGTAAATTGTTCTATCGGCCTGAGGCCCTTACTAACCTTCTGAGAAAGTCGACATCTGGCTTTTTATTTATTACCTTATGGGGTGGGGGGTTAGCAAGATTTAGCCACTGAATAAAGTGCAATTACTTTCCCCTCTGGATTGCTTGTTAGAAGATAAGCCCATTCATTGGCTCAGACAAAGAGAGGTGAGAAAAAAGGCTAAGCGATTCTGGGGCAGGTTTAATTGAGGGGCGTAAAAAGAAAAGGAAGGTGGTGATATACTGTACAGAACATGTGGATAGAAAAATGGTTATTCTCCCTTTTTCTAAGTGGAAGATTCTGGGTCCAGTTTTTTTTCTTTCTTTTTTTTATGATGGGATGTTTAAGGGGAAAAAAACTTTTCACGTAAATAGAAAAGGACCATCAATGGCTAATTAATTCTGAAAATTGAGTTCCAAAGATAAATTTGCCTGGGAATGTCACGGCTTCTTGGGTCTTACCGGATCCATCTTTTTCCTCCTTAAACAGCAATGTGTGGTCCTGCCAAAAATGCTCTCTGTTGTGAATGCATTGGGGAAATGTTTTGTGGTCTTCACAACTGGTTGGAGCAGAGCAGAGACCCAGGTTCAAAATGGAAGAGAAGTGAGGATACTGAAGCAACAGTTATGTAATGATGACAAAGGAGGGCAGGGGGGGAAGATTCCCACCCTCGATGGTTGAGGTGCCACAAAAGAAATATAAGGCAGCAACCACTGTTTTGCTTAGGGAAAAGGGGGAAAACATGAGGAGAAAGAATATAGAATAATGACTGGAAGAAGAAAGGCAGGGAAGTTTTTCCTGGCTTCTACCAAAAAGGCGTCTGACTTTGCCTTGTAAAAAATTATTAATCTTTTACCATTCAGCCTTCTTCTCTCTCTCTGTATTCTGTTTCTGGGTAATAGGAATTACTTTCTGTTTAAAAAAAAATACATTGTACTACTGGTACTGTTAGGGAGATGGGAAACGGGACAGGAAGTAGAAAAACACTCGGCACAGGCTTAGAGTTTTTCTTTGCCAAACACTGAAAGCAAGTTATGAGGATGAACCCCGGCTCAGATCGCTCAAATATTAAAAGCTTATATGGGAATACACGACAGCCCACGAAGGAAAGGAATTGAAGCAAAACAGAAAGGGCCAGAACACACAAGGCACCGATTCCCATATCCTCCCTGTGATGGATCGGAGATTTACATTTCCAGCAAGGGAAGAGTTTGGAAAGCATCACCTTAAAAGGGCCGGAGGAACATTTCTTTCTTTCTTTTTTTGGCAGCCGCTGCACAACCGAGAGCTCCCGCTCCAGATGGCCGCAGAGGCAGGCGCGGAGTCCGCGGCGCGCTGCGCAACGCCCCCCCTGGCCGCCCGCCGGGAGCTGCACCCCGACCCGGCTCGGATCGCCCCAGGACGCAGCGCGCAACCTCTCCTCAAGCGCCCCGCGGCCTGGCCCGCTCCTCCTCCCTTCCCGTCGGGGGAAACTTTGGTGCCGCGCAGCGCCCCCCCTCCCCACGCCCGCCCCTCAGCCCCGAGGGCTCCGCCGCCTCGCTGGAGGGACGGGGGAAGAGAGTTCTCCAGCAGCCCGATCCCCACAGCGGAGCGCGCGCGCGCGCGATGCTTCACCTCTCCGGACGGCGCGGTTCCCTCCAAAACCGGGGCAAAGTCGGGTGAGGCTCCGTGCGGGCGAGAGGCGCGCCCCGCTCTGCTCGGGAGCTCCTGGCTTCGCTGTTGCAATCCCGTTTCTCCGCCGCTCGCGGCGAGTCTCTCGGAAGCGCGGGGCGGCAGGGGAGGAATAAAAACCGCACCAAGACACACGCGCTCGCACGCTCACACTCTCACACACACACACACACAAAAAGGCGCTTAACTCTTCCTCCTCCAGGCGCAGCGCGCTCGGGACAGCGGCTGCTTTGCAAAGTCGGAGGCCCGGAGGAAAGGGCGGGCGCCTGCCCCGTTTTTTTTTAAACAAACCGAAAGGCCACTGCGGATCTGCTCTGGCGGTCGCTCTCCGGAAAGTTGGGGTTTCCTCAAGGCTTGAATGTGTGCAACTTGTCATTGCTATATTTTCAAGGTGCAACTTGTCATTGCTATATTTTTTAGCGGGGGGTGGTGGTGGAGTGGAGGAGATACTGAATCCCTCATAAGCAACCGTAACACTCAATGCAAGAGGAGTCAGTCAATACAGGTGGGTGAAGATCATCTGTGGTATTTGGGTTAAGAGACTTGAGTTCACACAATACCCTAAACCACACGATGGCAGGTCGTTTGCTTTTAGCCTGTTGTCTGAACCTGGAGTTATGATTTCCAAATCATGATGTATGATGTTTGGTAGAATGCCAACCCAAGCCTGAATGGTTTATTCATAGGTTAATCATGGCCGAGCAGATATGTGTCAGGATAATTAAACATTTTAATATAAAGTCAAAATACTTTGTCAGTGAGTAGCATGCATACATTTTATAGGATGTTTGGTCTGGCTTTTGGCTTGGCTTGGCCTTTGAGGTTGTTCCTCAGTTCTATACCAATTTCTCCAGAGAGAACATTTCAGAATTTTAAATCTGTCATATTTAGCACACAACGTCAATGTTTTTCTTGGGCCAGCCTTCCCAATCTGATCTTCTCTGGATATCTTAGTCTACAGTCCTGGCCATGTCCTGCTAGGAGATTTGGGAATCAAATGCAGTAGCTGTTGGCTGAGGATTGTGGCTATAATAGCCCCTCACATCTGGAGAAGGTCAGGAATGAAATTGATTGAGGTTGTATCACTGCAGAAAGTTGTCATATTGGGAAGAGTTAATCAGTAAAAGGATACCAGGCCATCAAAGAACACGATGGCTGGACACCATCAAAGCTCACACCACCCAGAGCATAGAAAAACTCGAAGATGTAGTGCAGGATTAGAAGATGTGGAGAGGCCTGGCCTATGGAATTACCAAGAGTCGGACATGAGTGAATTGATAACTTCATCATCATAATATCTATTTAATTTCACATTCCCAAAATGTGATTTATGTAGTGCGCACAGCACTAAATAATTATACATGTCACATCAAATTATTTTTCTCTACCTAGTGCACTGTCTAAAATTCATATCCATGTGTGTGTGTGTGTGCATATATCCGTATAAGTGTTTATTCACACAGAAGGAATCTGCATTCTACAGAAAGCGAGAGGCAGGTTCTGATATACAGCAGCTTATTTTGATTGCTTCCAGAATTGTTGAGGGTTAATCATTTGTCTTTTGCTCATAATGCTGGATATAATTTTACAGCCATAATATTCAGCTGTGAGTAATTCATTCACTCTGCCAGATGCTTCTAACCTGATTTTTACGCTGCAAACCTCTTAGTTACATCTTGCTCAATTTTGAGGCTTTACAGTTTATCTCCCTCCCTCATTTCCCCCCAAGTTATTGTATTTTATACTAAAATTGCAAAAAATAAACAAAATGCAAAAAAAATGAGAAGTAAGTAGGCAATCAGTAAGCTGCAAAAACAAACCTAAGCAAAGTTCCTGAGAAATTTTACCCTTTGAATGCCCTGAAAATATGTTAGATCTTCCAGACTGTAGTACTGGAAGACTTAGCATATTTTCTGTATCTCGCTAGTGCAATCGTTGTGATTTGGGTGATGCAGTTTTTGCAACACTCCTGGAGCAATCAATGCATGGCCAGAACTATAGGGATCTATAACTCATTTTATTTTAAATGTTATAATTTTAGACATGGCCAAAGGTCTTCAGCAGCAACTGCAGGGTAGCGGTGGACCTGTTATTTAGCTTTTAATTCTTTTTCTTGAGGACTAGTTTCACATGAAGTAGAGTGGTAGAGGATTTTGACATGCTGTCAAAAAATCAGCCAGCACTTCAGTCAGGTTCTAGATTTGGAATAGGGGAGGGGTCCATCTTGTCTTTCCTCTCAGCCAGCCCACTATCTTGGGACAATTCCGATGGATAGCTAAGGATGACAGCTTAGCCCACTGACCTCCCCAATGACATCACAAAAACTCCCATTCTTCCTAACGTTCTGCCTCTTTATACATGTCAATGTGCCATGTATAGTTGGTTGAGACAACCTGTCACAAAGCATATGTTTCTGTCTGTCCTGATCCTGCCTAGCCATCATCTCCACATAGGAAGACAAATGATCAAATATTAAAAATCCCATTACTTTTTAACTTTTCAGCTCCCCAACGGTGGACTGGCTCCATTTGTCACAATTTGACTTGTTGACAGAGATGAGTAACAGCCCGGGAACTAAATCATTTTGAAGATGCACAATGAATTCAAAGCTATCGCTGACCACCCTACCTTAACTTTAGCTAATGAAGCCATTTTGAGCATCATTTGTCCGAACAGGAAGTATTGTGTATTAGCTGCATCAGGTGAAGAAAATTTGAAGCTTGGCTACAAAAGAGAACATACACTCACACAAAAACCACAACACCCACATCTGCAAAATACTTTATTTCTAGGCTCTTTCCTTGGTTTAATTTTTGAACAGAAACATGAAACATAACGCGAGTTTACAAACATAGCGCCAACAGTGAACACAAATAATGCTCTTTCAATAGTGTCCATATAAAGCTAAGATATAGTTTACCCTGACAGTGTGCAAAGTTCAAGTACCTGTTCAAATACTATATAATAAAAAATCAGTCCCCTGCAGGTTTCTGGAAGGGAAAAAAACCTTCCAATTGCAATCTTGAAAACATTCTATACTTAATCCTTAATTTATCCCTTCCACCGCGATCATAATCCCCTAGTCCTTTTAATATGTGCATTGCTTGTGCCTGAAAAGTAATTAAAAAATAGGTTATACAGCAGCCCATTTCGGTACCAATAAAATTGGGACGCCTGACTTTATCTGGAATAAACTCCTTTTAAAATATTCAACAGCATTACCACTTTTGGACTCCACTTTTGGAATTTACAATCCAGGCAGATCTTCTTGCCACTTTGGAAAAGAGATTAACTCACCACTGTCTTCTCCCTCGCCCCACAACTTCCCCCAGACAACTCAGGCTCTATCCTCAAAACTGGAGTGTTAAAAATCAAAATAGCTTTTAAAAGGGGAAATTGGAGTGGGGAAGCCAATTCTAACTATACCTTCCGCAAACGTAAAATAGTGGCTGAAAGATTCGAGGCAGTGAAATAATTCACATTGATTGAATTCGAGGATCCCACCACAGGGACTCAGGAGCAGGGACTTATTCCTTGATTACCTGTCAGCATCATTAAATCTTGACCTTCCTATCAGGCCCTGGGGGAGGGGGAACTGGAAGTTTAAGAATAACAGCAGCGCTGCAAAGCTTGAAATCTTATGGAGCTTGAGAGCCGGAGGAGGAAACGGAGGCCCGGGCAGGCCTGATTTCTATAGCAGGTGCAAAATAGGAGGCGCCGGTTGCCTATATCCCTCAGTCTCGATGGCAACTGAATCTGTAATTGAAGAGGAGGGACTTCGGGGAGAGCCGCTGCCATTCATTTCTCGGGAAGCAAAGAGCGGGCATGGGGGAGAAGGGGTGGGAACAGCCATTCAAGGTTTCTTGTGGGGAGGGCCCCCAGAGTGTGTGTGTATGGGGGGGAATCCTGTTTTGCAAAGGCCTTACCTCAGGCCTCCACAACATGTAGAATGCTTTTAAACCACTTCCAGCTGAGAGCCTTTTGCTACACGCCTCCTTTTCTTGGGAGCGATCCCAAACTGGCCTGAAATCCTGAGGAATTGGAAGCAGCCTTTCTGACCAACCTGGTTTTATTAAAAAATTGAAGTTTTCAGCAGCTCCGGCTCACTTCATCAGATGCCACAGAAGACTAATAACGTAGCTTTTCTCCTGTGATGCCTAAGCCGGCTTGAGTGAGCTCTGGTTTTGGTGAGATCTTAGGCGTTTCAAAATATGTACTAAATCAGTTATGAATGAAAACGCAACCAATCCACCCTTGCCACACAGATGCTAAATGTAGTGTGCTTGAGGCCGACTGTCAAGCAAGTGCGAAGAAACAGTGAAATAAAAATAAAATGCTCCAGTCAATTGGTTACTAAGCATCACAAAATGGATCAGTCTCTTTCAGAATATTACAAGGCAGATGGTTACAGTCCCCCAGCACACCTGAGGTCTGGGTCAAAGAGGCCTTCTGGTTCAGATGATTATATAAATCTAAGCAAACTGCAGCCTCCCAAAAGGCTGGTTTGGGTGAACCTGTTAAGAATGTCTGCCTAATTCTACTTTATTCTGTAACTCTTTGAGAGCAGGCTGATCAATTTTTATAAATATAGCCAGATGTGTGTGTGTGTATTATATATTATATATATGCTCCTAAATTTCAACATTTGGTTGACCTGGTCACAGGCTGGCATTTCCAGCTAGCCTGGCACTCACCTGAGATTCACCATATGGGCACTGAAGCAGGTTACAAATGACATGGCAGATATGGTTACAACAATGATGTGAAAATGTGCTATGGCATCCAGTAATGAACTCTGCAAAAATCTACTCAAGCTATATTTTCCAACTGGATGGGCAGGGAATTTGTTGACAGGCCTCTGCAGCAAAACCCTGAGTGTTTCTCCATTTGCATATCTGAAGACTGTTGTGTAGTTAAGTTCTCTAAATGTAAAAGTCACCTGCCTTTGCCTTGTTCTCAATTTCTTGCCTGTGCTCTTCACAGACCAGATGTGAACAGAAAAAAAGTGTACAGAAATGTACTGAATAGCTCTCTGGAGTCCTGCAACAGAGAGCATCTTACATCCCCTCAGCTTCACATATCAAACTGAGAATCCTTTTAATTCTGCATCCAGCTATAGCTAAACAAATGTTTTTGAGAAATACACAACTGGAACAGGAAATCAAAACCTTCTTATGCTGTACAATACTCCACTATCTGGTATTCAGAAATATAGTTATGAGGCACAAAGAAACTATTTTGCTAAAATGAATAACAGCTGGTGCTTAAAACTATCTTTCTTTACATTTATTTAACCTTTCTGAAAGTGTCATCCTACTTTCTGCTATATTGGACCAGGTCTCTCCAAGAACAACACACTACCTAAAAGCCCAGGAAAAGGCAAGAACAGACTCGTGAAACAGATTTTTTTTTTCTGAGCTCTAGCAAATGACTCCTAATTTCCACTGCTGGGGAGTTAAAGCTATTCTTTTGAGCAATATCTAAAATTGTGGGCTCAAATTCAAAACAACAAACCAAATCTTGCTCTCCTGCTTTGGGAAGGAGGAAGCTGTGAGCAAAGTACTGTCTTCTCCCCAAAACAACACAGTGAATTGATAGAAAAGAATATTTGTAGCTCAGGGTTGAACTGTGGAGTTCCTTGGTGCTCTCCTTGCTTGGTTGTTTTCTTGCAGACCTTTCATTACCAAACTAGGTAATGTCATCAGTGCACTGATGATGTTGCCTTAATCTGGTAGTGATTTGGTTGTCTGCAAGAAAAGAACCAAGCTCAGAGAACACCAAGAACCTCACAGTTCTGCCCCAAGCTATAAATATTCTCAAAGACCTCATACACAGTGAATTGGCAAAAGAATCAAGAAAAAATGTGCATGTGTGATTTTTTTTAAAAAAAGCTTTCTTAACTAGAGAGCAGGACGGGGTTGGTTGTCAAGGAAAGACTGGATCTCCTTTCTCTGTAAAATTAGTCTCTATTTCTTTCTTAAAGGGCTGGGTTCTTTCTGTGTGCAGATCATTGCTGGCAGAGAGCAAAACTCAGATCAATATACTGGGAATCCAGCGGAGACATAGAGAAGTGAAGCGATAGAAAACTAGTAAATCCACAACCATTGATGGCTTCTTGAACTCCTTGTTTGTTTGCCCTTGGAGCATGTGTCTTCAGAGCTTGCTTAGCACAGGTATTATGTTTCAGAGCCAGTGGTCATCATAGCCAAGCTACCAGAAAAACCAGTTGGAAATGATTTTAACATTTGCAGAGAAAGGCTGGGTTATAGAACAGTTTTGAGTGCAGTTTGTGAGTTGGTTACCTGCTTCTTGGAGATCACTCATCTGTAGGGCAAGAAAATCCTACCCACTAAGTGCTGAATAAATATTATAAATAAAACACAGCTGCCTCTATTTAGATGCTCTGATTCAGGCACAAACAGAGAAAACAGGCAGCACGTTTCCTTGCTTGAAGGCCCAGCTCTCTTTTCAAGGAGCTTCCGGCATGGAGCCCTCACCAGGAAATTAAAAGAAGAATACTGACTTCATTGGGAGGTAGACAAGCAGCAGCCAAGAGGGGAATATGGGTTCTTTGCTCTCCTTGCAGTACCGCAAAGGGCCTTGGCAACCGCTCAGCCAGCCCCATTAGATGCAGGCCTCAACTCTGGACAAGTAGCTCTCATAATTCTCCTCACAGCGTTTTATGCAGTGGCAGAAATAGTTCACATCAGCAATGGCCTCCAGAAGGTCTGTTTGGACTAGGCAGATGTCATAGAGCTCCGAAGTAGGAATTGTCCGGGGAGAGTCACTTCCTTGCCCTAAGAATACCTGTTGGGCCAAGATAAGAAGGTCGGAATTCTTTTAACACACCAAAGCAGAGGGCCCAGGCAGATAAAACAAAAAAGCAAACCCACCATCCCCTTTTCAATACTGTTTGATTTCTCAAAAGAGACACTAAATCTTAAGCCCACTTAGAAGGCCTTCCTCTGAAGAGAACTTGTCAGCTGAAATCCTCCTAAGTAAACTGGAGCATTTGCTTTTCAGAGGGCTTATACCCCACAACCTCCTTTTCAGCCACTAGTCACAGTGACTAACCACTCAAGCTCTAGAAGCAGACGACGTCACGGTTGTTCTTATTACAGGTAGTCCTCGACTTAACGTCCACAATTGGGACTGCAATTTCTGTGGCTAACTAAGGTGGCTGTTAAGTAAGTCGCACCCAATTTGATGACTTTTTTTTTTTACCCCTGGTTGTTAAGCAAATCACTGCCATTGTTAAGTGAATCATCTAGTCGTTTGTAGTAGAGATGTAGATCCTGTAGGGGCGCAAGCAGCACACTGCTGTGCCTTAATACTTACATGGGCCTCAAATACCTACATGATCTCACTCTCGGTCCCAAGCTGGTACATGATCTCACCTGCTAACAGCATAATTTCCTTACTTGTATATTCTTAAGGATTGGTGAGGGGCTTCCCCAATCCAAATGCTGTTTCTATGTTACCTTTCCCTGCTTGTAAAAACTGTATAAAAAAGATAAATGCCGCGCAGGCAGTCAGACATCTTTGCACACTGGAAATGACTGTCTATTGAACTCCATCAGTCGTTAAGCAAATCAGGCTTCCCGCATTGACTTTGCTTGCCAGAAGATGGTTGGGAAAGTCACCAATGGCAATGACAGGAACCGTTGTAAATGTATGCCAGTTGCCAAGTGCTTGATGTTTGATTACATGACCACACTACAACAGTCGTAAGGGTGAGGCCTAGCTGTAAGTCACCCTTTTTGGTGCCACTATTAACTTGGATCTGTCATGAAACAAACAGTTGTAAGTTGAAGATTACGTGTATCATGCTCCAAGGGAGGTGAGGAATGTGGGGGCATCATGAAGAAGACAGGACTGACATTTTCCAGTTTGGTTTTTGTGGTGGGGGTCACTCTTTCATGTATATAAGGAGTATGAACAATTATACTCCAATTCTCAATGAGACAACAGTCTCCAAGGGTTGCAAAAAGGAGGACTTGCATGGATCTATCCCAGGGTAGAAACTCTATTGAATTCTACTGTATAGTGCAATATCAATGCAGTATCAGGGGTTTTCAATTCAATGTATAGAATGTGAAGGATGTGTGTTTGTGTTTATTTTCATAGTCATAATGTACACTGAAGATGGTATTTAATTTCATTGTATGAGGTGCAATGACAATAAAGTAAACTAAACTAAATCAATATCTAACTGTTCTCAACAGCAAGGACTGATGAGGGAATAGGGTTCCCAAAAAACCTTCCTTTTCAGTGTGCGTGATGTTAGGAAAGGAAGGATTCTAGCAGACAGCATAAATGGTTGACATTTTATGAGCCCAGATGAATTCTAGAGAGGGATTGTCTAGGGCTGATACTGCAATGCCAAGCCATAGAAGATTTGGAAACCTTAAGCTTGTTTGGAGGTTCTAGCAGGGGAGCGCAGCTATCGTATACCCTTGACTGAAGATACACCCCTTCTGTCTCGGATGGTCATCCTCTTCCACCGAGTGTGCAGCTTCGGGAGAGACGCACATGGAGCAGTGAGGGAGAAAGGGGACACCCACCTAGCCAGCCAAATCAACTCTGGTGATCAATGGGGTGACAGATGTCACAGCCAGATCACCCTCACATCCAATACACAATACTAGAAAAATGAAGATATAGCGCAAGATGAAGAGGTACAGAGGTGATATTCAGCTGGTTTGGACTGGTTCTGGCAGACCAGTAGCGGAAGTTTTGACCAGTTCAGAGAACCGGCAAATACCACCTCTGACTGGCCCCACCCACCTGTCCCCTCCCTTTCCTGTCCTATATTCCATTGATTTTTAGCTCAGCTGATTTGCGTGGCAGAGCCTATTGCCGCGCTTCAGCTGAGCTAAAAAACAGCTCATCTCAGCAAGGGCGATCTTTGAGTTCTGCGTGCGCAGGGGACGTGATCTTTGAATGCTGCACGCATACAGGAAGTGATCTTTGAGTACTGTGCATGCATGGAAAATGATCTTTGCTGTGCGCATGCAAAGCGATCTTTCAGTGCTGCACATGCACGTGAAGCGAACTTCGACTGCTGCAAAGTGCATGTGCACGCACAAAGCACGCAGAGCCAGTAGTGTGAAATTTGGAATTCTACCACTGAAGAGGTAAGGAAGATACTAGACTATGTAGAAATGGACAGATTGGCATTGAAAATTAAACGGAAAGATGATGTCGAGTATTCTCAAACGTGCCATTTATTTTACCAATGGTTGGAAAAAAGGGGTGAATGTAAATTTGTATGGTTAAGCAAAGTAAATACCCAGACAACACGATGTTTATTAAGCACTAAGAAATGTATTTAGTAGAAAATCAATTTTGAAAAAAAGATTTGGAAACCTTGAGATAACCTCCATCATTTACTCCAGTTAGAAAATCCCATTGCAAAGGTGGAAGAAGAGGTACTTAGGGAAAACTGGTCCAAAACCTATGGCCTGGTCCTGTCCTCACCTGCCCCATGTGTACATGACTTCATAAATATATTTACACAGCTATATTCTTCTCTCTGTACACTTCCAGGTGGAGACATATCCTCCAATAGCCTTATAGGGCGGGCTCAGCATAGAGAAACCGCCCTGCCCTGAACCTACACACAGAAGACTCTCAAAGCCAGCTCTGAAACTCACTCACAGGCTAGAGAAGAACACTCTGGAGTATGCACAGATCTACCCACTAAGGGGGAAAGAGCTGAACTTGGGTCCTTTTTCTTAAAAGGAAAAGGTCTTTACAAAGGAATCAAGGCTGGCAAAGAGCTAGCAAAATTTTCATGGCCTCTGAAACCACAAGATCTGCCCTGGAATCAGCAGGAAGAAGAAGGAGGGCATGGAATCCCAGGGGGTCCTCTCGGGGGGGCCCCCTTGCTTTCTAAATATAATCTGACCTGAAATTGACTGGCTGGGGGCTGGGGAGTGAATAACATCCCCTTCTCTCTCCCCCTCCCTTTCTTCAAAGGCCATTCTGTAGGCTGTGGCAGGATAAAATGCTCCAGGCAGGGCTCTCTGCCTCCTCCACCAAGACCTGAGTACAGGTAATCTTCGACTTACGACCACAACTGACGACCAGAATTGATCTTGCTAAGTGAGAAATTTGTTTAACAAGTTATGCCCCATTTGATGACTTTTCTCGGCACGTTCGTTAAATGAATCGCTGCAGCCTTCGAATTGTAATACGGTTGCGAAGTGAATCTGACTTCCTCCTTATTGACTGGGCTTGATGAAGAAGAAAAAAAACCCACAATAACAGAGTTGGAAGGGACCTTGGAGGTCTTCTAGTCCAACCCCCTGCTCAAGCAGGAGACCCTATATATCCGTGATGGCGAACCTACGCCACACGTGCCACAGGTGGCACTCAGAGCCATTTGTGTGGGCAGGCGAGCCCCAGCCAAACATACCTGCACTGCATATGCGCGCGCCTCCCAGCTGGTTTTTGGCCCATTTGAGGCCTCCCAGAGGCTAGAGGGAAACCTCTGCAGCCTCCAGAGGCCAAAAAAGCAGGCCTTCCAGAAATACCAGAAGTGCCAAAATGGGCATTTTTCGGCCTCTCGAGGCTGTAGATGCTTTTCTCGATTCTCCAGGAGGCCAAAAACACCCTCAAACAGGCCAAAAATCAGTTGGGAGGTGTGTGCATGAGTACTGCAGGTACGGGGCGCATTGCATGGTGAGTGCCGGCACATGTTATGCTTTCGGCACATCGCAACAAAAAGGTTCGCCATCACCGCTACGGACCATTCCAGACAGGTGACTATCCAGCCTCTTTTTAAAAGCCTCCAGCGATGAAGCACCCACAACTTCTGAAGACAAGCAGTTAATTGTTCTCACTGTCAAGAAATCTCTCCTTAGTTTTAGAGGTTGGTTCTCTCTTTGGTTTGTCAGAAAGTCACAAAAGACCCCGGGACACTGCATCCGTCATAAAATATGAACTTAGCTGTCAAGCATCCGGATGTAATCACATGACCGTGGGGATGCTGCCAAGGTCATAGCTGTGAAAAAATGGTCGTAAGTCACTTTTTTCCAGTGCCGTTGTAACCTCAAACGGTCACTAAAAGAACTGTTGTTAAGTCAAGGACTATCTGTGTTTACCGATCAGCTTGAATGTCCACTGTTGGGAAATGAAAGAGTCCCAGCCTCCACTAGTAATTTTCCCTTATACTGTGCGTGGCATCAAGCCCCAAGGAACCAATGCGGTGGCTTGAATCCAACAAGAACCAATTAACCTTGCCTGCCCAGTTTTTCCTCCATTCCCTAATTCAGGCAGCAGCCCCCGCTCTCTCCCAGCTGCCTCCTTTCCTAAGCAAAAGCTTTTAGGCCAATAGAAAAAGCTGCGACGGCGGCCTTTCTCTTCTCTTCAGCTCTCTCGACTTCCCGGCTCCGGCATGAAAGCTGCCCTTTAAGCACTCAGGACTGCAAAGGAGATTTGGGCTGCTAAAGCAGATTGCTGGGGCTCAGAGGGGAGAATGGGAATGACTCACACAGAGGACAGAAGGAGCACGCCGCAAGAACAGGCCCCAAGCACCTCCTGTTCCACGCCAGCCACCATTCTCCGCTAATCACCTGCGGTTATGGCAGGTGGCTCACTTACCAATCTCCACCACCTTTGGGGCAGGTTATCCTTGCCAGCCAGGCAGAGGTACTCCAAAGATAGCCCAGGCAATGGGCTTTTCTGCTTAAGGCCAGAATAAAAGTGGAGGAATCACAACGGCAAGTCTCCCACTTAGAGCACAAAACCTCCTGGGTATTGTCTCCGAAAGCCTAGCTTATTTCCTCAGGATTGACAAAAGGGGACTGCACAATTATAATTATAATTAAGAGCTGTGAATGACCCACAATAGAATCTTCTATATTTTTTAAAACGGGGTGGGGATTGAAGCAACGCTTCTCCCTAACAATACCTGAGGATGCACAATGGTGTCGGAATCAGTCAGTCGGATGTTGTCATCTATACAGATATGCTGGACTCTGGAGTCCTGAGGATCGACCCAAATGGGCTTTCCACCTTGGCTGGAATAATTATTCTTAGCCCACCTGCGGCAAAGAAAGAGACATAATCTGTAGCGATCAGGACAGACATGCATTCATTTTGCTCCTTGTACTTCAAGAGCGGGGAGAGGGAGGAAAGGAATGGAAACAAGAAAGGAAGGGAAGGAATAAATGCACACAGGGCCCTAATGGGTGCTTCCTTTTTAATTAAAGACCTTTCTTCCATTTATTCTGTTTCTAAGAGTCAGGGTTTCAGAGGCGTTTGAATATCATTTATTTATTTATTACTTACCAAGAAACAGGCAAGGAAAAAGATGCCCGGTAAAATGATGCGACAGGAAGTGAACAGCCAGTGAAGACAGACAAAATGAAATGTTGTGCTGAGCACCTATGGTCTAGATTTTGGCTACTGCAACTGTCCCTGTTTCTCAATCCTTTTGCCACATACATTCCCAAGTTTCCATGTAAAATAATAAGGGCAAAGGAACTAGACTTTGGTTTTCAGAAACGAACAGAACTATCTGGATACCGTATGACTGAAAACAACAACAACTCTGTATTTAGGAGAATAAGCCAAAAATATGAAATATGTGTAACCTTGCCTCTCTGGGCTTCTAATCAGAGTTGTTTGTGCCCTGCTAAAGAGAACCCAAGAAGACAGAATCCTGCCTGCTAATAGAAAAGGAAGGAAGGAAGGGAGGGAGGGAGAGGAGGGAGGGAGGGGAGGGAGGGGAGGGAGGGGAGGGAGGGAAGAAAGAGAAGGAAAGAAAAAGAAAGAGAAAGAAAGAGAAAGAAAGGAAAGAAAGAGAGAGAGAAGGAAGGAAGGAAGGAAGGAAGGAAGGAAGGAAGGAAGGAAGGAAGGAAGGAAGGAAGGAAAGAAAGAAAGAAAGAGAAGCTGTACCAGCATTTGCTAAAGTCTCAGGCTGGTTCCAAAAGAACCTCGAAAGTCTTGTTCAGGGTGGAGCTTTTCAAAACAAGATCTACAAAGGGATGTAGGATCTCTGATACATCAAGCCTTTGTTTCAATATTCTTAGCAAATATAATCCAGCATCTTCGAAAACCTTCTGTACATCCTATTGAATACATATCAGAACATTCCCTCAAATGGCCACCTAAAACCTGCTTCCCTGTCAATTCTATCCATTGCTTCTATTTCGTACTTTACATGAGGGACCTTCAGACATCTGCCAACAAAACAAGGTTGTTTTTCCTTCTCCAGGTAGAACATAAGCAAATATTCCTCATAAGGTTCAGTTTCTAGAATTCTCTCAGCTTTCCAGTCATTGTTCCCTGAGCACCATGTGCACCAAACCTTTTGAAACACCTTTAAAATTTGAAAGATCATGTTGAGTACTCTTACAACATGGGCACCATGATGGGCATGGATAGCCATTGAACCCTTTACTAGAAGACAAACAAAGATGCTTCCTATCACCTTTTCTAGCCCCTGGGATGCTGGCACCCTCAGCTTTTGGGGTCTGGGCAGGTAACAGTTTCAAAGCATTATGTTGCAGCCATCCAACATGATTATTTTTTATGAATATATAAAACATCTCTATTGGGCTGAGAAGTCCTATTCTAATTTAGATTAAAACTGAGGCTGGCAATTTGCAACATTCCATTTTCCCGTATATTTTATTCATTCATTCATTTAGTCAAATATTTTAAAAGTCAGGTATGAGAAAGGGCCTGGTGGACACAAAGGAAACTGCAAGTGGACAACCGATGCTCACAAACACCATACTGAAAATCATAGAAATAGAAATATGTATTGTTACTAAGTAGGTCTACTAGAAATAGAAATATACACTGGGGCTAAGCTAGGCTCAGATGGTACAAGAGCTAGTTTTTTCCAAATGAAAAATCAAGGCTAAAATACCGTAATTTTCACACTACAAGACACACCAAAAGTGGGTGGAAATGTCTGTGCATCTTATAGAATGAATATTGTGGCGGGGGGGGGGAGTTGGTGTGGCAGCAGTGTTCACCGCCGACACTGCCAGGGAACACTGGAACCTTCACCGCTGAGAGCTGATTGGCGACTGGATCGGCCTCCCAGAATACTGCCCATCAGCTGTTTCTAGGCAGCGGGGATTACCACACCACCCATTCGCCACTGCCTGTTCGCCACTGCCCATTCACGGCAAACAGGCAGTGGCGAATGGGTGGCAGTAGGTGGCGATAGGGGGTGATGCAATCCCTTCTACCTAGAACAGCTGATCGGCGGTATATTGGGAGGCCGATGCAGCGCCAATCAGCTGCTCGGCAGCAAAGGCTCCAGCGTTCCCCGGCAGAGGCAGTGGACACGGAGAAGGCAGGCTGTTTGCTATTTGCTGCAAGGACGCTAGCCAGATGAATACCGAACAGATGCTGGGAGGAAGAGGCAGATATTTTTTTTTTCTTGTTTTCTTCCTCTAAAGCTAATGTGCATCTTATAGTTCTGAGTGTCTTATAGGGCGAAAAATACAGCTTGATAAAGGAGCACAAGGCAGGTGAATTACTCTTTAAGAGACCTAGCTTGATTTATGATTGAATAGAGAGGTTGCATACCTACCGGGCAAGATTAACTCACAAAAGACTCTTTAAACTAAATTACTCCAACTCAGTGCCCTGCAGATTGCATGGTCAGTGGAAAGAAAATGTAAAACTTATTTAAAGGCTACCGGGTTGGAAAGACCATTTCCTAGACCAGACTCAGCAGGTTATAGAAGCAAGAAAACCCCCTACTTATAACTCCACATAAAATGTCAAGAAAGAAATGCCAAGAGAAATGCCAAGAAATGGCAAGAAAGAAAGATACAAATCAATATGTGAGGGGGAAAAAAAAAGAACTCTGTGGAACTGGAGTTAGGAAGTAAAATCATTTTAGTATTAATGGCTTCCATGGGGCTGAAAATATACACTATTAGCAGACTTTATTTTTAGTGTAATACAAGAAGAATATTTTTAAAAGCTCACTGGATTGTAATCTGATCATACATTTAGCAACCTTCATTGCGACTGGCAATTGTGAATTGCTGAAGCACTGCAGTCACTAATGATGTCACATGACCATGGACTAATGACATAATTCCCCATTTGGTTGTTGAGCAAACCGCTGCAACCTCAAGGGACCACAACTTAAAATGTTACTTCTGTGTTTACCGTTAACTCTGCTTGTCACAAGCCAGGTCGCAAGCACAAAAATGGCAATCACACAACTGTGGAATGTTGCAATGGTCATATATGTGAGGATTGGTTGCAAGATGTTTTTTTAGACCAGGGGTCCCCAACCTTTTCGCACCCCTAGAAAACTTGATATATTCTCGCACCCCTTACAAAAGTAAATAATTCTATGCATATAATTATGCATATCTATATACAGTATATAAAAGTGAAATATCGCTCACGCATCATCAGAAAATCTCCAGAACCGTAAAGCCTAAAAATTTGAAATTTGGGACGTATGTTCTTCTTGGCTTCTAGGTGCTCACTGAGAAAGGATTGTTCGAAATGAACATCAGAGCATTCGTATTTCCTATATTATTATTATAAACATGCTCTGATGCTAAGGAGTTCTGCTCCCCCTCCCCACCTGAAAAGAAATCTGTTCCAAACGCAAAATACTAGCAGAGGACTTTCAGTTTTAGTTTCACAATCCAAGTAGCTTTAGTACAGCTTTAGTTGAGCTAAGCCATGCCCAGGCTCCTTGCTGTCTCCTTGCTCACACAGCAAATACTGTTTCAGTTTCCATGTTTCAGTTTCCAAACAGCCTTCAACTCTCTCACACACTGACAGGACGCTAGCCAGATGAATACCGATGGATGCTGGTAGGCAGAGGCAGAATTCCCACCCCCCCTTATTTTCCAAAACTAAGCCCGATCATATAGTTTCTAGCGAAGCACGGGTATAGAGGTAATCCTACTATATTTTTGAAACTTCTAAACCCACGTTTTCGCACCTCCTGGAATATTGCCTCACACCCCCAGCACCTCCAGTTGGGAACCCTGTTTCAGACTGTCATAACTTCAAACAGTTGTTAAACCAGGTGGTCAGTAAGAAAGGATTACCCGTATTTGTTGCTAAAAAGCCAACCCCTGTCAATAAAAGTAGGCCAACAAGAAAGCACATATCTCACCATTCAAAGTGGTCCTGAAAACCACTGATGCCTTCCCTGGAGCTGAAATAGGCATACATTTTCCTGCATCCGTTGTCGCTGGAGAGCTGCTCGGCTCCGTGGCTCAACACCACTTTTTTCTTGCTGCAACGTATCTTTCCAAGTCTGAGATCTATGGGCAACTGCGGTGAAAAATAACAAGAGAGATAGAAGAAATACTATTCAAAGCACCAATCCTAGACGGCCTCAAACAGGCCAAGATGATCAAAGTAGAGGGGAATTTAAGAAAAGGGACCAGAAGGAACAGAAAAAAAAGGCCACCTCTCTCTAAGTGGGTAAAGGCTAAGTTTGTGTAGGAAGAGATATTTCATAAGGGAATTTTATGGCCGGCATTTAATCAGGCTTATATTACCGTTATACTAAAAGCAGGTAATAATGGTTTTCGGTCTGTTCATTATCGTCCAATCTCATTAATTGACGTTGCTATGAAGATTTTTAACAGCAGTGCAGGCAAATAGATTACAGTAAGTGATACAGAGTTTGTTATTAACAATGACCAAGTAGGGCTTATATAAACTTGGCAAGCAGCAGATAGCATTAGAGCAGCCTTTGATCTAATAGATTTGAATAGAAATAAAGCTCAAGTAATTTTATCACTACGACATATACTGGAAAAGTGTTTGATAAACATTACATCCTTGCTATGGATAATAATTAATTTTCTATGGAGTTCATAAAATAGGCTACGATATTATATGAACCATCAATATCTAAAGTGAAGATTAGTGGCATGTTTTTCTCCCATTCTCCTGCCCCCCAGCCCAGTTATTTAGAGGAGCTAGACAAGGAAATTCACTTTCACCCTTACTTTTAATATTTACATAGAATGCTTAGCTTGTGCTATTAGACATTGTAGAGAAACCTATAGAGAAGGATATAAGTCCTTTGAACAAAAATTGGTTTTATTTTTAGGGGGCATTCTTTTGTTTATTTCTGAACCTTATTATAATACTATCCCGGCATTAATCCAAATTTACGTTAATGCCTTTAGCAAAATAGCAGGTTACTCTATTAACTGGTCCAAATTGAACTGATGCCTTTAAGTGAAAAACTGGTTATCCATTCATTTAAGGAATATTAATTCTATTTTTGTATGGAACCCATTAAATATCTAGGGATCTCTATGCCAAAAGATATAACTCAGATAGCAACATGCAATGAAAATAAAATATATATCAGGGTTACTCCAGATATTGATAGATAGGGAAAGACGAATGCTCTCAAAATGAATTATTATTCTTAGACTATATTCTAAGAGGAATTCCAGTCTATGTATCTGGAAAATATTTTCAGGAAATAAATTCTTTAAAGGATATTTTTTATAGCTCAGGGTTGAAATGAAATTCTTTGTTTGGAAAACTTCTGTGGAGTTCTTTGATTCCAAGAATATCTTTGCAAAAAATTCAATTACCCATTGAAGGAGGATAATTTTGTTTTCTGAATATGGACTTGTGTCATCATGCTGCATTTTGTAATTTCACATCAATATTTTTTTATTTTTTTACTTTATGCTGTCAATAGATAGAATAAAACTGCGTGATGGCATGGTGGTGCAGTGGTTAGAATGCAGTATTACAGACTAATTCTGCCGACTGCCAGCAGTTCGATTCTGAGCGGCTCAAGGTTGTCTCAGCCTTTCATCCTTCCGAGGTTGGTAAAATGAAGATCCAGGTTGTTGGGGGAAATAGGCTGACCCAGTAAACTGCTTAGAGAAGGCTGTGAAAGCACTGTGAAGCGGTATATAAGCCTAAGTGCTATTGCTATTGTTCTCAATATGACCTTTTTTTTAAAAAAAATAGTCTTATATTAGAATGACTATTTTAGGTTGGTCTATGACCAAAATAAAATAAACAAATCAGATGCTGGCTTGTAGATTTTGGTTTTTGTTATTTTATTTTCAACATTTTGTGCACGTGGGAGTGTTATTTGATGTATTCCACCTGGATCTGCAATTACAGGCAGTCCTCGACTTATAACCATTCATTTTATGTTTACTTGAAGTTACAATGGCATTGAAAAAAGTGCCTTATGGCCATGGGTTGTTGTTTTTCGCCTTTTGAATTTTTAACAAACCATGACCTTTATTTGGAATTATTCTCTACAACCCTAGAGATCATAATCTTTTTGTAGAAGAATCAAAAACTGCCTTTCTAAACAAATCCACCAAAGTCAGCAGACATTTTCCTTTCAGGACAGGATCCTTCAGCAATAAATAATATATCAATAGTGACCTCAAGGCATCAATCAACCTGTCAGTCTAATAGAGGACCCACGTGGCTTCTGACTTCAGAGAACCCCATCTCTAGCATTGGACACCATGCTGTGGGATTTAATTTCTCCTGCTCACCTCCCAGGAAAAAAAAAGAGGTGGGGGGAAGTGTCAGGCCTCCGAATCCCAGGAGGAAGACGAACAGCTGACATGGAGTGGGAGTGTGGCTCTGTTGGCTGTGAAGGAAACTGGGGAAGGGCAAAGTCCGGCTGGGCAGAGCAGGGGAGAGGTAGAACAAGGGAGAGGGAATTCAGAGGAAGACCCAGGCCCACCCCCTCTTCATCCTAGGGCACGCAGGGAGGAATGGACAAGAGACAAGAGAGCAACGTGTTGTGTGGCTTACAGGGGGAGGAAAGGACCCTAATCTTCTGCATTAGCCACACCTGGGAAGGGAGTTTAAAAGAGATGCATGGTTGAGTGCGGCATCTTCTGGGAACAAACATGAGTCTATCTTGTGTTCACTTTGGTTACCTGAGTTCTTGACATCCTCCCAACCATGTTGAATTACTGTTCCTTCAAGTCTGGAATTCCTTCTCTTGCCCTGCCAGACTAATTACCTCATCTTGCCTTGATTGGACTTATAGTTACAGTTCTTGTTGACCACGTTTTGGATTTGATTCTCTGCAGCCAAAGGCTGTTCCTGGGAGAGTTTTTCTCTAGCCAGAAGGTAACCAGGATGCTGGGGGCAAAGTTGGAGCTAATAAAGGGACTCTTATTGATTATCTGATTGTGGTGCCTTTGTGCCACGCCCCAGGTCATCACAGAAAGGATTTATCTGCAAGAGAGGTAGGATTTCTCCTTGCATAGCTTCAGATCTACAATCTCACACAAAGAAAGCCCCAAAGAATGTCTACCATCTATCGGGAGCTTACTTTGCAAGAAGGAACCCAATCGTACATCTTTTGACACGGTTAAACTAAATTATTTCTGTGCCACTCTCTGTTTAAAATACAGCCAGACTTGAACCAATGAGCCTTTTTGAGAAAAGGCTAAAAAGGAGAATACACTGGAGAGAAGGACAGGCTATCCTCTTAGAACAAGTAATAGTGACATTCTCTTCTAAAGCACCCAGACTAAAAGAGCTGAAACACCTACCTAGTTGGCCCCCCAAAAAGCCAGCATCACTCAAGCAACGTTAAGCAAAGGAGATATTCTGTTTGCCCAACTCACCGAGATTCCTCCCAGGGCAGGGAAGCCAGGGTGCTGCCCCTCCAGGGCGCAGCTCACCGCCTGCAGGACACGAGGCAGGTCTGTGCCAAAGGTACGAAAGATGACCGCAAACTCCCTCCCTTCTCGGTGCAAGCTTTCCAGGAGGCAGAAGAAGGAAGGCAGCACCAAGTTGTAATGCCTGGCCTGTTCATCTTTGATGGAGAGCTGAGGGTGAGGCTGACCCTGCCACTCTAGCAGCTTCAAGTGGTGCCTGTGAAGGTCCCGGAACGTCCTCCCCCAGGACGTCTCTATGAATTTGGTGTTGCGACCATATTGAGAATAAAAACTCACAGCGTCTTGGCAGGGAGGATGCAAAGAGGGAAACTCACTGACCCACTGCCACTCCCCTAAAAGAGAAAGGAAAAGGACAGATGAAGCTCTACATCAAAACACAAGGAGTCCTTGAGCTACAACCAGAACTGGGACCAGAATTTCCATCGTTAAACCAGGCGGTTGTAAAATGTCATGTCACGTGACTGCATCGCTTAGCAACAGCAATCCCCTCATGAGCTGAATTCCATGGGTTGTCCCAAAGGTGCTTTTTCAGGAGGCAACTGGATTTTCTTGGTTTTTTCCTTTGAAGATGCTTCACTTTTCATCCGAGAAGCTTCTTCAGCTCTGACAGGATCATGGGGAATGTCAGGATTTGTACTCCTTGCAGACAGCTGGTCATTTGCATCCTTTTAGAGCAGGAGTCTTCAAACCTCACAGCTTTAAGACTTGTGGACTTCAGCTCCCAGAATTCCTCCTCCAGTCATGTTAGCTCAGGAATTCTGGGAGTTGAAGTCCACAAGTCTTAAATATGCCAAGTTTGAAGACTCTTGTTTTAGAGGGTCGTTGAAGCACTTGGAGGTTTATCTGTGTCCTCAGGGTCACCTGAGTTGTGCTCCTGGCTCCTGTAGTCTGTAATTTCTCTCTCTCTGGAAATCCATTCCTACTTCCACACCATTCAAAGCGTGTTCATCCCAAATTGTATAGCTAAAAGTCTACAGAGATTCTCAGCCATCCAGGTCATGGTGGTCCCAAAGGTGCTTTTTTCAGGGGGCAACTGGACTTTCTTGTTTTTTTTTTCTTTTTCTTTTCCTTAAAAAAAAAGAGCTGAAGAAACTTCTTGGATGAGAAGTGAAATGTTTTCAAAGAAAAACAAAAACAAAAAAATCCTGAAAAAGCACCTTTGGGACAACCATGTCCTGGATGACTGAGAATCTCTACAGAATTCCATGGGTTGTTAACCTATCCCTATTCAAGCCATTCCAGGATTGATCCCTCCAAGTCCCGAGCCTCAGGTGTTCCCAGGGAAGGGGCTTCAACAGACCCAAACCCCTATTTCCTCCCATCTCTGCTCTTTTGGCTGCCCTGCACCCTGTCTCGGAAGGTGTCTACAACTACCTGGAGGGAAGTAAGCAGTGGGGTGCCACAGGGTTCCATCTTAGGCCCAGTACTCTTCAATATCTTCATAAATGACTTAGATGAGGGAACAGAAGGGGAACTCATCAAATTTGCAGATGATACTAAGCTGGCAGGAATAGCCAATCCCCCAGAATTTTCATGTGGATGCAGTACTCTAGGTGTGGTCTTACTAAGGCTTTATAGAGTGGTATTAGTACTTCCCTTGATCTTGATAGTATCCCTCTGTTGATACAATTTAGGATTGCATTAGCTTTCTTGGCTCCTGCTGCACACTGCTGGCTCATATTTAGCTGGTTGTCCATTAAAACTCCAAGATCCCTCTCACAGTTACTGCTATTGAGTGGTCAATGTCTGGAATACTCTACCTGACTCTGTGGTTTCTTCCCCAAACCCCCAAAACTTTAACCTTAGAATGTCTACTATTGACCTCACCCCTTTCCTATGAGGTCTGAAGGGGGCGTGCATAAGTGCACCAACGTGCCTACCGTCCCTGTCCTATTGTTTCTTTTATTTTTCTTATATGTATCCATGTATTCATAACTATGTTTTTACTTATACCTATTATCTTGTAAGCAATTGACAAAAAAATAAATAAGTAAATAAAAATAAACTCAGCAGTCCAGCTGTTTAAGGCAGAGTCTACCTTGCCAAGAAGCCAATATACATCAGCTGTTGGTGCCATCATTTAAAACAGGGGTCTCCAACCTTGGCCACTTTATTGTGGACTCCAATTGAACTCCACAAGTCTTAAAGTGGCCAAGGTTGAAGAGTCCTGATTTAAAGCTTATTAAGTTCCACTGCTTCCTTTGCGATCTTCGTTTAACGCAGGGGTGTCCAACCTTTCACCTTCCCTGGGCCACATTAGAAGATGAAAATTTGGTTTGGGCCGCACATAAAATAAAATAACAGTAACGATACCTGATCATCCAAAAAAACCATAGAAAACATAGTTAACATATTAAATTTATTTGGAAATGAAGTTAGTGAGATGTTTGACATTGTTTCTCAGCCACCAATGCAGAACTTTCCATAATTTCATTGGAAACATTGTTTCTCAACCACCAATGCAGAACTTTCCATAATTTCCATAATATTTGCTTCGATGGAACTTGTTGCAATTCTCAGTGAGTGCTCAAGGTGCTCATCAGATATTTTGGCTCTGACGGCGCCTGCCTTTTCTGTTGCTGCTTGGTGTGGCACTCGCCTCGCCCCGCCTCGCGCCTGTCTCTCCTCCTCCTCCTCCTCGCTGGCTCGTCCTCTTGCACGAAGGTTGGGGTGGGCACTGGGCCGCATTACGAGGTGACCTGGGCTGCATGCGGCCCCTGGGCCGCGGGTTGGACAAGCCTGGTTTAACGCAAAACTGTTCCCAATGTACTAGGATGCTTTTCAAAATCCTCTCTGCTGATACCCACCCCTCCTCCAGGAACAGAACTCAGCAAGCAGGTGTGCTCCTCTCCCTCTTCCCTTCCCTGCTTCCTTCTCATTTACTCTGCTGCAGCTCTTTATTTATAATGTGTTTAACACGCATTAGGCTCTGTTAATATTGTGCTAGACACCGTATTACTAAAATCAAACAATTGCCTACCAACTGCTAATAGTCAAGCAGAATTAAATTGTTTTCAACCAATCTGTCAGGCACAGGCGGGATGTTTTAATACTAAACAGTGAGCCCACGTAATGTTAAGATGAAACAAGACAGATGAACAGCCGTGAGAACTGTGAGGAAATGTGCACACAACCAGGGGTGAAATGCTACCAGTTCGGCCCGGTTCATTTAAACCGGTAGCAAAAAAAAAAAAAAAAGCTCCGCCGATCAGCTAAGAGGATAAAGAAGAGAAAAGCGCAGGAGTGGCCCTCCCACCCACCGCTGCGCTTTTCTCTTCTTTATCCTCTCAGCTGATTGGTGCGGCACAGCCGCAGCTGGTGTTTGGAAAGCTGCATGCACGCACACGTTAGGTGTGCGCATGTGTGAAGTGCGCGATCACTGAACCGCTAAGGAAACTGGTAGAATCCCACCACTGCACACAATCCCTCTTGGTTGCAGCCGTTCCTGTCGCTGGGAAGCCTCCTCCAAGATAAGGAATGATGGCTTATTTCCTTAGTAGCAGTTAAATGCAACCATAGTTCTCTCCTCGAAGTCCAGGGTTCCCTCTTGATTAGGTAAAAAGCTCTTGGGTGCCCTATCTACTCCATAGGGGTCCAACTTGTGGCGTCATGTTGCTGTCACATGTTTTAGGATGTATTTTTTCCCTTCGCGGAGCTGGGTTGGGCGTGGCCTGCGCGTGACGCATCTGGCCCGCGGCCTGCCAGTTTGACACTCCTGATCTACTCCAAAACTAGGAATTGTGTGTATTTGTCAATCGCATGATCCTGCAACAGTTGCAAGCCCATGCTGGCTGCCAAGTGCCCAAATTTAGAACATGTGACGGTGGGGACGCTGCAACAGTCGTAAGTATGAGGACTAGCTGTAAGTCACATTTTTCAGCATCGTCATAACGTCCAATACTTGTTAAACAAACACTTATTAAGTCGGAGGACTAACTGTACCTAAGCCACAGTTCTCTTCTTTAACCTGATTCAGATGAGATAAATGAGCAGCATGGAAGAACGACTGCTCTCTAGTAGAAGATGTTCTGTAGTACTATATGACTGAGATAATATGCCCCCAAAGTTGAAAATACTAAAAATAAAAAGCCACATAAATATTATTTTATTCGTGACCAAAACAAGGCCCAAACACCAGTTTTCCCAAAAAAGCACAAACCACCCCAGGCAGACCAGAGGGAAGAGATAAACCTTCTTAAAACTACAATTAACATAATATTCGCAGCTAGATTTATCAACTTTCTTGAGGTAAACCAAACAATCCAAAAAGAGAGGGGGAAAAAAGCTTTTATGTTTTCCAGAACTTTTAACAAGCAAAATGGCAATTCAGGCAAACCCTGGCCTGATTTTCATCTCTGCGCCTAGTATAAGCCCTACCCCCAAAATAAGCCCAACTCAAAAAATGTAGCGTAAGGCTCACTGCCTTGCAAGCACAGGTAATCCTCGAAATACAACATTCCTTTAGTGCCCGCTTGAAGTTACAATGGCACTGAAAAAAGTGACTTATGACCGTTTTTCACACTTAAGACCTCTGCAGCATCCCCATGGTCACATGATCCAAATTTAGAGACTTGGAAACTGGTATGTATTTATGATGATTGCAGTGTCCTGGGGACGTCCTATGATTATCTTTTGTGGCCTTCTGACAAGCAAAGGTAATGGGGAAATCAGATTCACTTAACAACCATGTTACTAATTTAACAACTGCAGTAATTCACTTAACAACTATGGAAAGAAGGGTCATAAAATGGGGAAGAACTCGCTTAATAATTGTCTTGTTTAGCAACAGAAAGTTGGGGTTAATTGTGGTCATACATTCAAGGACAACCTGCATCACATACATTATCATTCTGGGACAATAGAATAATGAAGCTGTGAAAAGGACATACACAATGCTTCGCAGGGTAATTTTCTGCAGAGCTACTCAGCAATAAATCCTCACTGAGTTCAGAAGCTCACTTCCAAGTAGGTGTGGATAAAACTGCCGTTTTAACCTCTCTAGGTCTGTAATAACACCACCTATATGCTACCCAACTCTAGATGGCTCACAACAATCATTTCAATCAAATCAACTGAACGTAAAACATAAACATGAAAGATGGGAGGACAAAAATGGCTTTGAACTTGAAGGAAAATAACTTTTCAACCCCAGGTTCAAAAAAATCTCAACATGCTGCAAAACATAGTATTGCTTCAATAGAAGAGATTACTTATAGTTCAGGGTTCAACTGGGGGGTCCTTGTTGCTCTTGGAGCTTGATGGTTTCCTTCCAGATGTTTCATTTCCAAACTAAGTAAATATCATCGGTGCACTGATGAGAATACCTACTTTGGTTTCTTGAAAGTATGACTTTTCCCCAAAACAACTCCTAGCCCGATTTTCAGGCCTGCGCCTAATATAAGCCCTACCCAAAAAATAAGCCCCGCCCACCGTCTGGTTGTATGAGGTGGGGCGAGGCGCAGACATAAAAATCAAGATAGAGCAGGGGAGTGGAGCTCCAGGTCTTACTTTGGGGGGATGTCTTACCTTAGGACCACTGCAACGATGTTTCCCATGCCCTGATATCTGTCGTGCCTCTGCCTGACTTCTGCAGCCACTTGTGGCCATTTGTGACTAAATGCCATGTGGCTCATCGTGCTAGTACCACCGCTCACTTGTGCAATGACACAACATGACATGCAGCCTCCTGCCACGAGCAGTGACACCGGAGTAATGAGCCATGTGGTGTCCTGCCACGAGTGGTGGCACCACCACGAGTCACGTAGCGTCTGGCCGCAAACAGCCGTGAGTGGCCACAGAAATTGGGCAGCAGCGCGACAGGTGTCAAGGCATGGGAGGCGTGGTTGCATTGATCCTTAGGTAAGTGGGTAAGACATCCTCCCAAACTAAGACCTGGTGCTTATTTTGGGGTCAAAAAGAAAATAAGGGTCTTATTTTCAAGGAAACATGGTAATTGGGAAATGAAATATCTGCAAGAAAACCACCAAGCTCCAGGAGCAATAAGGACCCCAGACTACTGTTTGTGAAACATCATCTAGCTTTTTATAATACCTTATACCAGTGATGGCTAACCTATGACACACGTGTCACTCGTGACACGCCAAGGCACTTTGACTGACACGCCTGTTGGTGTGGGGAAAACCTGCACATTTAGAGGCTGCCTGTGCTCTGCTCCAATCCCTGCTCCCTGCTTGTTGCGTGGAGGCGTGGTGTCACCGCTGCCGCAAGATCTTTGCAGCAGAGAACCAGTTTTAACCGCCATAAACTGAGGTTTGTCAGTTTCATTACCTCAGGAACGCTACAGGAGGAAAGGAGATCCATGAGGTTCACAGCCCTGTAAGGTGGCCTTCCGATCCCCACATCCTGCACCTGCAGCCCTGAGACCAGGGAGACAAGTTTCACAGCCCTGTGTGATCACCCCAGCCCAGTCCGTCATAAACCAAATTATTGATGTTTCTTGAAGTGACACACGACCCGAGGAAGGCTACACTTTTTCCCGATTTTCGACACACCAAGCTGAAAAGGTTAGCCATCACTGCCTTATACCTTTAAAAATCTCTCCTAAAAAGCAATGAAACTCTTCTTTCAAGAGAAAAGAAATAATTGCCACTTTTGAAGCAGAACAAAATGCATTTGGCATAAAACTGTACAAAATATTCCGAACTCAAAACAATTCAACCTGGAAATAAGGTGAAGTGGGGTGGGTTATTCTGACTTCACTGGATGTTTTTAAAACTTTAAATGGCCTTGTTTCAAACTCCAAATAGTTTCAGTGAGGCTAATGTGCATTTATTGATTTTATACAGCATACAATTATAGGGAAAAGCCTAACTGATGGGGTTATTAGAAACAGAGATTTTGGAGAAAGAAATCTAAATCCACTGTTTATAGTCCTCAAGATACATGTGAGCAGAATCGGAAAAACCTGAAATCAAGCAAACGGTGTGCAAGAAATTCTCATTGACAAGCAGTAAAATTCCAGCATAATTTTGGAGAATGTTTTTTAAAATGTCTCCTGTATTTCCCCGTAAACTATTTGACTCCATAATGCTCTGTGAAATCTATCCATTTTCACCTCCATCCCTACAAGACAAGTTATTTTCTAGAGGAAAAACAATATAGGATATACCGGCAGTCATCAACTTACAATCATTTGTTTTAATGAAGTTATCACGACATGTAAAAAGTGATTTATGGTTGGTCCTCATGCTTATAACTAATCCTCACATTTACGACCACCACAGCATCTCTGTGGTTATGTGATCAAAATGTGTGCACTTGACAATTGGCATGCATTTATGACAGTCACAGCATCAGAGTCACTTGAGGTAAGATGGGGAGGGGGCTATAAATTTTATAAATAAACGATCGATCAATCAATAAGATCACCATTTGCAACCTTCTAAGGGGCTCCCAGCATCAAAGCCACCTTGAGGTAAGATGGGCAGCCTATACATTTTATAAATATATGAGTGAATAAAAGAATGAATGAACAAATAAATAAGATCACCATTTGCAATCTTCCTAAGGAGCTCCCAACAAGCAAAGTCAATGGGGAAAGCTAGATTCACTTAACAATTGCATGATTCGCTTAATGACCATGGGAATTTGTTTAACAACCACAGCAAAGTCATAAAATTTGGTGCAACTCACTGAATGACTGCATTTTTTAGTGACAGAAATTCTGATCCCAATTACGGTCTTAAGTCGAGGACCATTTGCACATGGTTTTTTCCTTGCCTAATGGCATCTTGGGACATGAAACTCTTTGTTCACCATGGCAAACATTGATTATTTTTTAAAAAAATATCTATGCTAGGCCCCAAAACTGAAGATGTGAATTCCCCCACATACCAAATGATCTTACCTGTGTGGCTAAGTTTTCCCCAGGTCACCGTACTCAGGTAATAGTTTAAAGCAGCACCGGGGTCCTGTTTGGTAATTGCATCAGAGACCAGGATGGTGTTGTTCAAATCGATGTGCAAAATCAGCTTGCGCTTCTTAGAACTCAAGACGGGCCCCGGAAGAAGTCTAGAGGGAATAGTGGTGGCTCCCAAGAGCTCGCAGGCTATTTCGTCTTTGTCTTGCATCCTTTCGGGAGACCGATTGTGTGGCGCTTCTTCGCAGCCGACCATCTCCACTTGCTCCCCTGGACGTCTGAGGCTGTTCTCACTGATGTTCATCCCAGAAAGAGAACTTTTTCTTTTCCTCTTGCTGGTACTGTTGGAGATAGGCTTCGCATCTACTAGTCCAACCGTCACCTCATCACCTAATGGCATCTGCTCAGGTCTGTAAGTGCCTCTGAGGGAAAAATTATCTTTCTCCGTCCAATGGTCAGAGGGATTTCTGTCCCTCAAATCCTGTAGGTCATGCTGGGCTGCGATAAATTAGAAAAAAAAAAAAGATGAGATGTTGCTTCCAGATCAAGTGTGGAATGAGTATTATTATTATTATTAACATACAAACTACCGCATCTTTATCTTATACAGAGTAGTGATGCAGTTTGGATTCGAAAAGAATAGATTATGGAGACGCTCACACAGCCTCTCTGGGTATCTCCTTAAAGCAGCTGCTGCATCCTTTTTGGGCTCAGATAACAACAGATAATCAGAGTTGGAAGGGACCTTGTAGGTCATCTAGTCCAACCCCGAGACCCTATACCATTTCTGATAGATGGCAGTCCAATCTCTTCTTGAAAGTCTCAAGTGATGACGCTCCCTCAACTTGTGAAGGCAAGGTGTTCCATTGGTTGATTGTTCTCACTGTCAGAAAGTTTCTCCTTATTTCCAGGTTAAATCTTTCCTTGTTCATTTTCCATCCATTATTCCTTGTCTGGCTTATAGGTGCTTTATCCCTTCCTCTCTGTGGCAGCCCTTCAAATATTGGAAGACCGCTATCATGCCCCCCCTGGTCCTTCACTATACTAGCCAAGCCCAGTTCTCGCAAACGTTCTTCATATGTTTTAGTCTCCAGTCCCCTAATCATCCTGGTTGCTCTTCTCTGTACTTTTTCTAGACTTTCAACATCTTTTTTATAATGTGGTGACCAAAACTGGATGCAGTACTCTCAGTGTGGTCTTACTAAGGCTTAATAGAGTGGTATTAGTACCTCCCTTGATCTTGATTGTATCCCTCTGCTAATACAGTAATCCAGCCTCCTAATCATCCTGGTTGCTTTTCAGCAATAGTAGCACAAACTTGGAAGAACGTTCATTTAATATAAGGAGTTGCTGAAAGAGGATATAAACATACCTAGGTGCCAAAAAAACCTTGCCTTCAAATCCAATACCCTGCATAGCTCTAATTTATATTCATTGACTTGGGTTTCAAAATCCAGTCTCACTCAGGTAGTCACAGTCATTACATAGAGGCTTGGCAACCTGTAACTTCACGGAATTGAAATTTGGTCTATGAAGGAAAATTGGATTGAGTAGACAATTGAACTGTTCTTTTTCCTTTATTTAGACAGTTGCTACTTTTCCCTAGCCTAGTGTCCAAAGGAGTAGAGGTGACATAATAGCAGTGTTCCAATATTTGAGGAGCTGCCACAAAGAAGAGGGAATCAAGCGATTCTCCAAAGCACTTGAAGGCAAGAAACAATGGATGGAAACTAATCGAGGAGAGAAGCAACCTGAAATTAAGGAGAAATTTCCTACCAGTGAGAACAGTCAACCAGTGGAACAGCTTTCCTTCAGAAGTTGTGGATTCTCCATCACTGGAAGCTTTTAGGAAGAGACTGGACAGCTATTGGTCTGAAATGGTATGGGATCTCCTGCTTAAGCAGAAGGTTGGATTAGATAACTTCCAATGTCCCTTCCGACTCTCTTATCCTGTTACTATCATCGTTCTCTTGAGATTAATCTAAAACACTACATTTAATTTAGCCAAGGCAGGAAGTAAGGTTCCAGTTCCTGACGTACCTTGATGATCTAGGAATTGCCACTAAAGAGCAGTCTTTGCCAAATGGATGCGGTCCAGCTCTGTTAGACTTCAGATTTTGTTATCCCCATCCTAAGGAAATCACTGCTGTAAATATAGCGTAAGCCATTAACAGGGTGTGTATGTGGGAGTGTGGGCGGTGTTTTTTTTTTTTTTAAAGAGGATTAGTCATTGCCAGATCCATGCAAATTAGAATCAGCTCTATAACTCATGACAATTTAATATGGAAGCTCAGCATTCGTAGGACATCCTATGAATGTCACAATCCCTTCTCACATGTATTTCTCATCACGGCTTACATCACCTTACTTCTCATCTTCCCAAGAGAAAACCAAGTCAAGTTGTAACTTGGACTCTTGGAATCAGAATATCTCAAAAGACAAACCCTGAGAAGTTCTTAACTTCCCAGTGAAACAATATACAGTTAGTCCTTGACTTACCACAGTTTGTCTAGTGACCGTTCAAAGTTTACAGCGGCACTGAAAAATGTGACTTACGGCCATTTTTCACACTTACAACCCTTGCAGCATCCCCGTGATCATGTGATCAGAATTCAGATGCTTGGCCACTGCTTCGTATTTATGACCGTCGCTGGGGCTCAAGGTCACGTGATTTCCTTTTGTGACCTTCTAACCAGCAAAGTCATGCGCGCGCGACCCCCCCCCACGCCCTGCATGTCTTTGCGCATACGCACACATCTCCTTTGCACTCCCACCCCTGGGCATGTGCACCACATACCCGACAATCAGCTGTTGGGTGGGCGGCGCACATGCATGTGCAGTAGACCTGCTCTGAGCAAGGGCTTGCGTGCCATCTCTGGCACACCTGCCATTGGTTCGCCATCATGGGCCTAGTCAGTGGCATCAAATAATATAATCCCATACCAACTTGGAGACATCATCTCTAAAGTAAGAATGGCCGCAATTCTATTGGCCTATTTTTAAGGTTTTAAAAACCTAGCTGTCTTCTAGGAGTCTGGAGTGCTGAATTTCTCTTTTTGGGGCTTTAGTGTTAACTATATGGTTTGCTATTTCAGCTGCTGTGTATATTTATTTTGGATATTATTGTTTTAAATGTTTTTATTGTTTTAGTTGTGCTTATTATTTTGAAATTGTAACCTGCCCAGAGTCAAACAAACTGGCTTGTAGCAGTTTTTTAACAACAACAAAAACCCTGACCTAAACATATGTAGAGAGTCAGTTTGGTGTAGAGCAGGGGTCCCCAACCTCCAGGCCACGGACCGTTCGGACCCGGGCCCCACAAGCGATGGGCTTGTTATTTCTCCACTTGTGCAACTGGTGGCCACTCATGCTCGCTCAAGAAGCCCCATTTGTGTGAATGCCACTCGTGCCTGCATCTGCCACTTACACAGAACAATCCCCTCTCCACACCCCTGCCGGGCCACTAAGCTGGAAAAGTTTGGGACCACTGGTGCTAGAATACAGGAGCCTATGAGTTCTAATCCTGCCCTAGGCACCAAGCCACTTTGGGGGCCAGTTCCTCTCTCTCAACCTTAGGGAAAAGAGGCAATTCACTTCCAAAAATCTTGGCAAGAAAACTGCATGGATTTGTCCAGGCACTCGATACAGGTAGTATTTGACTTGCAAGTTTGTTTGGTGACAGGACGGGAAAAGTGACTTATCTGACCATTTTTCACATGACCGTAACAGCATCCCCAAGGTCATGTGATCAAAATCCAGACACTTGGCTACTAACTCATACTTATGATGGTGGCAGTGCTCCAGGGATCATTTGATCACCTTTTGGGATCTTCTAACAAGCAAAGTCAAATGGGAAGCCAGATTCACTTAACCATCCTCTTACCAATTTAGCAAGTGCAGTGATTCACTTAACAATGGTGGCAAGGAAGGTCATAAAACGGGACAAAACTCAACTGTCTCCCTTAGCCACAGAAATTTGGGGCTCCATTGTGGCCGTAAGTCGAGGATCACCTCTACTGACTGGAAAGCACAAAACAAAGCTTATCCTGAAGGCAATAACCACAAGCCCCACTTCCTAGGGAAGGATGCTTCTTGAACATGCCTCATAAAAAGGAGCCTCGCAAGGCAAATCGCCGGCGATTCCCTCCACGCAATGCCCGAAACAGACCCTTCCTCTCGTTTTCCACCGGTCAGCCTTTACAAGAGATGCTGGTCGTCATAACTTTGAATTTCTCACCCGATCTGCTCGCACCCTTTACCTTTACTCAGCACACGGGAGAAAAACCTATTACTGCACAAAGCGGCGTGGTCAATCTCTGAGTGGAGTGTTATACAAGGAGTTTAGCATACACTCACAACACTAAGCACGAAGAGGGGTGCAAACACTATCTCATTTAAAAAATAAAAAAGTAAAAACCCCACCCCGGGGAGGGGGAGGAAAAAGAGACCACCAGAAGATCCCCGGTGCCCATTGACCTTCCATGTATACTGCGGGGAGGATCCTTGGGGTTCAAGCTTCTGCTTTTGCTTGCTCCCTTTTCTTTCCTACCCCAACAAGAGTTGAGACCCAGCTCGCCCTGTGACCGGAGAAAACAACCCCTTCTAAGTCCCGCATGTAAGCTTACCAAATTCCCGACACCCGGCTTCTCATTTCCTCTCCGGCACTCTTTCCCAGGCACAAAAGTAATTGTTTAACTCTGGTTCCTAGAAAGTCCCCTATTTCGAAGCCCACCAATGTAGCGCCCTCTCTTGACCGGAGGAGGGTGTTTGCTCTCTTTGAGTCTCTTCGATTGGCAAACCTACATTAAGCGCCATAATCTTCGCTTTCCCAAAGGTCCTTTTTTCAGGAAGCAACTATTATTTATTATAAATAAGCAATAACAAAAACAGGATAAAAATAGTAGTGGTGCTCCTGGTTCCTGTCGACTGCAATTCTTCTCTGGAAATCCATTCCTGTTCCAACACCATTCAAAGGCTGGTTATCCCAAATTGTATAGCTAAAAGTCTTGGGGAAAATGTATATTGTTATGGACTTACCCACCAAGCCAGGGTCTCATACTCGAGCAGTGGATTGGACTAGAAAGACCTCCAAGGTCCCTTCCACCTCTGTTATTCTGTTAAAATCGATTAGAGTCATCTACCAGGTCATAGTTGTCCCCAAAGGTGCTTTTTCAGGAGGCAATTGGATTTTCTTGTATTTTCTTTGAAGATGTTTTGCTTCTCTTCCAAGAAACTTCTTCAGCTAAACAGCTACAAGTGCTTCAACGACCCTCTAAAAGGATGCAAATGGCCAGCTTTCTGCAAGGAATATAAATCCTTCCATTCCCCACCATCCAGTCAGAGCTGAATTTCTTCAGCTCTGAGAAGCAAAACATCTTCAAAGGAAAAACAAAGTCCAGTTGCCTCTTGAAAAAGCACTTTTATTGTGGGAAAAACAGGAGGAGGAGGAGGAGGAAGTATTGCTGTTTGGCTCCTTGAGTTATTTATAAATAATAATAAAGACAGGTTAAAAATAGCATACTCTGCTATCATTGCTGGGTCCAGCCATTAGATACGGATTGGGAAAACTTTTCATTCCCTTGGCTTCAGTCTTCTCTCCTGCTGACAACTGGGTGAGACTGCCCTCCTAAGCGACATTTGCCCACTCTGTATACAATTTGGGTTGAAAGGAGGATTTCCTTCCAACCCAAATTGTAGGCAGGCAAAGCACGGGGAGAAAACTTCTCTCTCTCTTTCTTAACTCCCTTTTGGCTTCTGAAGCTGACTGCCCAGGGGTGGGCTTCAAACATTTTAGCAAAGGGTTCTCTGTCTGGTTGCTGGATGGGTGTGGCCATGGTGGGTGTAGCCTAGTCTGGCCCTTGCACAGTGGGGGAGGGGGGTGTTTTTGCCCCCGCCCCCCCCCCCGCAGGCTCCAGAGGTTTTCCTCAAGCCTCCAGGAGGGCGAAAACAGCCTCCCCGGGCTCCAGAGGCTCTCTGGAAGCCAGAAACAGGCTCATTTCCGGCCTTCCTGAACTTCCGTGAGGCCCATTTTTCGCCATCCCCGAGTCTTTGCGCACACCCTGCACTTACTTGCATCCAAAACAGGCCATGTGGGGACTCCCGGGAGGGGAGGGGTGGGAGGGACAAGCCAGGAGTGGGATTTGGGGGTTCTCCGAATTGCACAGAATCTTAGCTAGGGGCTCTCCCCTGCAAACCCCCAGCAGCCCACCCCTGTCTACCTCACCATAAATCAAACTCCTTTCTGTCTTTTTTCTCAGGTCATCTTTATGTCTAACTTTAAAATCTCTGGCTCCTTTTTTTTTTACTTCTCAGGTTTACTTGTTCAAATTTTGTTTCTTCTCCTCTATGAGTGACTTCCCCAACACACACACACACACACACACACACACACACACACACACACACACACACACCCCAAAAGACTCCAGTTCAGATTTCCTTGCAGGCTCCCTGCCTTTTGGAGCCTTTTCATCTCATCCCCTGATCTTTGTCCCTCTTTGCTTTGATCTGCCCTGGAGTATTTACGATGCCTTCACTTCCTAACCCCCCACTTATTTCCTTGTTCTTTGTGACAACTGCCTATTTGCAGAAACTGTGCTCATTTCCTCAATTTGGTCACAACCCTTGAGTAAATTAAGTACGCTTTTGTTCAAGTTGCTCCTTGCACATTGAAAATCAATTCGTCATGGATAAAATTCTAGCCAAAGTTATATCTTGATGTACTAATTTTCTTTCTTGGGGGAAAAAGAATCTAAGAACTCAGATTATAAATCTAATTTACAGATCAATAAATGTAAGGGTCAATTCCAAAACAATTCCCCTTTGTGCAGTCTGATGAGATGTGGTCTATTCTGTTCCTTTATAATTTCCTTATTTCGTTCTGTTTACACCAGCCATGAGATATCCCAAGATTTGCACATCCCCAGTGCATCCAGTTTGCAGAATTCTAAGATGTGGATGGAAATATATAACATCTTGAAGGCACCAGTTAGAGGAAAGTAGCTTAGATCTACCATCTGTCAGAAGTAGGAAGAACCCATTGTTTCTTACTATCAAAATTAGAAGCCACACTACTGCAAGCAATAATAATACTGCATGCATGATAACTCAGTGCATCTTTTCTGCTTTCTGCACAGAGGTGGATTTGAAGCTGTACAGATGCAGATAGATAACTCAACAAGACGTCCATAACAAATTACATTTATTGGTTCATCAGGTATCCTCATAACTCATGTTTGTGACGAAGTTCTTCTTTAATGACCAATCCTTTGTATATCTGCCTTGTAGTAAAAGATGGTTATCTCCAAACCATCTTGTAGCAATAGAAAGAAGCTGCCATGAGTTAGAGAGTTCAGGCAAAAGTGAGGAAAACCTCCCCCACCCTTCGAGGGTCAATTTAGTGACCAATCAAGATTGCAAATGTGACCATGAACTACATTTCCCAGGATACCTTTAACTACATTTACCAAGATGCATTCCCTTAAGGGGACAGCTCATAATTCCTAAGTAACTATCCAATTCTAATAGACTGGCTGGGACAGCAGAGCATTACTTGATACAGTATAATTTAGGTAATACAGGTAGTCCTCAACTTACAACCACAACTGAGCCCAGAATGTACATTGCTAAGTGAGAAATTTGTTAAATTAATTTTGTCCCATTTTATGACTTTTCTTGCCACAGTTGTTAAGTGAATCACTGGAGTTGTTAAATTAGTAACATGATTGTTAAGTGAATCTGGCTTCCCCATTGATTTTCCTTGTCAGGTTGCAAAGGGGGATTATATGACTCTGGGACATGGCAACCGTCATAAATGTGAGTCAGTTATCAAGCATCCGAATGTAAACCATGTGACTGTGGAGATGCTGCAATGGTCATAAGTCTGAAAAATGGTAATAAGTCACTCTTTTCAGTGCTATTGTAACTTCAAAAGGTCACTAAACGAATTGTTATAAATCAAGAACTACCTGTATACACCTCAATATTTTGCAGGCAAATTAAATGTGCTTTCTCAGCAACATTTGGATTATTTCTGGCAAATACTACATTCCTGCTCTCACCAACCAATCATCTGAAAAATAAAAGGAAAAAGAAAGAAATAGTAACTTTATACCATTTTACAGAAAAAGGCTCCAGGGCTCATGATTCTTGTAAGGCTTGTATTTGAAACCTGCCCATCACATAAGTTTTCAGTTGTCCAATAAGGAAATTCATACAAAAGCCTCATTAAAAAAATATAATCAAACTAATAAAATGAAGGAGGGTGGGGCTCTCCTAAGTGATGGTTCCGCATAACAGATAACAGGTAATCAGAGTCAGAAGGGACCTTGTAGGTCATCTAGTCCAACCCCCCACCCAAGTGGGAGACCCTACACCACTTCTGACAAATGGCAGTCCAATCTCTTCTTGAAAGTCTCAAGTGATGATGCTCCCACAACTTCCAAAGGAAAAGCTGTCCCATTGGTTGATTGTTCTCAGTTTCTCCTTATTTCCAGGTTAAATCTCTCCTTGTTCAGTTTCCATCCATTATTCCTTGTCTGGCCTTCAAGTGCTTTAGAGCAGTGGTCGCCAACCAGTGGGCCGGGGACCACTGGTGGTCCGCGAGAAAATTTTGGTGGTCTGCAGAGAAATGTCATCCCCAAAGCAATTAATCCAGGCTGCACAGGAATACAAGGCTGCGCCATCCACATGGCCCGTGGGAACACAAGGCTTGCATCGCTTGCATTGCGAACAACACGAGGTAGTGAGGGGAGCGGGGAAAGGGTTGAGGGGGCGAACTTGCCCCACTTGCCCCACACAAGTAGCCTGGCCACTTTGCTGCTTCTTTCTTTTTCTACTTTTGGCTGCACACAAGGAAAGCAGCAAAAGTCTTTCTTTCTCTCCTCCAAACTCCACCAGAAATGAATCTTTGGGACCCTGCAAGGCATCCTGCTCCAAGAAGCTCCACCAGTACAACAAGTCTCACAAAGACTCATTTCTGGTGGATTTTGGGGGAGAAAAAGAAAGACTTCTGCTGCTTCTGTTGCTTTCCTTGCATGAAGCTAAAAGTCTCTCTCTCTCTCCCACTGAGAACAGAGCTGGAGATGGTATCCTGCGATCCCAAATAAAAACGTTCAATTGGTAGGAAAATGGGGTGGGGTCCTGCAGACTTTTGGGGGGATTTTCCAAGGGTCTCTGGTCCGCAGGATTTAAAATTATGAGTTTGGTGGTCCCTGAGGTCCAAAAGATTGGCGACCTCTGCTTTAGAAAATAGCTAGTCTCCAAAGATACTAACAAAGATACTAACAGGAAGGTGTATTTCATTTGGGCTATAAAACTATTAAATAGCAGCAAAAAGTTTATTCTGTTCTCCTCTACCTAACATACATCCATATGAATACAGCCCACTGTATTTACCATATTACCTGGAGTTTGTCTACTTTTGTTGTTGTAGCCCCCTCTTCTTTTTTGAGTGTACCCTCCAATATACTCCACAAATATCAACTGGACTTCTCAGCCCCACCCTAAATACCTCAATATGCTCTGGTTTAATGCACTGAGACTCAGTTCCATCCAGGTAGCCTTGATGAGAGCTGTGGTCAAGTGAATGAGGAAGTTATGATCAAATTCAAACACGCTAGAGCCGCAGGCCAGGGAGCTGTGTCAAGGCAACAGGTTTTTTTTTTAATGTACTAAAGCAAACAAAACACCTCGAGTATTTATCATACACAGAGCAGGTTCACAGTACAATATATTTCACATGCTGGCTCCTGAAACACTTTTTAGCCTGATTGCTACCAGGTGAGTCAACTAACTTCCTCTTCTCCAGGTGCAGCATCTCTGACTTTGAAAGCTGTCACTGCCGCTGTCCCAGGGGATTATTGAGACCGATTTCAAATTGCTTAAATGCTCCCGAAGTGTAGAAACAGGTGTTATAAAAAGGTGGAGTTTAAGGAAATTTAATTTGCTTCCTCCATGGGACCGTGAAAGGTACAGCAGAAAGTTTATCCTTCCAGAAAGATCAGGGTCTCTCTCTCTACCACCCCACCTCCAGGCAATTTTATTTTGCTTTGCTCTGCTCATTTTTTTTTACTTTTCAACTTTTGGCTAGCAATAAGGACTGCTTCATTTTGTTTCCGTGTTATTTTTAAGGAGATTTGTTTTTAAATACTACTGTACTGAAAGTGGTGTGCCTACTTCAAGAGTTTTTATACAGTCTAGTAGTGGGTCTTGCTCCCGGGTAACTGGCTGTGGGATCACAACAAACCCTATTTAAAAGTGGGTGTTGGCTCACACAGTTCCCATTTTTACATTCCTGCAAAAAGTTTCACTTAATTTTTTTTTCCTACAGGAGCTCATTCTAAAAAGCTGAGGTGTAACATCTTAAATACTGGGATGTAAATATTTAATTTCTTGAAAAGTACAGGGCTACCAACTTCTAAATCTGGTACTCTTATCCTGGAGCCAATGTTTCCATATGGTTCAGCTACTCAATAATTCTGCTCTCCAGGCAAAGAGGAAATTACTGATAAAGGCTTTTCTGCTAGTTATTTAGGGCAAAATTGTTTATGCCACAGGGAGGACATTTTTTCCAATAATTTTAAGTTGAAAATGTGAATTAAGCATATTTGCAAATTGAAGGAGCAAAGGGGCAGGAATGAATGCAAAACAAGCTAAATTTCAAGGTGTTTAGAATGACCTATAGATATATAGGTCATTATAATGTATAGAATATAGATTTATTGAACTCATATGTTGCCCATCTCAGCTTTCAAACATACATATGCTCCATAGACTATAGCTTAGAATATAGAAATCTAGAGGCTTTTTTCTTGTTCATGTGAACTGGCCAGAGTCTGTGAGAGTTGGGTGGCAGACAACTTTAATAAAGATATAACTGAGGCTAGAATTTTATCCAAAAATTATTATTCATTAAATGTGAGAACACTCTTGCTGAGACTACATTTCTAGTAATTCTCCATGTAGTAATTAAAAGGTGTTTTTGATCCAGGTATTTCATTTTTAAAATTCCTTCTTAATTCAGTTTCAGTTGGCATCCAGTCTTGGAAGCTTCTTTTCATAAAATGCCTACCCTTAAGTTTCCAGGGTATGCAAATAGCCATAAAGGGTGGGGTGGGGTTAAAAAAAGTCAAGATGGCAGCCACATTTTCCCGTGGTTGCTATGCAGAGAAGGGGTTCAAAGGGCCACCATCTGGATTTCCTTTGAACTCTCATAGATAAAACCCTTGAAACCCAGATGGCCCTGGCCTCATTCCATTTTGTATTATTTTTAAGATTCTGAGCTTCGGTATGGAAAGGAAAGACATGCTGTATGTTGTGAAGGAACCTGTCTGCCTCCACTATGAAGTTTATTTCTTGATTCAGCATAAGCCTCAGTGGCTTATTGTTAGGAAATTAAGATGGTGGGGCAGGGGCCTGTAGCTTGAACAAAAGACGGAGGTAGGCTGAGAGTTGATAGATAATACCCTAAGAGGTTAGAAAATGTGGCAAGGAAATTTGCCCAAATATTTTGTGCCTGGCCATATCCTTGCAAATATAGTGTCTTTGGTCCATGGGCAAGCCCTCCTGAATGGCAACCATGTTCTTGAGTGCCTTCAATGTGCTTCTGAACTACTAATGTGCCAACTGGTCTCAAACTGCTCAGGTTCTCTCCGTTAAATTATCTTGTCCTGGATTCGAGTCATACACTCACAGGTTGCCTTACGGTGAGTCAGGATTAACTGGCACACAGCCAATTGGATAATTACAGAAACAATGGAACAATGGAGCAGAGCAGCCCAGGCATTGGATTGGAGCCAAAAAAAATTTCTGTAGGATTGGAAGTTTTTTTTTATTTAAAAAAAGCTAAATACATGAGGGTTTGAACATGGTTTCTCCATATTGGTTGACTAATATTTATTTACAGGCTTTATAGATTGTTATAAGTTCTCAATTTGTTTTTGAGTTACATCAGGTGTTGAGATTGCTGATATGGCTTCTAGTTTTCTTCAAGAAATGGTACTTATTTGAAGTTTGTTGGTTTCTGGTAAGCTAGCTAAAGTGGTTCGTTCTTGTTATGGATGAAGCCTGAGACACCCAAGGCCACCATGAGGTTTGTTATGTTGTGCGAAGGCAGCCATGCCATTTTGCACTCTCTTCTCTCCAGCATTAGATCAGGGTTTCTCAGCCTTGGAAGTTTTGAAAGGGTTGAATTCCCCAGAAAACAGGCTGGCTGAGAATTCTGGGAGTTGAAGCCCACACATCTTCAAGCTGCGAAGATTGAGAAACATTGTGGATTTGTGGTAGATGTATTGTTGTTATTCCCTCAGCAGCAGCTGTTGTAGTTATAGTGTGTTTCCTGCTGGTTTTTTTTTTTAATGATTTGAATGTGTAAGTTTTACACAGTGCAATTGTTTGTCATCTCTTTTCTATCTCTTCTTTAGAAGTAAGTTTCTAATGGGGTGCCAATGGATTATGTACCAGCAGGAGCTAGCATCCAGCTGAACATGCCTGGGCATGGAACCCAGCCTGGCTAGAACTTGGATGGGAGACCACCTAGTGATTCCATGGCATTAAAATAAACCAGAAGGTTAAAATATGAAAGAAGGCAGGGTCAAGTGGTTTCATACTGTTGCCACAAAAATACCATGGCTGAGTTCATTGAATCATTAGTAGTCCAAGTCAGCTTGAGAGCATTTTACCCTTACGTGTCAAAAAAAGCAATTGCCCAAGCTTCTTGAAAAATTGTCAAAAGGACCAATTTTATTGTTTAGTCTGCTACCCTGAGCCATAAAGCGATATGTTTTGTGCCTCATTACATACAGTGGGTTCTCCTGTTAGATCCTCTAGCTGCCTGTTAGATCAGAGGTGTCAAACTCAAGGCCGGCAGGCCACATCTGGCTCATGGGGTGCTTAGATCTGGCCCATGGGGTTGCCCTGGAAACAGCGTGGTGCCTCTGCCAGCAAAAATGGACCTTGGGAGGGCCACACACGGTCTTCCCGAGCTCCATTTTCACTGGCAGAAGGTTGCAGGAGGCCGTTGCAGGTGGAAATGGAGCTCGGGAGCCTGTTTGTGCTGGCAGAGCATTTGGGCCACCATAGGCACCCCCAACACATGCCCACCCTGGCCACGCCCACCCCAGCCCCCCAAGGTCAAACACAACCCTGATGTGGCCCTCAACGAAATCAAGTTTGACACCCCTGTATGAGACAGAGGCATGCGCAGCAGAAAAATGTTTGCAGGCATTTTGGGTATTGTAGCCCATCATATCTGGATCTTGGTTTACATAAGACTTCCTTCTTTTGGGGGAGGACTGGATCTTATCAAGCTAGCAGCATGGCTTGAAGACAGGAAAGCTTTGTTTTTTTTAAAGAGGAGGAGTTGAATGTCCAGAAGAAGGATTTTTTATTTGTTGACATAATCTGAATGCTACAAGGAAATGATCCCTGTTTGCAAATTGTTTATAATCCAAAGGAAGAATGCCCTCTCCCATGAATCACTTATTTCTTTTCATGAGAGCACACAAAACGTGCATTCTGGATCCCTTGCCTTATCACCTCCGTTCTCAAGAACAGAGAATCTAGCGGTGGCAGAGTAGTTAGAAATATAGTACTGCCGGTGTTGGAAGAAATGTCCATCTGGGTTCAGTTCCAATTGGGGAAGAAAGACACTGGAAACATGGAGACTGCTTGGAAGGATGGTTTGATGATGGACAGCAGGACCACATGGGGTTTGGAGTCCTGGGCAAAATGGAGCACATGGGTGAGAGAGGGAGAGAGATTTATACCCTCTGTTGGGCTTTGAACTTGCTTCCTGTTCCTGTGGAAAGAAATGTATCCTGATTGGTTGTCAGATTCCCATGGGACCATGCAGGGGTAACTTTGCAGGGTAGGCTGTCTTGAGTCCCAAGCTTGGTTGAATCTTGCTGGGTGATGTAATCTTCCCAGTTGCCATGTGATGAGATGGGTAGAGGGCTAATCCTATCATGTCCTGAGGGCCATGTCTTAATCCCATCACCCTGGAGCTGAAGGGGGGGGGGGCAGGGAGCTGCAGGAAGCTGCTTTAAAGACATGTTTCTCCTTTCTCATCCAGGGAAATATATTATTCTGCTTTTTTAAATATTTCCTACAATATTTCATTCTTCTAGGAAGAGGGGTGGGTGCTAACTTTCTACATAGGCTGACTTGCCAGGGGTTCAATCCTTACCGGCTCAAGGTTTACTCAGCCTCCCATCCTTTCGAGGTGAGTAAAATGAGGACCCAGATTGTTGGGGACAATAGGCTGACTCTGTAAACCGCTTAGAGAGGGCTGTAGAGCAGTGTGAAGTGGAATATAAGCACTATTGCTATTTCTCAACTTTGACAACTTTAAGATCTGTGGACTACACCTCCCAGAATTCCTCTCTTCACCAGGGTCATATTATTTATGTATTAAACTGCCAAATTTCTTGATGACTTACTTCTGCTCTCTTCGCAGTCTCCCTGCCTCCTTTTTTACAGCCCTGATCTGCATTAGATACCTTTGAATAATGAATATTCCCTTTTTTTATTCATGGAATCAAGAGTTTTGTCTCTCTGAAAGAACTGAACTGGGATTAGGGACAGACAGGCACAACACAGGTTATGTAGACAGTAAACACAGTGTCAGACATAAAGATCTCAAGTGCCTATATACAAATGCACAATGTCTGGGGAACAAACAGGGTGAACTCGAACTACGAATACATGAAGGTAAATATGATATAGCTAGAATAACAGAAACTTGGTGGGATGAAACCCATGACTGGAATATACTGGTAGAAGGATACAAACTATTCAAAAAAAAATCCCATAAAAGAGGAGGTGGAGTTGGACTGTATGTAAAGGACCACTATATTGCTACAGAAATGCATGAAACCAAAGATGAAAACCTCCTAGAATGCATATGGGTCAATATAAAAGAAAAAAAAATGACATGGCCATAGGCATATATTATAGGCCATCCAATCAAGCAGAAAAAATGTCCTTTTTGCCAGCCAACTAACAAACATATGCAGGAAACACACAACAATAGTAATGGGAGACTTCAATTATTCTGATATCAATTGGAAAAGTAATTCTGCACCAAATGAGAAATCAAATAAGTTCCTAACCAACATAGCTGACAACTTTGTTGTCCTAAAGGTAGAGGGTGAAACTAGAGGGACAGCCATACTGGACTTAATTCTTACAAACAAAGAAGAAGTGATAGAGGGAGTTGAAACTGCAGGAACCTTGGTGAAACTGCAGGAACCTTGGGTGAGAGTGACATACTAGAATTCAACATAACACAAACATAAGCAACAGAACATAATGACACCAGAGCCTTGGATTTTAAAAGAGCTGATTTCAATAAACTCAGAGAGAACTTGGGAAAGATTCCATGTATGAAAATCCTAAAGGGGAAAACAACTCAAGAATGTTGGGAAACTCTAAAAAGTATGATCATAGAAGCCCAGACCAGCACAATACCACTGAGAAAGAAAAACAAGAAATCAAAACAAGAAGAAACCAGCATGGCTACACAAAGATCTCTTTGGCAAATTGAAAGAAAAAAAGGACAAGTACAAAAAATGGAAAGAAGGACATACAACTAAAGCAGAATATCAGCAGATAGCCAGAATCTGCAAAGACGAAGTCAGGATAGCAAAAACTCAGAATGAACAAAGACTTGCAACAAAAGTCAAAGATAATAAAACTTTCTTCCAACATATAAATAACAAGAAAAAAAATCAAGGAAACAGTCAGTCCACTAAAGAGAGAAGATGGCAAGGAAGTAACAGGCTACAGAGAGAAAGCAGAACTGCTTAACTCATTCTTTGCATCTGTCTTCACGCAAAAAGAAACTATTGCTCAACCTTCCAAAAATATAACTGTAAAAGACAGACCAGAAATAAAAGTTAAAATAAGCAAAAAAAATAGTAAGAGAACACCTGTCTGATCTTGATGAAAACAAATCACTGGGGCCTGATGGATTACATCCCAGAGTTTTAAAGGAGCTGGCAGAGGTCATCTCAGAACCACTGCACCATATCTTTCAAAAATCCTGGAGCACCGGGGGACTACCAGAGGACTGGAAAAGAGCTGATGTGGTTCCCATCTTCAAAAAAGGAAAAAACAAACAGACCCAGGAAACTATAGACCAATCAGCCTAACATCAATACCCGGGAAGATACAGGAAAAGATAATAAAAAAAACAGATCTGCCAACATCTAGAAACAAGTAAAGTAATAATAGCAGTCAGCACGGGTTTGTTAAAAACAGATCATGCCAAACCAATCTTATTTCATTCTTCAACACGGTGACTAAATTAGTAGACCAGCAAACTACTGTGGACATAATATATTTAGATTTCAGCAAGGCATTTGACAAAGTAGACCACAACCTACTTCTTAGTAAGCTAGAAAAAAGTGGAATAGATATCACCACCACTAGATGGATTCACAACTGGCTGGCAAACCATACTCAACGAGTAGTCCTTAATGGGTCTAAGTCTACATGGAGGGAAGGAAGCAGTGGGGTGCCACAAGGTTCCGTCTTAGGCCCAGGACTCTTCAATATCTTCATTAATGACTTAGATGAGGGAATAGAAGGGGAACTTACCAAATATGCAGATGATACTAAACTGGCAGGAATAAGCTAACACCCAAGAAGATAGGCTCAAGATCCAGATGGATCTTGACAGACTAGAACACTGGGCCATATCTAATAAAATGAAATTCAATATAGAGAAAAATAAAGCCCTACACTTAGGCAAGAAAAACCAAAAGTACACATATAGACTGGGTGAAACCAGGCTCAATAGCAGTAACTGTGAGAGGGATCTTGGAGTCTTAGTGGACAAGCAGCTAAATAGGAGCCAGCAGTGTGCAGCCGCCGCCAAAAAAGTTAATGCAAGCCTAAGTTGTATTTAGAGGGATACAGTCAAGATCAAAGGAACTACTAATACCACTCTATAAAGCAAAGTAAGACCACACCTAGAGTACTGCATCCAGTTTTGTTCACCACATTATAAAAAAGATGTTGAGAGTCTAGAAAAAGTACAGAGAAGAGCAACCAGGATGATTAGGGGATTGGAGGCTAAAACATATGAACAGTTGCAGGAACTGGGCTTGGCTAGTCTAGTAAAGAGAAGGACCAGGGGAGACAGGATAGCGGTCTTCCAATATTTGAGTGGCTGCCACAGGGAGAAAGGGGTCAAGCTATGTTCTAAAGCTCCTGTAGGCCAGACAAGGAATAATGGAGGGAAACTGAACAAGGAGAGATTTAACCTGCAAACAAGGAGAAACTTTCTGACAGTGAGAACAATCAAGCAGTGGAACAGCTTGCCCTCGGAAGTTGTGGGAGCACCATCACTTGGGACTTTCAAGAAGAGATTGGACTGTCATTTGTCAGAAATGGTGTAGGATCTTCCGCTTGGGGGGGGGCAGGGTTGGATTAGATGACCTACAAGGTCCCTTCCGACTCTGATTATCTCTATCTGTATCTAATTTGATCTTGTTCATCATCTCTGGCCTCCCTGGACAGGTACCGTTCAGATGTGTTGGGTTATTTATATCCTCACTAATTTGGATGCTGCTCAGGAATTACTGAGGGCAGATGCTCAGTTGTTCTCAGTCCTCAAGAAGGCCATTGCCTTGTCTTGTCTTCCTTTCCTTTCTTTCCTTTCTCCTTTCCTCCCCCTTTCCTTTCCTCTTTTCCTTTCCCCTTTTCCTTTCCTCTTTTTCTTTCCTCCTCTTTCCTTTCCTTTCCTCCTTTTTCTTTCCTTTTCTCTCCCTTATCCTTTCATCCCCTTTTCTTTCCTCCCCTTTTTCCTTTCCTTTCCTCCCCTTCTTCTCTTTTCCTTTTCCTTTCCTCTTTTTCCTTTCCTTCTTTTTTTCTATTCCTCCCCTTTCTTTTCCCCCATTTTCCTTTCCTCCCTTTTTCTCTTCTCTCCTCCCCCTCCCCTTTCCCCCTCCCCCTCACATCAAAGCAAATTCTTTCTTGAATCAACTGTTGACTCTTGGAGACTTCCTAGCCATGTTCATCTGGTTTTCTTATCAACAATATGGAAGGGGTTTGCTGGACTTTTATCCACATAGAGTCCTTTTGTCATGTAACCTATAGATTTAATGAACCTGTTCTTCTGAGGATTGGAAATGGAGTCGACTGAGAAAGCAAGAAAGAACCACCACAGAATGGAACAGATGCCGAAAGAAGAAACGTCTCAGGTAAAGGCAACATCTGAACTTCCGTTCTCCTTTGCAAAATACTGTTTCATGAGGACCGATCATTATTATTGGATAGTAATGATATCCAATATTATTGGATATTTTGGGGACGGGGATAGTCTGAGGGCGTCCATGTGTGGAAAGGGAACTTCATGAGGACAGTGGTGATACCCAAGCAGGAAAAGCCCAAAGGGAACATCAGGCCAGCCATAAAACAAACTTGCATAGGAAAAGAGATTTGATAAAAGGTATTGAAAGAAGTCCCCTAGACAAAAACCAAGTAATTAAGAAAGCTAGGGAAACAAGAAAAAGAAATCCCTTACAAAAGATCATGCCAAATCAGCAAAACAAATAGACAAAAGACACGAAATAAATTCCATAGCAGACAGGAGATTGCCACCAAACAAATATAAGAAAACATTAGGATGAAACTGATAATCCAATCAAATCACCCCGCAGAGTTTACCCTCTGGCGGAAATGAAGACAACCACCTGACAGGATTTAAAACATTAAGAAATACAAACACAAGCACTCACACACAAAAGGAGAAAAGGTATAAAAATCAGGAGTTTATTACACAAAGATGGCTAGCCCCAGGAACGCAGACTTCTTGCTATCTCTTGCCTTCCTGAAAATTAAAGGAACCCGCTTCCAAGCAGTTGTCTCTGTCTGTGTCCTTGCACTGGAGCACTCCCAGCAGGAAAACCGAATCCTTAGAAGAAAGGCATTTTCCAGCCTTTCAACACATGGCAGGGAGTTCATATAAAAAAAGAGTGACAGGGCCTTGGTGTCACGGTCATAGCTACCATCTTGATTTGTTTAACCACCTCCCATTACAGAGACCTTAGATCAGGGATGTCAGATGTCATCATGGCAATGTCACGTGACGTATCGGGACATCTTTCCCTTTCGTTAAACCAGGCGTGGGCGTGGGCAGCATGTGACGCATCTGGCCCGCAGGCCAGGAGTTCGATAGCCCTGCCTTAGAGGGTACATCTCTCAACACACTACTATCACAAGCCTGTTAACTAAGTCACTCTGACCTTGGGAAACTTGAGCAGTCTTTGCTGAGTTTTTGTCCTGAAATTTAGCCTAGGAATGTGTTACAGGTAGGCCTCGACTTATGACTATGGTTGGGGGTCCACAATTTTGTTGCTGTGCACGATTTTTGCTCAGTGAATCATACCTAGTTTTATTACCTTTTTTGCCTTGGTTATTAAGTGAATCGTTGCCATTGTTAAGTGAACTGCATGGTCATTAAACCATTAATTTTGCTTGTGGGAAACCCTGCTGGGAAATGGTGCTGGGAAATTGCAAATGGTAACCCCCTGACTCCAGGACCCCGTAACCATTGTCAAAATATGTTGGTTTGCCATGCGCCCAAATGGTTGTAAGAGAGAGTATTGGGTGATAGTCATTTTTTGCACTGCCCTTGTAACTTCAAACGGTTGTAGGCTGAGGGCGACTTATAATTATGTAAATACAACAGGTTTTAGAGACAAGAGGCCTGAACCAGTTCTGCCCTGCAATTCTCCACATGAAAGGAACAGAGGAATATAAGGAACATTAGATTCAGAGCTACGTCACCAGATATCCTCTCTACTTCAATGAGCTGAGATATCGTACCAAAGAGTCGGATAAGAGCCCACAGTGTATCCATAGCCTTTCAGAAAGGACTGTAGCACAGGTATCTGCCTTTGCAGGCAAAAGGCCTCACCTTTATTTTCTAGCATCGTCAGCTAAAAGAAACTATAGATCCCTCTGGGAATATCTTTCGATCAGAGATCCAATGATATCTAGGCTGACTAATGGTCTAACATGGAACAAAGCAGGTTTGTGAGGTCTTTAATTACAGGTAGTCCTCACTTTACAACAGTTTAGTAACCATTCAAAGTTACAACAGCACTGAAAAAAGTGACTTATGACCATTTTTCACGCTTATGACCATTGCAGCATCCCCACAGTCATGTGATATACCCTCGGATGCTTGACAACTGACTCATATTTATGACGGTTGCCATGTCCCGGAGTCATGTAATCCCTTTTTGTCACCTTTGGACAAGCAAAATCAATGGAGAAACCAGATTCACTTAACAACCATGTTTCTAATTTAACATCGGCAGTTATTCACTTAACAACTATGGTGAGAAAAGTCATTAAATGGGGGTAAAATTCTCTTAACACATTTCTCACTTAGCAACATAAATGTTATGGTTGTAAGTTGAGGACTACCGGTATCTCAGATGAAGACTCAAGGAGCTCAAAGTTGTTAGTCAATAAATACAAATATTATTATCTGTAGTCAAACAATTCCATGGGACAGTTAAACTTAGCCTAAATGGTCACTTTTTGTTGGTGTGTATGTGGGCTTTTTGAATCAGCATTAATTCCTGGTGATGGCCTGGATAAGTCCATGCAGTTTTCTTGGCAAGCAACAATCTGGGCCCTCATTTTACTGACCTCAGAAGGATGGGAAGGGTGAGTCAACCTTGAGCCTGGTGAGATTTGAACTGCCAAATTGCAATCTGAACTGCCAAATTGCAGTCAGCTGGCAGTCAGCAGAAGTAGCCTGCAGTACTGCACCCTAACCACTGCACCACCATGGCTCATAGAACTCAACTAGAACTCATGGTCTCCTGGTTTTTAGCCTGGTGCCTTCACCGCTACACCAAACTGACAACTTCCAAATGTGTTCAGGCTGCCAGGCAAAGAATTCTGGGAATGGCAGTTCTGAAGTATTTAGAAGGAAGCAGACAGAAAGCTGCCATATACATTTTATTTATTTAATTTAGATCCTGACTTTAGTTATTTTTATAAATAATTGCAGGTATCTGATTTTTTTCATAGTCTATCTGCCCAATAATAGCTGGCTTTTTCCCCAATGAAAAATTGGTAATCGGAGATAATTATATGTATGGTGTGGAATGGATGCAGAGCGCACCAAAGTGATGGCTATTTATTTTTTAAAAAGCAGTTAATCAGTCCATTAGGGAATGCTATGTTGACACAAAAGAGGTTTCCCAGAGTTTTCCTATGAGGGAAGAAATCACTAAGTAGTCATACTGATATCTAGTTATATAAAAGCCAACTGTCCGTTATTATAATTATTATGGTATAATTATTTTAATTATAATAGTTACAGCACTGTTTGGAGTAGGGAGTGTTTTCTTGGGTCCCATTTTGAGTTCTCTGGTATGCAATCTAACAGACAGGTACTGTAATTTGTCATGTATATTCCTGACACAGTTCTTCACTGTCCTATTCTTGCATATTGAGTTGGAAGTTGTGTTCTGCTAGTACTGACGTTGCATGTGTCCAGGACCACACAGATAAGGCATAAAGCTCAAATGAGCAGTAACAAGATCTCTGAAGGAAAGGGCAGCAGCCAAGTGACTTCTTCTGGCTGGGGGAGAGAGGCTGAGGTGAAGGCACAGGATAATATTCAAGGCCACAGTAGTGAATGTGAGGAAGTAGAAATTAAACCTATTGAAGCATTCAACTAAATGCTTGGAGGCTCAATTTGGAGAATGGGATGCATGTGCTAGCCTCACTCTCTTGCTTCCCACTCTCAGACAAGAGATCTACTTGCATTTTCTTTAATGAAATATATTATCCACAAAATCAAAGGCTTTCCTTTATTAGGCTACTGTCAGGGTTCCAAACAAAACTCCCAGGCAGGAACATTCCTTAAAGAATAGCTTTATTGGATATATCATATTGGCACAGATTTGGTGAAAACCAGCTTTGAAGGTTCCTGCAGTTTTCACCAAGTTAAAAGTATAAGTTTTTCCCTTTCCCCAAACAATCAGTCACATGGTCCAATCTAGAGGCCGTCTGGTTTCTGGGTAACATCACTCCTCCTCTCTCTGACCAGGTGTGAGAAGGTCCTTAGTTCCCAAGAGAAAGTATTTTGTTTTGGCTACAAAACCCCAGCTATCTCTATTCCCCCCTCCCTTTCCCTCAGCTCCAGTGTGGCAACACTGATGCGGCAAAATGGCTTTGGTCAGGTCACCTTCAGGGTTGACAGCTACTGGATTATCTGAAGAGCTTCCCTTGTATTCAAATCAACATAAAGAGACCTCCCCTTCAGACCACCAACGGAACATGTCAGACTAGGGAAAGTAGGGAGTCAAGCTTTATGCATGGACCTCATCTCTGCTCACCCTGAAAGAAAACCAGACTAATGACAACAGGTCTATCAATCAGTCTTTGAATTGATAATGAAGACATTCAAGTGGTGAATAGCTTCTGCCGTAAACAATCAAACAAGGAATTAGTCAGTAATTCTCAACCCTTTGAGGTAGACCAGACTAGGAAACCCTTGTCATGCTATTTTCATTATAAGATTGTAGTAGCAAAATCATGCAAGTCTAAATGCACTTCCTTCATCTTCATGAGAATTAGAAAGGTCTTATCAGAGAAGCTGTCTCGAATTACAATTCTGGTCTGGCCTTGAATTCTTTTTAGCCTGACTCAGGAGTAGGATGCAAATATTTTTACTATCGGTTCTGGAGTGTGGTTAGGTGGGAGTGGCTAGGTGGGAGTGGCCATGTGACTGGGTGGGTGCGCTCCAGTTTTTTTGCCTCCTAGGCCTCAGGGAAGCCTCTTGGGTGAAGCAGTAAGACAGTGAGGGGGATTCCGGCACAGCTGATCATCGGGAGGAAAGAAAAAAGAAATACCGGTTTGGTCGAACCAGTAGCTGCTTTTTTCTTTTTATTTACTACTGGTTCACTCAAACCAGGCTGAACCGATAGAATCCTGGCCTGACTGCTATCTTGGTAGCAGCTCTTCCTCCTGTTGCTCAAGGTTATTCTTTCTTTCCATTGCATCAACTCAAGGCATACTCTTGGTAGGCCAGTACTTGGTAGAATAGCCATGAATTCCTTGGGAAAGATACTCAGATGCTGGGCTATAGCTATACGTAGACAATCAGAATTGTACAAGTGACACAACCTGGAAGCAAATGTGTATGTTTGTGTGTGTGAAAAATGAAAAGACAGAAGTAGGAAATGGGAAAAAAGGGAAGGTTTTTTTCAAAGTAAGAAGATACAGGAGGTAAGACTAATGGCTTCATAAGTCATCTCAACATCTCAAGATTAACTGTGTTGAGAAGAATTGAAGATCACTTTAAACTTTTTCCAAAAGAGTTTCAACAGTGGGAACATGGAATAGACCTGGATTTGTTATTGGGGGTGAAGGAACTTATAGGTAACACTATATCACGAGTCAACATCCAGCCAATACTTTTTAACTTTTTCCTTAGTCGTTTTCAACCTGATGCTCTTCAGTAGTATTGGACTGTGGCTTGCATCATTTGATGCAATGCATCAATGAGATATTTAATCCAATACATATTACTGAAGTGCATTATGATGGGAAGGGTTGTCCTAATGCTTAAATTCTGTTCCAATGTTAGTACTTTCCAACAACCATATTTCCCTACATATGTCATCTTGCAACTAGCCAGGTATGTGACAAGTGATCTTTGAGAAGGCTTATTATATTAAATTTTCTGATTTTGCCATTAGTTGATTCCGGGACTTAATCCTGAAGAGGATGAAGATTTCCTTTCTGGACTGAATCCGGAGGAGAAGGAATGTCTGGGTTTCTTGATTCAGACAATCAATAATTTGGATAAGGAAGTCTCAGAAGACAATGAGTGGCGTCATGAGGAAACGGAAGGATCTCTAGGTAAAGTTATATAGTAGTTTGTTTCCATGGATCGCTGGGCCCTATCATTTAACCAATTGGCTGGTGGACCAAGCCTTTGAATGTCAAACTTGGTCTTTCCCCAAATATGATTTGGCCAACTTTGTTTCAATCAACACAACTACATTCTTCCTTTGCTACCTTTTATCCAACGAAAAGAGAGAATACACTGCCTTTCTATGTCAGTGTTATTCTTGTCATTCTGTGGAGGATTTTCCCAGCATTTAGTTGGGACAAAACTAATAAAGGGTAGTTGTAACTTTTCATTCATACAGTCTTGCAGGTTGTGTGCACATGTACAAGTATTCCTTGACTTATGACTAGTCACTTAATGCCCGTTCAAAATTATGATGCATCTTGAAAAAGCCACTTATGATCTGTATTCAAAGTTCCAACATCCAGGCCTCCACCGTGGTCACATGACCACATTTTGGGCAGTTGGTCAATTGACACACATTTATGGTCATTTAAAGCATTCCACAGCCAAGTGATTGTGGTTTATATGACCTTTTCCCCCCAGAATCTGATGTTTTTCCAGTTTCTGGCAAAAAATGCTCCATAGCTTTGCTTAACGACTGTGGTGTTTGTTTAACAACTGCTGCAAAAGAGATTGTAAAATCATGGTCATAGGGTGCCTACATTACAACCATCATAACTTATAACCAAAATAGCAGACTCAATTATGTTGTAAATTGAGGACTATTTGTACCCCTCTCTATGTATATATAAACAAAACCAGTGGTTACACATTTCCAATCATGGTTTCTTCTCTGCTTTCTTCCCTCATGCTGCATATGTTTACTAATGAACGTCATGTCAGAAGAGTTACATGGCAACTGTGCTGTCCCAGCCAGTCTATGGGAATTGGATAGTTACTTAGGAATTATGAGCTGTCCCCTTAAGGGGATGCATCCTGGGAAATGTAGTTCATGTCATGTGGCCACATCTGTAATCCTGATTGGTCACTGAATTGACCCTTGGTGGGTTGGGGGAGGTTTTCTCATTCTTGCCTGGACTCATGAACTGATAGCAGCTTTTTCTACCGCTACGAGATGGATTAGGAGATAACCATCTTTTACTTTTCTGTCTCTTGCACAGAAGTGGATTTGTAGCTGTGCAGATGCAAATAGATAGATTCCACAAAAGATCCATAACAAAGTACATTTATTGGTACATCAGGTATCTTCATAACTCACATTTATGACAAAGTTCTTCTTTAATGACCAATCCTTTGTATATCAGCCTTGCAGATAAAAGATGGTTATCTCCTAACCCATCGTAGCGGTAGAAAAAGCTGCTATCAGTTCATGAGTCCAGACAAGAGTGAGGAAACCTCCCCCAACCCACCAAAGGTCAATTCAGTGACCAATCAGGATTACAGATGTGGCCACATGACATGAACTACATTTCCCAGGATGCATTCCCTTAAGGGGACAGCTCATAATTCCTAAGTAACTATTCAATTCCCATAGACTGGCTAGGACAGCACGGCAACCACTCCAGTTACCATGTAACACATGAATGATTTTCCATAACTAGATAGAGAAAATAATTTAAAAACAACCTTCTGTCTCTCTGTTTCCAAACCCACCCACCCCTTTTTGTATTTCTAATAATGTGACCCTATGTCATTTGCATGTACAGGTTCTCAGGACCAATGTCAGCATCATGTCATCTGCAGCATGCCGCAACAAAGTAAATTTGGGGAAGATGCCCCATGGAAACATGCTCCCTGCCCAGCAGTTACTAAAAGTAAAATGATCAAGTCCCATTCAGTGGAGTGTGATGAAATCGCTTTGAGGAGGTGGTCTGATCTTTATCATCCTCCAGTCAAATTTCCTCCTAGATTAGCCAACTCTCACCCCACCCACTTAAAGAAGTTTGACACCATACTGAAGTCAGGTGTCAACGTTCAGGAGCTCCGCTCACGCTTCCTGCACCACCACGACAGTTCTGCTCCTGTCAAGCAACCAGCAAAGGATTCCGTGAGACGTTTGTCCAGTGCTCAAAGATCTATGCGGGATGAAGCGCTGCACAAGCTGGGCTTTCTTCAGAGAGACGAAGCTTTTCAGAATGCGCATCAGTGCATCCAGCTCCCGTGTGCTGAAAGGCCAGATAAAGAGGCAACGGCAGGTTCTAGCCACATGCTTAAGAAGTATCCATAACCCTTGCTACCATCCAGGGACAGATGCTTTCTTAAAGTCAGCTGAAAGCACGGCGAGGTTAGAACATCTCTTCTAATATGGTATTGTTGGATTATCTTCTGCAAAATGCTTAGACCAGAATACGGAACCTGTAATGTATTGTTTTATGCCAATGTATTTAACAGCATTTCTTGTATTATTGTTATTATTATTTTTTTGCACAGATCATCTTATTGGTACAGTAGTTGAGATGCATCATGTTGACTTTTAATTTGATTTCTAAACTTTTTAATATTGCTTCCTTAATCCCTGGAGCAGTGAAAGATATTACTTTGTGAAAATGGAGGCTCAGTTTCCTTCCTTTAGACTAAACTTAATATCTTTACTTATAAGATCAAAGCACAATGCACCCAACATCACAGAGAGCTTTCGGTTTTAGCTTTTACTAGGCAGTCTCCTGGTCTTCTTCCTCAGATTAATATAGAGGATGAAAACAATATTGTTTTCTAATCAGCACTCCCTATGTTTTGCTAGTGCAACTTCCAAAATTTTCATTTTTACAGATCATGGGAGGGGAACCCAGAGCAATGCATTGCTTAGATCCCTTTAACTATTCAAGAGCAGGTCTCATTTGAATATTACATTTGGCTTGTGTGAGTCTCTGACACAAATTGGAACATGAGTATCCCTTTGGAGCAGAGACTGGGAGGAATATCTGCTGGGTCTCTAATGAAGACCATCACATTTACTTCATGAGGGATCCATATATTCTAACTGATGCTACAGCCAACTATTGTTTTTATAGGCAGCAATGTCTCTTTTTTTTTTTTACAAAAATAAGATTTTATTTCCTTATTATCTTTCTATTTTTAAAAATTCTTCAAAGTACACAAAAGGTCAAAAAAACAGACATATGAAAGATATCACCTACTAATTTTGTGTTAATATTAGCATCACTTTTGGAAATGTTCTACAAGGAAAACTCTATTAAATGTTGATTAATTTAACTATTGTTTAACTACAGTAACTCTGTATTATATCATATTCCTTTGAGAGAAATCAATTAAACACTCAATTTTTCATTAATGTATTGCTTTTTCTTTTCTTTTTTTCAGTTTAACGTTACATTTCCAATGGTGGAAAATGCAAATTTTTAGGTAAATAAGTTATATTAAAGCAGTCCACCTTCACTGATCTTGGAAAAACTATGCCAGCTTGGATGGGAGACCAATAAAAAATACATCCCTATAATGTAAAATAAACTTGGAAATGGAAAAAAAATCCACAAGGTAATGACATAATACTTCTATACAATTGCCCAAGAAAACTACTGTTTTGTACAGGTAGTTCTCAACTTAGCCCAAAATTTCTTTTCCTAAATGAGACATAAGACAGTCTTGCCCCATTTTATGACCTTTCTAGTTACAGTTGTTAAGAGAATCGCTGCAGCTGTTAAGTTAGTAACACAGTTAAGTGAATCTGTCTTCCCCATTGACTTTGCAGCTCAGAAAGTCGCAAAAGGGGATCATGTCACCCCAGGACCCTGGAACGTCATAAATAAGAGCCAATTGCCAATTGTCTTAATTTAGATCCCGTAACTGTAGGGATTACTGCAATGGTCGTAAATCTGAAAAACAGTCACAAGACACCTTTCTCACTGTCATAATTTTGTACCTCAGATAACAGATAATCAGAGTTGGAAGGGACCTTGTAGGTCATCTAGTCCAACCTCCCGCCCAAGCAAGAGACCCTACACCATTTCTGACAGATGGCAGTCCAATCTCTTCTTGAAAGTCTCAAGTGATGGCGCTCCCACAACCTCTGAGGGAAAGCTGTTCCATTAGTTGATTGTTCTCACTGTCAGAAAGTTTCTCCTTATTTCCAAGTTGAATCTCTCCTTATTCAGTTTCCATCCATTTTATTCCTTGTCTGGCCTACAGGAGCTTTAGAAAATAGCTTAACCACCCCTCCTCTCTGTGGAAGCCCCTCAAATATTGGGACACTGCTATCATGTCTCCCCTGGTCCTTCTCTTCACTAGACCAGTTCCTGTAGCTGTTCTTCATATGTTTTAATCTCCCAGTCCCCTAATCATCCTGGTTGCTCTTCTCTGTACTTTTTTTTAGAGTCTCAACATCTTTTTATAATATATAAAACTAAACTGTTGGGGGATTACCTGTAGTGAGAAAACCTAGAAACATTTCGATGGGATGGGGTGGGATAACCCTCTACAACAGGGTTGTCAAATTTGATTTCATTGAGGGTGCATCAGGGTTGTGTTTGACCTCGGGAGGGCCGTGGGGAGTGGCCAGAGGGGCGTGGCCAGCTCAATGTCACTCATGCCGGGGGTGCCTGCGGTGTGCTGAGCACTCGGCCAGCAAAAACAGGCTCCCAAGCTCCATTTTCACTTGTGATGGCCTCCTGCAACCTTCTGCCAGGGAAAACAGAATCTGCGGCCCTCCTGAGCTCTGTTTTTGCTGGCAGAGGCACCGCGGGCTGGTCCTTTGCTGTTTCCAGGGCAGCTCCTTGGAGGTTGTTGAAGGCATTAAGGAATCTGGTAAGGAAATATCTCTGAGTCATGCCTAACAACTGACTATGCTTATGCATAAGCCATAGGTCAAACATGATGATTTTTCCCATGACAGGTGAGTGAGCCTGGATTTGACACATACAGGATTAAGAATAAAACTTGTGACAAATACTCATTTGAAGGCATCCATGAGCATTAGACTCAGTCTCCATTGCCACACCTCTTTCTTGAAGTTTAACTTTCAAGGATTCTAATGATAATTCCAATTGCGCAAAATGACAGTGAGAGGGAGGGAAAAGTAGACCACCTTAAAGGTACACTGACTTTTGAGCATGTAAATTGTAAAAGATAAGACTTAACTGAGATGCCTCTGCACCTATTTCATCTGGTCTTCCAGTACTTTTCCAAAACCCATATTGATTCTAATTATCCGCTTGGGAAGGATTCCACTGAAAAAGGATTGTTCCACCCGACTTCACTTTTTCATTTAAAGTTGAATGCCTGGTTTTTCTACTACAAGTTTGCGGGCTAAAACTGCTTTATCATTTGATCTTGAGTAAAACAGAGTTAATTGATGTATCAATTTTATTTATGCTAAAAATATATACAGTATAATAGTAGCACTTGCGCGAATAGCCTGCCTTTTTTCTTGGAGCTCAAGGGAATGAGAATCTCCCCTCATTTGATACGTTCAGCAATGACCCTGTAAAAGAAAACAGGCTGAAAAGACTGTGATCAGTCCAAGGTCAGCCAAAGATTTTAGTGGTTATCGGGGACATTCCTGGATATACCTGTCACAGTTCCAAGCCAAGCCAGCAAAAGAAGAGGCCGCACTGTGAGCAAAACGGGTCTCTTTATTGGAGTCTCAGCTTGGCACGTGGTGAACAATGCAAGTAAAAGGGTTTCTAGTCAGCATTACTGGCTTCTGCTAGTCAGCTGGCTATACAGACTGCTCATTCTCTGCCCTCCTGTTCCTGGTTGTTCCTGGCTGGCTCTAGCAAGTACTCTTTAGGCCTGGATAGCTTCTAAACCAACCACAGCAGGCTTGCCTTCTTGGATCTTCTCCCACCATGAGTTCCATCGCCCGACACCCAGCGATGGGATTCAACCGGTTTGGGCCAGTTCAAGTGAATCGGATGTTAAATTTACATCTGCTTCGCTGAACCAGTAGTTGAACCAACCGGCTGGCCCCGTTCATCCCTCCCTTCCCCTCCCCTCCCAGGAGTCTCCACATGGCCTGTTTTGGATGCAGATGATGCCGTGCAGAGGCTCTGGGAGGGCGAAAAGCAGCCCTCCCGGAAGTTCCGGAAGTTTCCAGCTTCCAGAGGGCCTCCAGAGCCTGGGGGATGCCTTGCCCAACTGATGCCTGCAGGTTTTGTTGGAATTAGAGCTTGCAGTGTTACAACGTATTGCAGTGATGGCTAAACTTTTTGTCGTCACGCGCCAAAAGTGTACATGTGCACACGCGGCAGCACGTGCGCGTGCCTGCACCCATAACGCAATGCACCCATAATGCGTATATGAACCCATTTGCTCCCCCCCATGTATGCGTATGCATACATCTGGTTTTGGGCCTAGTAAGCCTCCCTGCAGCCTCCTGGGAGCAAAACAGGGCATAGGGTGTATCTTCCGCATTCACCCTGCAGCGTGCACATGCAGACCTGAAAATCAGCTGTCTGGTGGGAGGTGCACATGCATGCGTGGTGGAGCTGAGCTGGGGCGATGGCTCGAGTGCCTGCTGAGAGGGCTCTGCGTGCCACATGTTCGCCATCATGGACATATTGGAAGGCATCTACTAAATGAATAACTCAAATGCAGTACAGATTGTCCTCATCTTACAAGTATTGTTTAGCAATTGTTTGAAGTTCCACTGAAAAAGGTGACTCACAACCAATCCTATGACCATCACAGCATCCCCACGGTCACATGATGAACATTTGAGTGGTTGGTAACCATGTAATTATGATGATTATGATGATTGCAGAACCCTGGGGTCATACGATTGCCATTTGCAACTTTCCCAGACAGCTTCTGACAAGCAAAATCAATGGGTGAAGGCAGATTTACCTAATGTCTGCATGATTCACTTAACAAATGCAATGATTCGCTTAATAACTGTGGCAAAAAAGAACATAAATTGAGGCATGAGTCATTGAACAACTACCTTGCTCAGTAATGGAAATTATGGCTCCAATTGTGGTTTTAAGTCAAGGACTTACCAGTATTGAGTCATCATAGGGATGATATGGAATCAACTGTGAATTCAAGAATAAGCTTAACACTTTGACATGAATTGATGAATTCCAATATTTGAGGTTTTAGCTCACAACTATCATCAGATAGTTGCCACAGAGTAGCGTTTGGTAGAGGAGCCACAAAGGTCCTTGGAAAAGATATTCAAACGGCACGATTTATCTATTGTACTTACGAAGATCAGAATTGTGCAAGTTATGTTATTCCTCACCCCACTCGTTGTAAAGCAAAAGTTGGCTTTGAAGATGCAGGACAGGAAGACATTGACGACTTTGAACTTTGGATCAACAGATCATTCAATAAATCAACCCAAGGTTCTCAATCAAGGCGTCAATGTTTGTGCTCAAACCATCCAACTTTAGACACATGCAAAGACCAAGCTCCCTTGTAAAGCTTTAATGCTGGGAAAGATGGAAGGAAAGACGATGACTACCATCTTGCAGAGGTAATGAGGACACCATTGGAAGGGCTGAAAGGACAGATTAGGGGCCAACAGTCATGGTTAAAATCTATCCATACTGTTGCTAGGAGTCAAGAATGACTTGATGGCACGTCGTGGTCATCCATCACCATCATCATGAACAGACTCTTATGGGAGATTCCCCACCCTATGAATCCATATCTAGGTCAATCTGGAAAACCCTCAGACTTCATCTAATCTTCATGAGGTGGGAGAGGCAAGGAGATACCAGGAAGACCTACAAGACATTCTGGCAAATGAGTCTTTGCTTGAGAACAGAAAAAGAGGGAAACTGTTAGGCTGAGGAACCTTTGGAGTTGAGTGGAGGGTAAGAGACAGGGACAAAGAGAGGCACCAAAGGGATTGATGGGCAGGGAAGGCGGACAGAAGATGGTCAAAGGGGTGGGCAGGACTGAAGCTTCGCCATTGAGGCAGGGGCTTGGGGGCGGGGCTTCCAAAGGTGGGCGGGCCAACACGTGGGGTGGAAAGGGCGGGGCCTGTCACGTGTAGGAGGGACCGAAGCTGCTTCGGTGGAGGTGTTGTCCAGGTGCTGAAGAGGGACGGAGGGAGGGGGGGAGAGGGTGTCCCCCGATGGGGGCAGTTAGGGAACTTTTCCTGCGGCCGGAAACGGAAGTGGCCTGATATTTCCGGCGCTCCGCGGGCGGCCGGCCATGTTGCAGGGGTGGATCGGCGCAGCGGCTTTTGCTGGGTCCCGCGGTGGCCGGTAGGTTGCGGGCTGGCGCCTACCCGGGCGCGGCGAATCCCCGAGGGGAGGCGCTGCAGCTGGGACTCGACTCGAGGCGTGGCGGATCGGGGGAGGGGAGGGGGGGGCTCCTCGGCCTCGCCTTCTTCTCTCCTCCCTCCCGTCCCTTCTCCGCCACGGGATGCTCCTCCCTTGGCGCTCGCCTCGCCTCGCCTCTCCGTCGTCTCCCGGCCGGTCTGCGGGTCGACCCCGGCCGCCGCTTCCGCTGGGTCCCGCCGGACGACACACCCCTTTCCCCAGCCCAAGCCGCTTTCCCCCTCCGCCTGGCTCGACCCCACCCCGCCCCTCTTTTGCCTTGGCATCGTCCTCCTCCTTCTCCCGGGCTTACTTTGGCTTTAGTTTTCGGGGATGGGGTGGGGGAAAGCCTCCAGCACTGCGCCTGGTTTTTGCGAGCCCATCAGTTGTCAGGACGGAGCCCCTTCCTCCCCCCTGCCTTTTCCCCTTCCCTTCCCCGAGCTGTCATCCTCAAGATCTGGATTAGTTTTGGGGAGAGCCATCCTTTTGGGTCAAAAAAGGCTTCTGGAGGAAACAGTGGGTTGTCCTTGGGTTTTGCAGAAGGGTTTTGACTATGGCTTTGCACCATCTTGGGTGCACATCTTGCCTTGAATTGATAGGAGTCTTTCCTCTCTTGCTTCCACACAAGTTTCATGGCCACAAAGAATACACGTGAATAATAACATCTCACATATAAGATTTTTGCTGCTTTGAATGACAGAGAGCGGATGCGATTTCGAAGGCCAATACAGAAAAAGGGTGCTGTAATCGGAATAGTGATCACAACATTTGTTGGACTTCTTCAGTAGGCAAAACAGAAGGTTGCGGTTATATATATTTCAGTATCCCAACAGAGATCCACATCTTGCAAAACTCCAGGAATGAATTAAAAGAAAATGGATCTTTGATTGGAAGTATTTATTTTTCATTCAACATGTATGAAGTTAATTTGTGGTATACGTCTTTGAGAAAACATCCAAAGTAACTCTTAAATTTATTTTATCAGGCGAGTTTTTGGCAAAAGGCAAATTATCCTTTTATTATTGTGTAAGTCTTAATTCATTTTGGTTAATATATCATTCACTCTTTCAAAACCACCTAACATCTTTCACTGATTAATGCAAAAACCCAAAACCATTTTTTTACATTAAAATTTTGATAGCTTTAATTTCTCTTGGGGTTGTGACTATTGGCCACCATTTTTTTAAATAAAAGATCATTTACATCACATATTCACTATGGTTAATAATTTGTCTTGATTTTTTACAGTCTCTCTCTCTCTCTCCTCCCCACTTGAAGTCTTTGTAAAAACATCTACCCACCACTAAAAGAGGTGAAGCTAAAACAATGAGCTCTTTTAGTTTTGTTTTTCTTGTTACCCAAGTTCTGGCACAACAACTACTCAAAGCCTAAAATAAACTAATAAGTGAGCCATTTTGGTTGTAAGGAGGAGCTGGCTAGAACTTAAGAGCTATACACAAACAGGGCATAAACTGTAATGAATGTGTTGTGTGAAAATACTTTAAAGTTGTCCTGCATTGCAGCCATTTTATGCATGTTTATTTGAAAGTTACTCTGCTTGTGTAAAGAAAAGTGTATTCCCTGATATGTGTTCACATTTGTGGCAACTGAGTGTGTTGCTTTTGATTAACAGTTATTTCCAGCATTTAATCCTAAATGAGTGGTGTTGAGAGGTCATTTAGTGTATGATAGAGTTACTTATTTGGGGGATGAGATTGTTGGTTCCTAAAACCTTTTAATATAATGTGCTTTGTGCATCCTTGAAGCAGTTATTTGAAACATTTTCTGTTTTACAAATGTGCCCAGAGCCTGCAAGAGACTTGCTTAATTCATCTTTTTATTTCATAGAAAAATTACAATGTGATGTGCAAAAATCAAATGCCTATTAATGGACCAGCTGGCTTTGAGTGACTAACACTGTATTTGGAAGAGGCACTTTTGCTTTGAGAGTGCAACAGCGTTGTGTCATTATTTTTCTTCTCCCTTAGTGTCTGATCATCCTAATTACATGACAGGATTGTGTCATGCTGCAATGTTGTCACTCTGGTATGTTTTCTGTGTTCGTAACATGATATTACATGAAGAATGGAGAAAATGAACTAGGCTAGGTTACTGTTAAAACCAAATCTGATCTCAATTGCCATGAGATTGAATAAAAAGTTGAGCCTGTGGGAATGGAACCTGGCTGAATATTTAATCATTACAATCAATCAATGTTTGGGCTAATCATATTTTGGCTGGATATTATATTTTACTAGGTTTGCACAACATGGTGTGCCCAAGCTAAACAAATCACCTACCGGTAATAGTTTAATCAATGAACCAGCTATCTGTTTTGATTGTTATTCATGAACTCCTAGGCTTTTAGTATAATAGACTGATAATTTATATTATTATTTTTAATCTGGTATGTTTTAATGTTTTTTTTTAACATAGGCTGGTGGCAAATTGTGGCTTTATCCATCTTCCATTCACTCTTGTCCAACTGTAGATGTGAATCCTTGTACCTTTGTTCCATAGCCTTTCTTCAGCCTTAATGGCTAATTGAATTGAGTTGCTGGGTCTACCATGTATTCACTTGTTTTGTGTCCTAGTGTTTCAGTTGACATATTTTTTAAAATAAAAAAAATATGTATCCAGAATTTCTCATTGTCTGTGCTGACCAATGACCAATTATTTGTTTGTTAAATGTTTTATGACATAATACAAAATGTCATAAAACATTCCCTGTCGTCAACTGCTGGTGCTGGACTGGACTATAGAGTTCAAGATGCTTTACTATTTGGAAGTTGCATAGTTTTGGAAGGTGAAATTTTGCGTTTATTTAACATAGCATCAACTTTATTATTGTTTCATGCACTATAACTGAGGCCTGGCACTAAAACCCAGTTCTAAATCAGATTTTTGGTTGTTTTTTTTTAAATTAGTTAAAATTAAGCATTTCTTGCTTCTCAGAATAAGTTAACCATAAAGTATGAAAATATTTAACTGTGAATGGGTGTGATATTTCATATGTTTCAGATTTCTAAACATAACCTGGAATAACGATCGAAAAAGTGACCAAAATAAAGAAATGTAATTTCATTTCTGCATTTAATATAATCATATATTTGTCAGGAAGCGATTGCTATGTCTGAGTTAGTTTAAATATATACTTGTTGAATCATTTTGAAAGCACTCCTACTTCTTTGTTAAATATAATCTTCTAACTAGCTGTTGGACTCATATAGCCCAAAAGAAAATATTTGTTAGTTTCAAAAAAAGCTCTTAATTTGAGCGAGGTTCTTCACTGTGAAGACCTAAGGCACAGATTTATCTGAAAAACTTAAGACTGTTATTCGACCTCTAAAATGGCAGTGACCGAGTAGTACTGGATGTATTATATTTTGGGTTTACGTAGATCAGTGTCAAGACTTAAGAGGTCTAACTAAGAGAAGAGAAATTGTGTTCCCTAAAGCGGAATGTATTCCAGAATCCTCTGTGACACATAAAGGCATTGTTTTTGGAGGCAGGTTTCTGTAGTGAAGTTTCCCAGAAGTCATTCTCCCTATTGTTTGGAACCCACGTGCAGATCCTTAAATGCATGTGCTGCTCACCAGACCATCTTGCTGATTTAGAGGTAGAGAACCTGTTGCCATCCAACTGTTGTGGAACCACAGTGGTCAGAATAGGTAGCTATGATGCTTGGCTTATTGGCTTATTATAAAGCTTGTCATCCAAAAACCTATAAAGAATACCAGCTGATTAATCCAACATGCAAAATGGGACACTAATTGATACAACTTGTGAAATCCCTTATAAGGTAAGCAAAATTATTTCCATTTATGAAGCCTTTTTTGTAAGAAACTACTCAATGAGATTTCATGACCTCTTTCAAGCCTCTGCTTTCCATTTCCTCTTCCATACCTTTTCCTGAGTGTTGATAGAGACATAATTTTTCTGAAAGAATAACAGACTACAGATTACAAGAATGCATTTGATATGGTAACAAACATCTGCCAGGTATTGCAGAAAATACTTAGATGGAACATTTGGTATATTTTTAAATGGGGACAGTTCTGTTAGCTGTGAAAGAACAACAAATAGTGTGATTGCCTCTGAAGACTAACTGCTGGGAGACCATGGTATCTCAAACAGACTAACGTCCTGAATGTATCCGGAATCCAGAATTTATGACTCCCGTGGAATTGAAATTTGGAGAATTTTATAAAATACAACATTAAAATTATTAAGCCTTTTATGACGTAACACAAAATGTCATGAAATGGAACAAAAGTTCCTGTGGTCAACTGCTGATGCTGGACTGTGCAATACAGTTCAACATGCGCTACTACTTCCAAGGCAATATCTCTGAATATCTCCCTGAATTTTTAAAGAACTTTTCAAGTATGTTAGAAGCTTTGCCATTCTTGAAGGTGAGGAATCTAGTAAGCGAATGTCTCTGAAATGACAACCCAAGAAGTCATGGGTTGTCTAGTATAATTCTAATAATGAAGAAATGAAGCATTTCAAACTAAAACTCAGCAGTCTTCTGACCTGTGGTTTCTTTCATTCTTCTGTTCCCTGTTTGAAGATAGGGCAAATTTTGCTTCTTCCAGTCTTCTGGCACTTAATCCATTATTTAGGATATCTCGAACATTTTGGCAAGAACATCGTTCTGTTTTTTTCAGTACTGAAGGATCCTATCAATCTCAAACTTCAGTGGTGCTTCTCCCTCCACCTCAGTTTTGTGGAAGAATATGTACTATCTTTGCCCACAAGTTGGGTCCGAAATAGTAATTAAGTAATTCTACCATTATGTTCATTGTTTATGAAAATGTCACTTTTGTTGAGCAGCTAGCATGCTCATTGTTTGCTTATTAATTTGATTAAACACTTTTTATTGCTCCCAGCATCTTTTGAGAAACTGAGTTAATCTGTATTTCTAACATCTTCCTCTCTGCGGAGAATCTCCCTGCTTTTCTGTGCAGCCATTTTAGCTTCTTTCTCAGTCACAATTATTTCCTCCTCATTGGTGTTGTTTGTAATACAGTAGTTCTTTTAATAGTTCCTTTTTAGATCCACACCATCCACATCTTGTCTCCTTTCCTCCTCCCCTCTTCTCCCTAACACTCTGTTGAGGGGGGGAAAGGTACAAAACAGGCTGGAAGGGGCTCTGTTCTACCAATTGTTCTCTTTTGCTGCAGCTCTCATCTTGGGTGCAGGTTCTCCATGGAGGAAGGAAACATATTGACTAGCTCCTTCCCATTAATACCAGTTTGTGCCACAGACTGGACTCTCATAGTTTGAGCAATTTACTCTAAAATATGCGTGTTAATGAAGATGATATTTGCTTCTTCATAAAAGGAAAGCCAGCTCTGTAGCACGAGGACCCAAATTGTTGGGGACAATATGCTGACTCTGTAAACCGCTTTGAGGGGGCTGTAAAGCACTATAAAGTGGTATATAAGTCTAAGTGCTATTGCTATCAGCTTGTGGCCCGTGACTAACGAGCAGCAATCCCCCTTCCTTTTGAGGAAATGAAAACAAAAGCATCAGTCTCTAAGAATGAATTGTATTAAAAATCAAAGAGGAAAAAAGAAAGCTTTCTTTTAGGTTGAGTAGCCAAATGGACAGTCAAGGTCAGAAGTAAGCTGCACTATAACTCTAGTGTTGCAGCGTTTAAACCTGATTTTTTTAAAGCCTGACAGGTTTCCCCACCCCCTTCCTTTTAACCCAAATGAAGAAAGGTGGGGCAATCTTAAGTTTCTTCCGCACTCATCTTCCCTTTCAAAGCTCTGCTGGTGTTTGCCTAATGCCTATTGAATTATCTTCTTCAAAGTCTATTCTCCTTTACCCAGTGGGGTGAGATAAGCAGAGGTGATAATTCAGCAGGTTCTGACCAGTTCTGGAGAACCAGTAGCGGAAATTTTGAGTAGTTCGGAGAACCGGCAAACACTACCTCTGACTGGCTCCACCCCATCTCTTCTCTGCCTCCCGAGTCCCAGCTGATCGGCTGGGTCTTCTTTGGTTGCCCCACACAGGAGAACAGAGCTGGAAAGCAGGTTAGTGGGGTGGGGAGGGAATGGGGATTTTGCAATATCCTTCCCTTGCCATGCCCACTAAGCCATGCTACGCCCACCTGCCACGCCCATAGAACTGGTAGTAAAATTTTTTGAATCCCACCGCTGGAGGGAGATAAGGCATTCACCATTGAAAAATGTTGCGGTGTCTCAAATACCCGTCCCAAAAAGTGCTATGGAAGCAAAATGTGGCATGTGGTTTCACTTCTGGCCCCCAAGGTTTGGTTTTGATTCTTCCAGGTAACCCGCCCCATTCCTCTAGAGCAGCATCTCAGCAACTGTAGGTCCATGTGGACTTCATGCTGGCTGGGAAGTTCGGAGAGTTAAAATCCACAGGTCTTAAAATTGCTGAGGTTGAGAAACACTGTCCTAGATCCCCTGCCTTCTCCCTGCCTAGAAGATTTTCTCCTAAATGTATTCTAGTTCCGGAAAAGACTTTGCTCCATCCATACTTTCTCCCACCCGAGCATTATTTAGCTTTCAGTTTCTCCTCTTAACACACCGAGGTCATGTGTGGCTGTTTCCAGTCACTTTGGTTATGTCTTTTGGCAAGCCCAGTTTCCTTCTTCCGTGTATTTTTCTCTTTGATCTTCGCTCAGGTGCTTTTCCCTGAATTCCCCCTTTTTTAGACTTGGCCACAAAAGTGTTAACTGCTCCAAGGGTGGGACTGCTGTGCTGGGCATGCCCAGGAAAGTATCTTTCTTGCCTTCTTTTTTCTTGGACTTCAAACTGGCCACGAATCCACTTCTATCCGATGCTTGTCTCCATTCCTTCTGTTTTCAATACGAGTTGGTGAAGGTTTGTGCCTATCTATGCCATTTGTAGCCATTACGGACACTCCTACTTGTGCGTACTTAGGTGCTAAGGCAGTGATGGCTAGCCTTTTTGTTGTCGCGTGCCGAAAGTACGCACGTGCATCTGCATGAGTGCCCACACCCATAATGCAATGCACACGCAACCTCCCCCGTGCGACCCCTGCGCATGTGTGCAACACCTCCCGTGCTCCTCCCACCCCTCTGCTCATGCATATGCGTCTCCAGCATATGGCCCACCCCCACGCATGTGCAGCAGATACCCCAAGATCAGCTGTTTGATGGGAGGCGCACGCACACGCGTAGTGGAACTGAGCTAGAGCAACGGCTTGTGTGCCTGCAGAGATGCCTCTTCTTGCCACTTCTGGCATGCGTGCCATAGGTTCGCCATCATGGTGCTAAGGACTCTTTGACTCTTTGAGTTAATTCAGGAGAGGAAAGTGCCTGATGGCCTTTGCCCATTCACTACAGCCAGTATGCTTCCATGAGGGGGCAGTAAGATGGCTCCAGCACCATAGAATGTACTCTGCTTCTGATTCATTGGGCTTTTATCAAACAACCAACAATAATCTGTATAGAACAGGGGTCGCCAACCTTTTGGACCTCAGGGATCACCAAACTCATAATTTTAAATCCCAGGGACCGCTAACCGGTTCTGTGGGCATGGCCTAGTTTGTGGGTGTGGCTTGGTGGTCATGTGACTGTGGACATGGCATGTATGTAAACATAAATATTTATATAAATATTGAATTTTTTATTTTAAAAAAGAGCAACTTTTACTCAAAATCAGGCAAAGCAGGCAGACAGATTGAGTTGCTCACAGAATCACAGATTCACTTAGAGATCTGTGTTTCTGCCATTGGTTATCTGAGTCTGCACTGAATAATAGAAACTTCAGTCCTAAGGGAGGTTCGGCTGTGCTTAAAAGCAGAGCCAAAGATCTAAAGACTCGCTAGAAAGCAAGAAATCCAACCATTTCCTGCTTCCTAGCTCATCTAAATCTCCCAGCACAGCAGAACAGCTGATGGTCGGAAAAAGGAAAAATAGCAATTTAGCAGGCAAGTTTGCTGGGTAAGGAGTGGGTGGGCGGGGAGGGTTCCCACGGGCCATGTGGGCGGCGCAGCCTTGGGTTTCTGTGCAGCCTGGATTAATTGCTTTGGGGGATGCTCTGGGGGGTGATATTTCTTTGCGGTCCACCAAAATTTTCTCACAGCCCACCGGTTGGCGACCGCTAGTATAGAACACTGCCTCCTGTCGTGGCTGCTCTGTTGGTCCTCTTGTGTGAGCTGAAGTATGGGTTCGCACTCCTCTAATCCTTATACTTTTCTTCAAGCACTGCTACACACTCTTTAAATTGCTCTCAATTGTTTTGGGACAAGAATGCAAAAAAAAGCCGTAAGCCATGTAGGTCATAATAAGTGCAGACTTCTGCTCTTTTATTTCTGCTCTTCTTTTCCTTAAACCATGATCACAGAATGGTTTTATTCTTTTTCTCAGGGTCCCCAGTTAAGTAACGTGCTTCCCCCAAAATAAGACCCAAATGGAAAATAAGCCCTAGCGTGACTTTTCAGGAAGCTCGTCATATAAGTCCTACCCGCAAAATAAGCCCCACTTATGCTCTTCAGCCAGACGGACACAATTGGAACCATATTTCCCCAGAAAATAAGCCTTAATTTATCTTTTGGAGCAAAAAATTAATATAAGTCCCGGTTTTATTTTCGGCAAAACATGGCACCAACTCTCGTTTTCGAGGAAGATATTGTTATGGACTTACTCACCCAGCCAGGGTCTCAATTTTGAGCAGGAGACTGGATTAGAAGACCTCCAAAGGTCCCTTCCAACTCTTGTTGTTCTATTAAAATCGATTAGCAAATCCATCCTTGTTTCCCCGGTTGACTCTTTTAGTGAGCTGTGAGCTAATAGGTTGAGCAGGAGCATTGTGTGGGCCAGTGTCACGGAGTGAGGGATTTGTGTTCTACATCTGAGGGTTAGTTTTTGTCACTGGAAAATGTACAGGTAGTCCTCAATGACCACAATTGGGCCCAACACTTACGTTGTTGAACGAAACATTTGTTAGGCGAGTTTTGGGCTACCTACGCATTTTCTCACCGCATTTGTCAAGTGAATCCCTGCAGTTCTTAAATTAGTAACCCGGTTATTAGGTGAATCTGGCTTCCCCATTAAATTTGCTTGGCAGAAGGTTGCAAAAGGAGATCACATGACAACCATCCTTTGCGACACGGCAACCATCATAAATATGAGCCAGTTGTCAAGAATGTAAATCACCATGGGATAAGTGTGAAAATCAGTCGTGACTCACTGTTTTCAGTGCCGTTGTAACTTTCGAACGGTCACTAAATGAACTGTTGTAAGTTGATGGCTGCCTGTACTGCAAAGAAAGGTATGTAGGTACATACTCTGCCATTTTAAGACAGGGTAGCTTATCTTCCAGGCCTTTAAAACTGTAAAAGTAGAGCCATGAAATATTGGAATGTTGCTGAGGAAAGGATTAGTTTATTTTGCTAATGTCTGCAGCTAAGCAAATTGTAGCTTTCTGGTGGAGCACGTATTTTGCATGCTGAAGGCATGCAGTTTAGTCCTCGAAATTTCAGGTACAAGATGAGGAGAATTGGGGGGGAGGGGAACACATCTGAAATTGATTAGCATATATCATCTTCGCTTATCCGGTGCTCTCCATATAAGTTTCCAAAATTCCTATCCAAAATGGCAAATATAATCTTGGCATATGGATGTTACAATGCAAAAATGTCTGGTAACCAGGTTACTGTAATGTTCCCGTGAAACCACTGTAAACTTCTGCTGTAGTAACATGTTTTGGGAATGCCTCTAGGCTTGGAAAGGGAATTGTTTGTGCTAATGGGCTGAGTTTGGAGTTACTGTACATACAGCCTGTGGAAATGGTCTTTCAACAAGTTAGGTTTCTTAAGAGTGTTTACTGTAATTTTTGTTTCTGTCTACCTTGTTGAAAATGCAGAATGTTTAGCTTTATGGGTCAAGTGTCCTTCAAAATACAAGGACATCAGAAAAACAACGTCCCAGAAGGTTGTATAAACATAGAGCAACAGAGCGAACACTGAGGGATAACATGAATTTATCGGAAAGTGTTTCAGTTAATTCTGAGCGCCATTATTTAAAAGTTTCCAGAAAAACTTACAGTACTGTTTGGGAGAATTACAAATGAAAGATCACCGTTGAAGAATTGAGCTTTCAGTGCAGTATTAGAACAAGAACTGACAGATGATTTCATCTGATCACACTTAAATTATTAAGAGAATAATGGAAAAATTAGGATTGCAATTGGAGCATGCTGTTGTCCCCTGTATCTGATGGTTGAAACGTTTGTGCTTCCATCTCCATGATGAATCTGGCGTTAGGATTAGAAAGTTAACCTTTTTAAAATGAAAGAATTTAAAATTAGACTAAACATTTACACCATTTATTTATAAAGCTTTAAGAGAAAGACAAGAACCAGTTTGCTGTAGCGTTGAAGGCATCAGGCTAGAAATCAGGAGACTCCCCCCACTTTAGGCCCCAAAACAGCTGGGTGTCTTTAGGCCAGTCACTTTCTCTCAGCCCTGGGAAGGAGGCAATTCTGAAAAACCTTGGGGGGAAAAAACTGGAGGTTTGTGCCCAGGCAGTCTCCAAGAATTAGAAATGAATTGGGGTGGGGCTGGGGAGAAAACTACTAATCACAAAAGCCCCTCAGTAAAGAAATAATTGTTTTTCATCGTTTGTTATTTAAAAATATTACGAGAATATATATATGTATGCCAGCGGTAAGAGATTTTGCTCACTTGTACTTTCAAGCAACCAAGTATCTTTGGAGATTCTCAGTCATCCTGGTCATGCTTGTCCCAAAGGTGCATTTTCCAAGACATAACTGGACTTTCTGGTCTTCAAAGAAATACCAGAAAGTCCAGTTGCCTCTTGAAAAAAAGAACCTTTGGAGCAAGCAACTAAGTAGCACAAGCTAGAATGAAACATGGATTTGTTTGCTTTCTCCATTATCTTGGTTATAAATAATCATTCAGGAGTTTTCATTTGATCTTAGATTTACTTCAGTCAGTCATGTTGTCCAACACCAACAAATTGCAATTCTTAATTACGATTATTGGAAGGAGACCCACTCCTAACTATATCTTTTGCCAGTGTTATTTAATAAACCCTTTATGCAGTGGAGCATCTTCATTTGAAATTACATTAAATAAATACCCTACATTACTATATAAATATGGGTGGTATATAAATATTTTTTATATACCACCCATATTTATATAGTAATCTGAAAGCCTGCAAATTTTGACAGGCAAAAGGATAGGGGGGAAATTCCATAGCTGCCGTGGAAGAAGAGAGAAAGGACTCTCCTTTTCATAACAACCATCTGAATATATTGCATTTAATACTTAAAAGACAAATCCTGTGGAAGCAGGCATAAAATTAGGTAGTGTTGTCTCGGGTTGTGTAGGTAAACACCATAACTTCTAATTGAAGCCAGAAATTAATTTTAAAAAACCAACCGAAAGGGGAAAAGCTCTTATACAGGGTTCCCCAAACTTGGCAACTTTAAGACTTGTCCACAAGTCTTAAAGTTGCCTAATTTGGAGACCTCTGGTCTAGTAGTATATGTGAAGTTTGGTTCCAATGAAAAAGTCTCTTTAAAAGCTTTACAGTTCTCCTCCCCTAAAATCTTCGAAGTAAGTGTTTCTTGAGGTTTTTTTTTTTAATGAATTAATTGCCTTTTCTTCTTTTTCCTTTAAGGTGACCTGTGTGTTGATTTCCCAGCGGTTTGGATCTACTAGAAGCTCCTGCCAGCCTAATGCCATGAATGTTGAAGCGGACAATGTGGAAGAGAAAGCTGTCCATTCCTGGTCAAGGATCTCCTCTGCAGGACAGAAAGCCTTGGAAGAAGCTCTCCGGGTGTTTAACCCCATGTCCAAGGACCTGTCCGACACGGAGACCCAGTTAGTAGCTTTCCTCCAAGGCCTTAAAGAAGAAGGCTACCATCCCACAATCCTAAGGAGCAAAGACGTGTATGGATACAGCTCCTGCACTGCCAATGCACCTGGCCAAACAAAAGGCAACATTCCAGACGTTTCAGAAACAGCTGTTCCTATTTCAGAGTCTGCCAAGGCTCCAGCAAGGAACGTGGTAACCATAGAAAAAGTATCTGCCCCCTTGGCAGGTATTACAGTGAGCTCTTCTAAAGAATCCGCTGAGCCAATGTCAAAGAGTGGTAACTCCACAAACCTCCTATTGAACTCATTGAAACGGACACGTTCGGGCACATCCAAAGCCTCAGCGATGAGCTTCCCGGCGAATATGTATCCTGGCGTCTATCCGGCCATGAGGCTGTCAGTGGTGGTGGAAGCCTTAGTTCCACTGAAGGCCACTGCCTCTTGTCTGGAATCAAAGTGCAAGCAAGGGCACCTGGAGAGATCTCCTTCGGATCTTAAGCGGCTCACAGCATCCACTGCATCTATGCAGTCTTCAGCTGTGAAGGCCACCAAGATACCCCCTAATCAGTTGGACCCCAAAGGTTACAGGCATTTAATAAGAAAAGTGCCAGACTCTGCTGCTCTCACGATGAGCCTTATAAAAGGACCAAAGGGTGGGGTCCTTCAGGAAAGTTACGCTTGTAAAGCGTCTGGAATCCTGAACGGCCGGATTTCTGGGAGCAACTCCCAGAGCTGTAGCACGGGGGCCTCCAGAATGAAGGAACCATCAGTGGCCAAAACGGAATGGAAAAGTGGTGGCAGCCATCAGCAGGCAACTGGGGAGAAAAGAAGAAGTGCGGATGAAGGGAAAGGGTTACCGCGTAGAAAGGCGCCCAGTTCTTTCCCGCCACCTAATAAACCAGAACTGGCTTCGAAAGCATTCAACCTGCTGAAATCCCAGGCCATCAAAGTGGACAGCTCTTCCGATGACGAACTGAGGAGGAGAGCACAACAGATCCTTAAAGTTAACCTGTCCCCTGTGATCAGAATTCAGCCGTTGCCTCAATCCCTCAGCATCCCTTGAGGCGTTCGGTCGAGTTGGGAGCTCCAAGGCCACCCCAGTGAGGAGGATGAAATCAGCACTGAATCTCCTCAGACTGGGTGAGGGAGGCACACACGCATCTGTACTCCTCAGCTCCTGGCTGGCAATTGTGGGGAAATTCTGCAGAGCTGAGCAACAATTGGATTACAAAACCCGTGTTTAGAAATACCGGAGGAGATCTTTTAAGGCCCCGTTGAGAAGAATGTTATTATAGACCATCACTGGCCTTCCTCTGGGACACTTTTTCTACAGTACTTTTGTAAACATGGCAGAGTGCACATCTGGGATATGGTGGCACTTGGGCTGTTCCTGTACTGTGATATTTCTGGTTCCTTTTATTTTGAAATCTGTAAATCTACTTGGTTTCATTTTGATCCTATTTTATATACTTATTAAATATAAATATCTATTGACTCATACATATGCATTGCCCAAGGGCTGTCAGAATGTGATCCCTTAATTCTTCGTTCTTTCCTTTTCAAGAACTGGGTTCAGACGTTTTCCCATCCGCTTTTTCTCTCCCCGGTTACCCGCTGAAAAAAAACACAAAAGGCCTTTGCTTGCCTCTAGCGCTGCCCCTCTTTCCACTCAAACCTAGTGGCTTGCTGTCATTTACTAGCCCTTGGTCCCGTTTATTACCATTATTGCCACATCTTAAGCTGGCCAGAGTGAAAAAGTACATGACAACTGGAGGACTATTCCAAGTCCACAGGGAGGGAGAGCTGGAGAAATATCCTTTCTCTTTTGGAAGATTTTTCTTTTAAAAAAGAATCTCCCAATGCAGTATGAAAGTGTTGGGAGAGAGAGGGGGAGAGAAAGAGAGAGGGAGAAAAATTGGTTCATATCCCAAGCACGGAGGCATTGCTGCTTGGTTAGTGAAGACAGATGCAATCCCCGGTGCACCCCAGGTAATCCAAGAATGTTGTCCAAGTGGCTGTTGCCACATTTGTGCCACAGAGGCAGGAAATACCTCTTCTGAATATACTTTTTGGAGACTCGGTGCCTCTTTACGATGTTCGTCTGGGTTGTGGGGGTGGGTGGCAGTGTCTGCCAATCAATGTTCTGTATTATTCTATGTATTGGTCTCCTGTGGGGGATCCTTCCAGAACCCAGGGAGATCGTTAACATCGTATCCCTCTTGTTATTTCTGTTTGTTTAAATGAATCCCCGGCTGCTTAGGAGCCTAAGAACTCGACTAAAAAAAACCTGGCAAATAATATTTTCTAGTGCAATTGTTAGAAGCGTTTCTGCAGTCAGGCATTTCAGTGAATCTGGCCTGTAGACATTGGTCTTTTGAATGTATCGGCTGCAGGTCTAAACAGGCTGTGTTATATCTCCTTTCGCACAAGCAGGAGGTTTTAGAGCTAGATGTAGAGGTGGTTGGGTATCATTTTCTTCTTTTGTCCAGTGTTGCAAATGTGGAGCTAAGTTATAGTAGAAATGTCTGGCCTAAAACCATTGGAGATTCACAAAGATATACTTGACAGTTCTTTCAGTGTTTCAGAAGTGTAATTTTACATTTGCTTTGTGCCACATCTACTCTTATTTTTACTACCATGATTATTATTTCTGCTGGAAACTGTGGCAATAAGAGTTAAGTGAAAGTATTGAGAACAGTGTGGAAGAGCCTGTTTTTCTTTAAAGTTGCAGTACTCAGACTACTGAAAGCCACTACAATCAAAACTGACCTTTTTTTTCTTTCTTTCATGTGGTCCTGATGTTAGTGGGTAATTTCCCTTGCTGCTCCTCAGCACAGTTTTAAGTTTTGTTCTGTTGACTGATGTTTAAATAAATTGTAAACACTTGCATTGCCTGAAGGCAATTGGGCTTTACCATTTAGGTTAGCCAAAACCAATAACCATCTTCCTACTTTTGCAAACTTAAGGTAATGGATTTTGGAAGTAGAAATCAGGCGTGCACCATCACAAACAGCAGGTGGTGATGGCGATTGGTAATGTTTTTAAGCATTTAAGGGCTGAAAATTTCTCCCTCAAGTGCTAGTTTTCTGTATGCATGGAAATTTTGTTGTAGAGATGTATTCAGAAATTCTACCATTACATAAATATGTAGAAAACCAGCCCGCTAGTCATTTAACAAGTCCATTTCTAACCTCTCCAAAGACATTATTTGTTCTGTACTGCTTTGGACGAGGCTACCATGCTGCCTTCATTATGTAGGAATTCATGAAAGGAAAATCTTTACTTGGCAGACCTTCTTCCATCAGTAGTTTGTTTTGGGGGAACAAACCTCCATTGGATTAACCCCTCACTGTGTTTCTGGAGGTTCCCTCGAACAATGATAGATACGCTGTGCTTCATTGAGGATACCCGGTTTATTTGTTGAGTTTCAAGGCTTCATAAGATGGCGGGGGAACCTCCCCTGAGCCCTCTGTAAATGTTTTGATGGAAGCTCTATATATGTTGCCATCCAAGGCTCTTACCATACTACTTTGAAAATCTGCTCTCAGCTGAGCCATTGTTGAGACAATCTTTGCTTTACATTGCAGAGAATCTTAATGAGCTATCTGGCAATTCTTCCTAGTATCCTGAACCCTTTATTCTCCCTGTTTTTGCTAAGGGGAAAAAAAGGCAAGGAGAAACCTCGGTCTCTTCTGCTTGAGTCCTGCCTGGATTCCAGGTGTCAGTCCCAGATTTTTCTGGAATTAATTCTTTCTGAATTATAGTAGCCTAGCAGTTTCTGTGAACCTTTCTCTTTGGGGTATTCATTATCCAAATACAGTAGCTACAGCCCCCCCGCAACACTCACACACACCAATTTGTGTAGATCTTTCCATGCTACCCTTTAAACTTCCTTTGTGATACCTCATGCACATACAAATATCTGAAAACACAAATATATATTGGCATATCGTCACGGTGGAAAGGAGGCTGGGTGTTTTTCTATGTAGCATACATAGCTCTCAAAAAAAAAAAACCCCTTGGAATTAGATTGTATCCATTTCTATACTAATATCAGAGCTGACAATAGTTTTAATCTTCCTTCCTTCCTTCCTTCCTTCCTTCCTTCCTTCCTTCCTTCCTTCCTTCCTTCTTTCCTCCTTCCTTCCTCCTTCCTTCCTTCCCTCCCTCCCTCCCTAGTACTGTACTCTAAAAGATTTTTGTCACTCTTTTGCAGGGGTTCCTGTGGAATTTTTACTTGTGTCACAAAACTGTATGCCTGTGATTATTTATGTGGTTGGTTTTCGTGCCCGGTATGACCAATAGGTGCTAATGTCTCTCCTGCCAATATTTCTGAACTTCCTTTTACAAGAGGTCGGACTGCTTTAAACTCAAGTATTGTCAATACTAGCTTGCTGCTAAGCTGCCCGGCGGCATAATGTAAAATGTTTGTTTTTTCTTAAGATTTCAGTCAACGAGGATCTCAAATGCTATGGTTGCATTTGCAACAGATATTGTAGGGGGAAGGGAAGGCTTGTCTTAATCTCTGCATTTGCAAAAGGATGCCTTCCAAGCCACTGGAAGAAATAAGGAGTGAAGAGCCCTAGAAAATAAGGACCTGGGCTTCTGAGGTGAAAATAGGCGGCAAAAGCCTTTTAAAGGAATGCTCCACCCTCAAGAAGAAAGGTCAACTGCTGGTTCTCTTCGTTTTTATGTTACCCACTGGAGAATGTGCACCGGGGGAACTTCTCTGTCTACATTACGTCTGAAGTCAAGCTCTAATAGCCTGGCATTCGTGGGCCCATGTGATACTTGGAGCGTGGATCCAATTGCATGAATGATAGATGCCTTGACTTTTATTGAGGCAAGAATCTATACCTTCTGAACTTCTCAGTCTATGTGGAGGCTTTTGAAATCCCAGGAGAGATTAGACTTTGTTCTGGGTCCGTGAGAGGAGAACTTTTGCCAGGTGGTGGTTCCTTATCTACCCCTACGCGTGTGGACACAACACATTGATTCAAGGTTGAGGCATCCTAGACTGTATTCACCGTAGGCTTTGTTGTTCGGCTGTTAGCATTGAGGGTTATAGTCATTAGCAACCCCAGAAGGTCATTGAGCTGGCTTTTGTCAGTCCAACAGTTTGGTTAGCAGGAGCTATTCTACTTCATTGGAGGCAGTGTGACTTTATGAGCGTGTTTTTCTTTGTTTCCAGCAATTGGTTTTAACGGGGAATGAAATCGTGCAATTACTCGCTTGGTTCCTAGACTTGTCTCTTTCTGGATGAAGTAATGTAAGCCTTGACTGGTAGAGGGAAGGTCATTTCGACAACGGCGTTCTCCATTTTTATTTCTTAATATTGATCCAGAAAGATAATAGCACAAGGCTAAAAAAAAACCCAAAAAACCCAATAACCCTGAACTGCAGAGCAAGGGTGACTCTGAAAAAAGTATATTTTGAACTCATTGTGGTTAGGCATCTTGAACCCAGAAAATGCTGGCATCACAGCAGCTAAACCGATTAAAGAAAAAGCTAAAGCTAAAACTTAAAGACAGTTTTTGTGCCTTTGCGATTTTCATACCTTTTTAGGCAGCCGTTTTCCAGCTGTCTGCATAAAGCGGTCTGTAGAGTTAGCTGTCTGTAGAATTAGTGGTAATCGATTTTCCAAGTGGGTTATGCAGGGTCCTAAATTGGAAGATTGGCTTAGATCTTTGGGTCCTTCAGCTGAAATGGAGGCGGAAGTTGTGACACCTTTTAGTCCCCTGGCAGCTTTAGCAGCAACTTTTAAGGCAAAGGTTGTGTCTTGCCTTGTCTTGGTGTGCTTCAGCATTATTTCCATTTTTCTACAAGAATTTTATAAGAGAGAAAAAGCCTTTTGTGTTCAATGCTGATCGCACAGTGCCAAATGTTTAAAGACCAGCTTCCCGGAATGAGGGAAATGACTTTTCAGAGAGGTCCACACAGCCTCTGCCAATCCCTTTCCGGAGATATTTGGAAGGATCACCCTGAAGCACTCGGCTTTTCTGCCTGATTATTGCTTCATCCATCCTTATTTTCTGACATTCGTTCTTCAAACAGGTCTTTTTTCTGCCTTGTGTCCTTTTGACTGCAGCTTCTGCAGCCATTCCTTCGTACCCCTCGTGGATTCAGTCTCCAGCATTCTAAAAAAGATCTTGGGACAGGAAAAAGAAAGAAAGAAAGAAATGTTTTGTTTGAAACTACAGAGACCCACTCCTGCAACAGACAAGACTGAGGTAGATAGACCAGCAGTGCAACTGGTTCTATCAGCTACTTCATCTGTTTGTAAACATCTAATCGGGAAGGATACCTGTGACTAAAACTGGGTTATCGGATATGGCTATTTGAATTCAATTTTTTGGATCCTGATCAGTCGTTAATGCAGACCGTGGGACTTCCTTTTTGCATCATCTGTACCAAACAAACAAACAAAAAAGGAATTCCTTGGGAAAGGTTTTTGAGTCATTGGACGGACTGAATACTTGCATACCATTATACAGGTAGTCCTCGATTGAATGACCGCAATTGAACTCAACATTTCCTCTGCTAAGTGGGAAATGTGTTGCGTGAGTTTTGTTCCATTTTACGGCTTTTCTTGCCACACAGTTGTTACGTAATCCCTGCAGTTTTAATAAGGTTAGTAATGATGGTGGTTAAGTGAAACTGGCTTCCCCTTTGACTTTGCTGGCCAGAAGGTCACAAAAGGTGACCATGTGATCCTGGGACGCTGCAACCATCATAAATAAATGGTGGTTACCAAGTATCCACATTTTGATCCTGTGACCGCGGGAATGCTGCAAGTGGTTGTCATGTGTGTGAAAAATGATCATTTTTTTTTTCTCCCAGTGCCATTTTAACCTTAAAACGGTCACTAAACGAATGGTTGTAAATTGAGGACTACCTGTATTTTCTTAACTGAGAGGCTTGCCAATTTAGCGATGAGAATTAGACTCAAACCAAGTGCCTTATGATAGGCAATTGTAGGTGGAGATGAGATTTTGGGCCAGCCAACGTAATACTAGGGCAGGGGTCTATCAAACTTGACAGCTTTAACACTTGTGGACCTTCAACTCCCTGAATTCCTCCTCCAGTCATGTTAGCTCAGAAATTCTGAGAACTGAAGTCCACAAGTCTTAAAAGTTGCCATGTTTGAAGACCCTTGTGCTAGAGTATCATGCTGTGCCACTTTAGCCCTTATTTATTAAATGTGACCTATACATCCATAACCAGAAAGCATCTCAGCAGTTTCAAAGTCGATATGGTCCTTTAATAAGGAATTTATACATTGTGTTGCCTCCCTGTTGTCCATACCTTGACATCCTTCTTGGTTTATGCTCTGTTTGCTGGTTGATCATACTCTATGTAAAACTTCTGCATATATGATAAATGTGAATAAGTGTTGCTTCTGTGAAAAAAAAAGGGGGGGTATCGGAAGATGTGGAATCGGAGAGAAACAGTCACAAGATAGATGGTTACCCTGGGCAGCCTGCTGATGTTTCGGACTATGAATGGTTGCTATCTCCTGCCAACATGGTAACAAGAGTTGTTGCCCAAAACATCTGAGGAGCGGCAGAGGTTGAACTATAGATACGTGTGATTGCCTAATCCAGGGGTGTCCAACCTTGGCAACTTTAAGACTTGTGGACTTCAACTCCCAGAATTCCTCAGCCAGCAAAGCTGAGGAAAGTCCACAAGTCTTAAAGTTGCCAAGGTTGGACACCCCTGGCCTAATCCTTCTCCCTTGATTAGCTTTTTTAATGGCACTTTTTGGGGAGAGTGTAAATTCAAAGAGTTTTCTCCTTTATTAGCAGAAGGCAGGAGCTCGGCCCTTCCATTGAACTGCGGGGCTTCACAAGACATGGGACTGACTTACAAGTCGGGCTTCTTTTGACTTTGCTTGAAAATGTATTTCCATTGTCTCTTTGCTGATTCCAGAACAAAGACCTCCTCAGGCGCTCCTCCTGGTGGCACGTCTGGTTGGCCTATGACGACGCAGTCGTCTTCCGGGGGTGGGGGTGGGGGAACATCCCAAAGGCAAGCGTTATTCATCTCTGTCATGCAGATTGAAAAGAATTGTCAGAATCTTTGTACCCTTTGCAGATTAGAAATGCAAAAATACGAAAACCGGTTCTCTTAAGTCATGGTTGTGTCCTCCATAGAGTCCCAGGGTTGGCTGTCTTGCATTGTCCCTTCCCTTGTTTTTGTTCCTATCATTGTGGACAGGGCTTTGCTGCTACATCAGTGCCTTGGGGGGAGGGGGGGGGGGAAGGAGGGGAACTCTGAGCACATAGCTAGACAAGCAGTTGTTCAACACAAGGCACTTGAGAATCACACTGTCCCGGCTTTCTCTGCCAAACTCCATATACAAAGCACTTTGAATTGTTTCCTTTTGGCTCCTGAAGGACACAGAAACCACAAAGGGGGGGTGTTGGTTTTTGTACTATACGCCACCCCCTCTTTTCCTCCTTTGTCCTCTTGGTGCTGTCTTCCCTAATATAAGTTACCTATCCAGCAGGTAGATGCCAGCCAGACTCCTCCATAAGTCAGTACCATCGCCTGGCATTGCATGTGGTTCCTCTGAACTCTTCTACATTGCCGAGCACAAACCTGGTCTCCTTTACATGGAAGCTAGCTTTTGCCATGGATCTCCTCTTCCATTTTGAATTCATGGCCATCCAAGCGTTTGTACAATATACTGCATAAACTTTAGCACAACATTATATCGTATTTTCTCTGGCCGTCGATTACTTGTGTTTTCACAAAGCGTTACTTCTGTTGAACCACCATTGGCAGTTGGTGGAAAATAGGACATGAGTGTTCTAACCCCTGTTTGGTATTACCAGTTTGAATCAGCGTCTCAGTGGCCTCACTAGAGTTTCACGTCTGTTTTTCAGTTTTATCTTGCAGGATGT